>NW_019154171.1:2797805-3024372 GCF_002288905.1 Enhydra lutris kenyoni | reverse complement strand
CAGGGTCATAGGGAAGCTCTATTTTTAATTTCTTGAGGAATCTCCACAGTGTTCTTCAAAGTGGCTGCACCAACTTGCATTCCCACCAACAGTGTAAGAGGGTTCTCCTTTCTCCACATCCCCTCCAACACATGTTGTTTGCTGTCTTGCTAATTTTGGCCATTCTAAGTGGTGTAAGGTGATAGCTCAATGTGGTTTTAATTTGAATCTCCCTGATGGCTGGTGCTGATGAACATTTTTTCATGTGTCTGATAGCCATTTGTATGTCTTCATTGGGTAAGTGTCTGTTCATATCTTCTGCCCATTTTTTGATACGATTGTCTGTTTTGTGTGTGTTGAGTTTGAGGAGTTCTTTATAGATCCTGGATATCAACCTTTTGTCTGTACTGTCATTTGCAAATATCTTCTCCCATTCCGTGGGTTGCCTCTTTGTTTTGTTGACTGGTTCCTTTGCTGTGCAGAAGCTGTTATTTTAAAAGAATATCACCTAATAAATGAAAAATCGATAATAGAATGTGAATATAACCATCTTGCAAATCCAAATATAAAAACTGATTCTGGCAAGAATTATCAATGTATGCTGAAATTGTTATGTGAAGGATTTGGGGAGAGCAGTGTACATCTAATGCTGACAGTATCACCCCTCCAAACCCATATGGATTTCAAAGAAGATGTAGTGTTAAAGCTGAGAGATCAAGTAGTTACCATCTTAACTAAAAGATCAGTTAGCATTACCTATGGTGGGTAACCACACATTACACTCTTTCTGAAATACCTGTGTCACCTGTGTAGTATTTTTGCCAAAATGTTTAATCCAGGGGCATCACATCTTTAGATATAACTTAGAGTTCACAAAGAAAATAAAGGAGACAAAAACGTACTAGATGACACCATGAGGGACCAGAAAATTCAGAATGTGGAAGTCTATAAGACAACCATCCAGACTTTGAGAAAGTCAAAGTCTGGATAAGTGGGATAATGTTCTAGGTTCCAGTTTCTAAAAAATGAAAGAGGTTTAACAGTCTGATGCATGCATGACCTTTGATTGGATCTTTTCTGGGAATTAGGAGGGGAAAAAAAAACTATAAAATGAATTCTGAGGGTGCCTAGGTGGCTCAGTGGGTTAAGCCTCTGCCTTTGGCTTGGGTCATGATCTCAGGGTCCTGGGATTGAGTCCCACATCGGGCTCTCTGCTCGGCAGGGAGCCTGCTTCCTCCTCTCTCTCTACCTGCCTCATGCCTACTTGTGATTTCTCTATGCCAAATAAATAAATAAAATCTTTAAAAGTAATAATAATAAATAATGAAAAAAATAAAATGAATTCTGGGTATGATTTGGAAAATTTGAATATGGAATGTGTATTAGATGGTATTAGAAGATTACCTTATTCTTACATCCTAAGACATATTTGGAGCTCAAATGTTGGCATGCATAATTTCAACATGCAACATAATTTCAAATGAGTTTGAACACACACCAAAAATGCACATATATTTAGAGATAGAGCAAATATGGCAAGATGTTAACAAGTGCTGAATCTAGATAAAGAGTACTTTGGTGTTCATTATATTCTTCTTCCAACACTTTTGTATATTTGAAAAATTTTCTCATAAACTATTGGAAGAAATAATTACTAAATCCAGGAGTGTTGAATAATCCCAACTTTTGGGATGAGAAGTTTTATTTATTTGGTGGATCCAAGGCCTCCTGTTCATATTAGTATCTGTCTGAATACACGTTTTCTGAATCTTGTTAGATGACCCACTATAAATTTGTCTTAGACACTGGTACTCTGCATTAGACTTTTTAGGAAAAAGGATTTGTAGTTCTCTCTCTCTTGCTCTCTGAAGGAGAGTCTTGGGAAACATTTGATTGAATTTCTTTTTATCTGACCCTATTATCTGGTAATGCCCACATTCAGCCTGCTGCTTATTTTCTCTCTACCACAATAAAAGCATTACTGTAATTATTTGTTTGTATAGTTTACATTATTCTAATTATGATAATATCACAGTACAACATCAGCATAATGGTACAATATAATCTGTAGAAACTGCTGGGATTGAATTCAAGTTTCTTGATTTTAAGATCAAGTTTTTTTTCTTTTCCCTACACTTTTATAAATCTAATACGTATTTGGGGACACTTATTAAAATTCAAATTCTTTGTCCCACACCCAAAGATCTGGTTTGATAGGTCTGGGCTCAGGCCCTGAGGTCTGCATTTTTAACCAGCAATCAGGTGATCCTGAAGGCACCTGCACTTTGGAAAGCACTATAATATTTTAGTTGGAGAGTGAGTCCATGACACAGAACAAAAACCTAAAGAAGATCTATGCTGGTAAGCTGACTCACAGGGGGCCATGCTGATGGTCGGAGCCCATGAACCCAGGGAGAGGAGTATAAGATACAGCACTGCTGGTAGGGGGTTTGCCATGAGAATGATGAGTGGATTTGAGCCAGTGTTGGATGAACATTGGCTATGGCTAGAGAAGGGATTTTCAGAATATGTTACTTGGATCTCAGGCAAGGTTCAGTGCCTGCAAGGCAGTTGCTGAGGCAGAGTAGAGACCATCCCTACCCAGAAGGAAAGGAAACTTCTTTCCGCGTTGAATGCATTTGGGAGAGGTGATTTCACAAACAATTTTTCTTTATGCCCTATTGCAATTTATTCAACCAGCTTGGTGTTATTATTTTCCCCATTTATAAATGAAAATAGGTTCAGAGGCATTCAATAACATTTTCAGGATTATGACACGTGATGGGTTTTCCACTCATTACCACTTCCCACTGTGCCATGTTATTCCAGAGTAGAAGCCATTGGAACCTGGAAACCTAGCATGTATGTTTGCAAGGCAGTGGGTATTGGTGTTAGAACCCAGACCAACGTGGGTCATTTGGTTTCCTTATTTGAAAACAGAAAGAAGTACCATATCTCCTTCAAATTGTCATTGTGAAGATAAAGTAAGACAATGCTTAGAAGCCATGGTATTGTTCCTGGCATATTTTAAATATTCAGTAAATAATAGTTATTACTCTTATGTGGTTAGGAAATCTGATGATGATGTCAGGAGAGGTGGAGAATAAGGTAAGGTCTCCCTTTGTTCTTTCTTCATCATTTCAAAACTGAGGCTTAGTGGAAATGAAAACATATTGGCAAGTCTGCTATCTAGCAATTCTTGAAAATAGTGTTCAATGTTAAGAAAAACTTGCATATCTATCTGATCCTTCCATCATGTCTGTGAAATTCAGGACACCTATAAGCTGCTTTTGCCCTCCTTCTGCCTTCCAGGAGCATCTTGTAAAGTGCAACAGGTCCTCAGTGCACTGACCTTTGAGCCAGCTAAAGTCAAAATGATGAGAAGTGTTTCAGGACTTCTCTATACTGCTCTCTCATTTCACATTTTTCTCCCTTCCTGTTTCATCCTTAGTTATTTTATTCCCTTTCAGGCAGATTCATTTTGACTCCTTTTACTCCTCTCTGCTATTAACTTTGCTCAAACTAATTTTTACTTTACATTTTTATGCCCTTATTTAAAAATTACCCCCAAACTCCAGCCCTGTCAGACAGAAAAATCTGATTACGTAACCATGTTAAAATTATGTTTGACTTCTTTTAAGTCTGTGTGTGAGAAAATAAATGGGGACCAAATGCAGGACATATTCTTAATTTGTAGTTGCTTCATTTAAGAAAATAAATAAAACAGTTATTAATTTGGAAAGTTGGATCCTAAAGAAAAAATACAAGTGATATCTTGATGATTTAATATTGGTGTTATTTATAGGCAGCTAAAACATGAGTTTGACATGTCTTTGTAAATCTATATTAATAAAATCAATAGCACTTCACATAAGTATATTTTTAGCTTGATACGCGCAACTTAACAATACTGTATCCTTTTTACTTTTATTACTTCATTTTAGTATCCCATGCTTTGCTGTCATTAAAGTACATTAGTTACTATGGCAATGGCAGTGGAAGGGATGTGGCAGGCACACAGTGATACCCAAGGCTACAAATGAGACAGGATTTATGCACCAGATGAACGCTAGAGCCCAGGATATGAAATAATTAAGGAAGTGACTTCTAGAAATTCCCTTTGTAAATATTGTGGGTTTTCTGCTTGATTATCTGATAAATAAAGTTAAATTAGACCCTTATTATTTAGGACTCATTGCAGAGAGTGGCATTCCTGAATGTTTTCTATTTGATCCTGACACCTCCGTATCTGATGCAGTATTTTCTTTGTAACCTTCTCCATCCTCTTTTTCTGACGACATTCTGAGAGATTATCTTTTGGGATGAGATTTATGTTGCCCATTCAGGCAAATGCTAAATACCTGTAGGTCAGAGACGTTCACATGGACTTTATGGCGTAGAAAATGTTAGTTTGATAGTTGGTGTACTGGTTGTGATTAACAGTTTAATAGCGATTTGGCAGAAACAATCCATGATATGTAATGCTGAAGCAGGGAGAGTTAAATTAGAAGCAAGATCAGGGTTTTGTTTTGTTTCGTTTCCCCCTGAGGAGCACTTAACCATCCACTCCATTGTTTGCCACCTTGCACAGTAGGAAGGACCATATCAGAGAAAGGACAAACATGCTATTCCAAACTACATGTTCCGTCCCTGTCTCTGTCTCCCCTTCTGCCATGATGTGTAAGGCATACAGCAACCAAATACCATCATTGCGGGTGGGGGTGTTTCCTTTTTGCACACCTGAGCCATGCTATTTCCCATCAGCACACATAAACTGAGTCTGGTACACCTTAATGAGCATCGGAAGCTCAGAAGTATGGGATTTCTTCAGTCGCATTCAATTTCCCGCAGTTGGACTTCATTCTTGCATCTGCTTTCATCCCTGTCTTATGGATGGATTTTCCTACTTAAATGTATTTCAAGCATTGCAACATCAATTGTCATACATGCCCATTTGTCAGAGGTTAGAAATACTTGACAAGGAAGACACACATGTATATAGGACCATTTTTATTACCCATGAATGTCAGAGGAAAAAGTGAGATGCTTTGAAGAACCAAGGATGCCAAATTTCTAATTAGAACAAGAGCAATTTCAGGAAAAGAGTTCAGGGCACGAGAATTGGATAAAACATATTTTGTTCCAAAGCATGTAGAAAAAAAAATTCAGATTAATAGTCACTGATATAGAAATTTCCACATTTATAGTTCTCTAGCAGTGAGGTCAAGTTAGAAGAGTTAGGAAATGCTAAATTGATTCTTAGAATAATATGGGAGAACAATGAACCACAATTATGTTTAGAAGAAAAAAAACAACAGATAACAAGGCAAGTGGAATATGGCTGTTTGAAACATGGGTCATATAATTTTTGTCTGGAAAAAAATACTTTCTATAGTCAGAATACCACTCCTGAGGTGTAGGTCTTGTACCTTCAGCTCTCAAAACATGATATCCATTCTTTGAGTTAAAGGGTACATTTATTTCATTGCATTTTAAAGTTTTTTATACATTTTTTTTATACATTTCCATTTAGAATCTGTGTATAGGAACATCAGAATAGCTTGGTTTCAACTGTTTAGGTGCTTGATGAGTTCTTTGCCAACCTTGAGCACTCTAAGAATTTTAAGGACAGTAGCTTTTAGGTTATGTCATCGTAGACCAATCATTCATGGAAGTTTCATCAGCAGATGTCCTGCCCCAACAACACAGAGCAAATCACATCTGGTTACCAGCTCCTTTCCTAACCAGCTTTTTATATGGCTGGAGATACTTCACCTTTATTGATCCATATAACATGTGTGGTGTTTTTGTGTGTGAGAGCCAGCAATTCCTTCCGACATTGACATTTGAACAGTATAGGCAAGACAGCCTTAAAATTGAGATAGGTCTTCCTAAAACCAAAGATCCTGCTAAGGAAATTCTCCATTTTAGTTGCCTTTGAGGAGAGTAATGATTACTCTTAGTTGTTTAAATTGAATGATATATATTGTTTGGCTTCACTTGGTGCCCACCACCCGGAATAAATAAATGAAACATTGTCCAAACACACAGCACTCCCAACCTATGCTGAGTTGGATGTCAATTTCCCTAGAAATCCTTAAGCCCTTCAGTGACACGTGGAAGCATTCTGCTATAGTAGAAATGACTTTGGGTTTGGAGTCAGATTCAAGGTTCATCTTCTTTTACTAAGAACCTCACTCTATGCAAGCCAGTTCTTTCCTCAGCCTTGCCCTTTTGTAATCTGTGATAATTCTTGTCTATCCCACAATAGTTGTGAGAACAAAAGGCCTTAGTAGGGAACATGCTTTGAAAATGCATACTTTTTAGTGGATCTATTTATACATATTTTATGTAAGCATTCGCTCTGGTTGTTTTCTTTTTTATTTTTTCTGGTGATTCTGTTTCTGTTCTCCAGGTTTCTGTGTTCTATGCCTCCAAACACCCATCTCAACTGCTCTAAGAAAAACTATAACAGTGTTACCTAATGCGTATACTATGGAATATTAACACGCATCACATAATTAAAAATTGACCCCATGGTCAAATATGTCTGAGAAATTCCATGTTAAAGAAAGTTAAGAAAGGACATTTTACTGCAGGCTTTCTGTGTCTCTGGTATGGTAATGCATTGTAAATCTCCAAAAGATGTGTATAAGATGCAACATCCAAATATTCCTGAACTTATTTCCCCATGGAAGCCTCTTACTCCCCCAAAACCACTTCCCAGGAACAGATTTCCAAGGAATCTTCTTAGAGGAGTACAGCTTTCTGCCATGCCTCCAGATCCTTTTACACCATAGCACATGCAGAACGGGCTAATATTTGCCCAGCATGGCGGCAGGGATGGACAGAGGAGTTTGCTGTGGCTAGAAGACATGAGCTGGAGGCTCCTGCAACCTTCGTTTCCATACAGCTTCCTTGAGGGTTAGGGGAGCCACATTTAGGATATACTTGCCACCCTTTACAGCATGAGTTTTTGCAGACACACCAGGGGGACAGCTCTGCTCTGTCAGACTCTTTCCCCATTTCAAATAGAGCTCTAAACCAGTAACTTGAGGCTGTAGGTGTGATGATATCACGTCCTCCTGACTTTGTCCTCTCCTGGTTCCCGGGACTTAGTAATAGCTGCACAGAGGCGAAAAAGTCTGACACAACTGTGGTTAAAGTTTTCTGAATGATTCTATTCTTGCCTTCCTTCAACCTCTTAAGAAAGGTTAGAGTGACCCTATTTAAAATGTAAATGCCATGGTGACCATCTTGCCAGACACCCTCTGTTGGCTCTTCGTTACACCTAGAGTCCGAGCTCCTTGCCAGTCTCATCACCCGGATCCCATCCACATGTTCTTGTACTAATGTCTGCCATGTTGGTCTGTCCCCAGTTTCTAGAACCGTCCTGATCCATTCACCTCCTCCTGGACTTTTGCATTCACTCTTCCCTCAGACTAGATGCTTTGCTTTCTTTCCTTGTCTCTTTGCAGAGCTAAATTCTTGTTGTCTTTCAGGGTGGCTCTCCCTGACTGTTGGCTGCAGCACGTCCCTGCTCCTCAAAGCATGAACCAGGCCATTGCTCCTTTGAATCCCTTGTTTGTCAACTTTATTGCTTCTCTCCAGGGGAGCCCACTAGTCTCATTCAGCATTGTGTTGTCAGTGCTTGGCCCTTTGGTGCTTGATAAATTTTTTTGAATGGATGAATTGATGAATGAAAGGAATACTGGAAGATAAATCACTCAGAGGCATTTCCTACTAGGAGCTCCAAGCCAGATGGAGAAGCAGTTATGTGCACAACTCTCCCATGAGAAGTCAGGCCTGGGTAAGTGAAACTGGGGCACGCTAAGTACCACACAAGCACAGTAGTCAGTGGGGGGACAGAGGTGACTGTGAAGTCTGGAAAGAATCAGGGAGCAGGAGGTACATATGAGTTCTCAAAGAGAACTGTACATCTGGAAAAGTGCTCATAGAGGCTCAAGAAGAGTGGAAGACATATTAATATGTCTTCACCAAATAAATAAGTTATTAAAGGGTTAGAAATATATTTAAATACTGTCAGCACCCAAACTTATATGAATAGATTATCAGAAAACACATTTCCTGGTATTATGTATATAACTTGTGTGTCAACTATCCCGAATCTAAAGAGAATGTTATGCCTGCCTGCTATACAAAGACCAATACTTCAACATTTATCTTTTCAAGTCATTTCTTCCCTTCCCTTCCCTTCCCTTCCCTTCCCTCCCCTTTCCTTCCCTTCCCTTCCCTTCCATTCCCTTCCTCCCTTTCTTCCTTTATTTCTTTAAAAAACTTTTTATTCCTAAAAAAAAAAACCAAAAACAAAAAACAAACCACACATTTATTCCTTATTGAATTATATTACCACCTTTAATAAAAAATCAACTGACCCTATACACGTGACTATATTTTGGGCCAGTTCATCATGCTGCATTAATCTACATGCCTATTATGCCAACACCACACTGTCTTGATGAGTAAATGTTGAAATCTGTTAGTGTACTTTCTCTAATTTTGTTCTCCTTCATCAAAATTATTTGGCTATTCTAAGTTCTTTACATTTTATATAAATTATAGGATCAGCTTACAGTTTTTATAAAAGAGATATCTGGTATTTTGATTAGCATTGAGTTTAATGTATAGATCTATATGTAGAGAACTGACATGTTAACAGAATTTCATCTTCCAATCTGTAAATGTATCTCTTCATTTCCTTGTCTTCAATCATTTCTATCAATCATGCTTTATAGTTTTAATGTGTATGTCTTGAACCTCTTCCATCATATTTATCCCTTCATTGATTTTTGCATATTAACCTTATATTCTGTGATCTTGCTAAATGCGATTATTTTTTTTATTATGTTATGTTAGTCACCATACAGTACATCATTAGTTTTTGATGTAGTGTTCCATGATTCATTGTTTGTGTGTAACACCCAGTATTTCATGCAATATGTGCCTCCTTAATACCCATCACTGGGCCAACCCATTCCCCTCCCCACCCAAACCCCTCAGTTTGTTTCCTGGAATCCATAGTCTCTCATGGTTCATCTCCCACTCTGATTTCCCCTCCCCATTCATTTTTCCCTTCCTTCTTCTAATGTCCTCCATGCTATTCTTTATGTTTCATGAGTAAGTGAAACCACATGATAATTGATTTTCTCTCCTTGACTTATTTCATTTAGGATAATCTCCTCCAGTGCTATCCATGTCAGTGCAAATGGTGGGTATTCATCCTTTCTGCTGGTTGAGTAATATTCCATTGTGTATATGGACCACATCTTCTTTATCCATTCATCTGTTGAAAGGCATCTTGGCTCTTTCCACAGTTTGGCTACTGTGAACATTGGTGTTATGAATATTGGGGTGCATATGACCCTTCTTTCACTACATCTGTATCTTTTTAAATGCACTTATTTTAATAGCTATTTGTTTATTTATTTATTTAGGTAAATTCATGTTTTCCCTTTTCTTCTCATCTTCCAGCCTTCACCAAACTAGTCCCTAGGAGTGGCTCACCAGGCAATATTGCCACTATTCCCATTTGGAAACATTGTCAAAATACTTTCTTGACACGGTAACCATTCTCTGCATATGGCTGGTGTGCTGCAAGCACTGTGATCAGTAAAGGTAGGGCAGCCCGAGGAGGGTAGGGCTGCAGCAGAGCCTCATTTGCAGGTCTCCATGAGCTGATGAAAGAACACCTCGGTCCATGCCTAGCTCTGATAAGGCGGGAGCTCAATAAGAAGTTGCTTTAATTTTTAGGACTATTAGAATTGTTCATATGATTTTTTTTTGTTGTTATTAGGTAAAAATTGAGTTCTGGGAAATCTAAACAAGAAACAGAACATCATGTGTTCTTTTCTTCTTCTTAGGCAGCTCTAGAGCATTACTGTATCTTGGTGGGCACCTTGGAAGCATTCAGAGAAGGGGGGAGGTTAGACAAGGAAAACAAAAGAAGGCTGCTTCTAGGTAAACATCTTCCTAATCTTGCTTTCAAGATTAGGAATTTGAATTCTCTCTCCTGCACTGGCTGCCTACCTGTTCTCTTTCCTAGATGCTGTTGCATTTCTGTGGCTGTCCGCATCTGTTATTGGGTGCAAGAGGTGTTTTAAGAGCACAACCCATGGAATTTCCCACCCACGATCCCAGAGAGACTTGGAATCATGCATCCCACAGCTCACCCTCGGGCACACAACTTCTGTCGTAGTGTGTAAGGCTTGGCCAGTATTTATAATCTTTCTTACCCCAAAACAAAGCCCAGCTGATTATCCATGCTAATGATTTCAAGCAGTGAAGGCTGAAGTGATCTCCATGGTGATGATTTACGCTTCGGTCTCCTAGGAGACAATTACACGTGTGACAGACTTCAGATTCGTTTTACTGCCCAAAATGTGCAGTGATTTTCCTTTTACACTGAAACATGCCCAGAATTCGTAAGTTAAAATTTAATTTTTTACAACAATTTTTCCCATGGCATAAAAAGATGAATATTCCAAAGTGGAAAGAGAGGCCTTAAAGGTAAGGAAAAATATACTGTTTTTTGCATTGTATTGTGAATAACCTGAAAAAGGAAATGATGAGCCTGAGGTGAAGTATTTATGTTGAATTTTAGGGACCGTTTGGCCCAGTAAATTAGGTTCTCTATTTAAATTTGGTATTTACTTCAATTTGATCTGAGGTAATTTATAGCACACAGCCTGATTGTGGCCACATTTTAGAACATGAGAGACTTCAAACACAGTTCTTATTAACAGTCTGAAGTTGCTAATCATCCCCAAAGTTGCTGCTTTTCCAGTGTCATAGTCATGCATTTTCTTGGCCAAAGCACAGAAAAATGTCCTTGTATCCAAAAAATTCCATTTATCTGTAAGTCCAGACATCAGCCAAGCTAACAGACACAGGCCTCACAGTGTGATACCCCAGGATTCCTGTGAGGGGGTCAGCACTGAAACATAAAGGTGGGACAGTCCCAAGAAGCGTGGTGGCAAAGCACAAGCCTTTTCTGTATTTAACAAAAATAAGAACTGGTTCATCTCACACTCATCCACAAGAGGGCTACCTGTTATTATTCCTTGCTGTAAAATCACCCAGCAGCACTTCAGGGAGACAAGAAGGCAGGTGGTGCTGGGGTTGATACAGAGGGTGGAGAGCAACCCACAGTCAATGGCTTTTTTCCTGTTTGAGTCAATATAATCCAAGATATATTTTTTAATACCTGCAGTGGAACAGATGCTTTGCAAGGACCTAGAATGGCTAGTGTCATCTTTCCAGAAGGTTACCTTTAATTCAGAGAAACAAATAGAAGCCACAAATGTAATAAAATGGGGTGGCTCCTATACAAAGCCATGTTCTAAGCATTTGGGGAGCTCAGAGAAGGGAGTGATTGATTTTGCCTGGAGGGAGATTGGGGGCAGTGTGGAAAGTCTGATGAAGGAAGGATGAAGGAAGGCCTCAGAGTAAGGGTCATATTTGAACAAGCTGTCAAAGAACAAACTTAAATTCATCTATCATGTAAGTCCAGGAAGGTGGCTGTAGGAATTGAGTTCAAATTGAGCAAAGGCATGCTCAATTTGTGTGCCTAAGTGCCTGGCACAATAAATCAAGTACCCGGATGTCTGAAATCTATGCTATGTTCTGGGTTTCACTATTTCTCCTCACATGGCATTGGAACTCTAGTAGCCTGTCTCTGGGACTAGACTATGAGCTCCCAAAGGGCCACTGTTTCAATCACCTTTGACATGCGCATGAAATATATTTAAATTTGTTGATTAAAGAAATGAAATAATGAATAAATAAATGTCGGTATAACTCATGAAAAAATAAGAAATCCCATTTGTTGATTTAGGTTGGTCATTAGTTTCAATAGATCAGGACACAGGGCTCTAGGCTTTTTTCTTATCAAGCCAGTTATGGAGCATTTGAAAAAAACTGGGTCATGAACCTATGGTACTTCGGGTTTGGCTAGCCATTTTCCCAGTGTTTTTCCTTGTTTGTTTGTTTAACAGGAAGTAGAGTAACCAAATATGGGTTGCTTGGCCCCTATAACTGCTCTCTTGGTTGAAATTCAATTAGGAAAGCTTACATTATTTGGGTAGTATATTTAAGTGATCCATGAACATATGTGTACGCCCACAGGAAGAACCCACTATGTCCTTCTGCTTTGGCAGATGATGTGTCAATATCAATTAAAAGAGAACCCAAAGGATATCAAGAATGCATTACTATTTATATCATATCTTTCTTCCATTTTTTTGTAGTGAATCAATTACTTGAGATGAGGTTTAGACCTTTAATGAACTGAATTACTCAATATTCTGGCATATCAACCCATACACAAATGGACAAAAGATGATTTCACTGTTGGACCAAAGCAAAAATTAAGTAAAAACACTTTTCAATAAATATAAAACAGACCAATTTCAGGGTATTCAATGTGAGTAAAAAAATAACATTATGAATATTGTGTTTAAAAATATATCAGGAGGTGATGTAGACACAATATTTGTGAGCTGCAGTTGGGCATTTAGGATAGTTTTCTTTTCATGCAATTACCAGGATCGTCCTTGCTAAGATCTTTAACAAATCTTTAAACATTTGTGTCAATAAAATGATCTTAGTTCAATAAACCCAAAGTTAGAATGCAAATCTCCAGAAATAAAATTTCTCATTTGAATCTAACAGATTGCATATATATTTTTATGGTATTTTGGGGGAACATGAGAGAAATTATAGTTTTAAGAATAAACATCAGAATTAGAACTATCAGGAAGGGAGAAAAGGAGGGAAGGAGGAAAGCTGGAAAGAAGGGAGGAAGGAAAGAAAGTGGAATGGAAGAAGACAAAAAACGTAAAGAGTGACAATTCTAAAACTACAGAAAGGATGAAAATAACTGTGACTCTAGTGATTACTGGGCTATAAATCCAGCAGGATGTTACATAGTTGCCTGGAAGAAATTCTTCTGCCACATGCAAGGTCATAATAAAAACTGTGTGCATGTGTCTAAACTGATGATGGCTACTGAAGGTACATTATAATAAGAAGAACAACAATATTGAGGGTAAACTCAGTATTAAAAACAGTAAGTAATTTGTCCAGGCTTAAAGTCAAATAGAGATGTAGATTAATCCTAGACTGTCCGATTCTCTAATTCCTGTTATTATCCATTGTATAAAAATGGTTCAAAATTTTATTAAAAAATGTATAAAATAGTTCAAAATTTAGAGAATCTATGAAGAAAAAGGGACTTTGGTTCATGTTTTTCAAAGAATAATTACCATGTGCGTCTGATGTCTGATACATTTGTGTTTGGAATACCTACATTTATTAATATGGGGCATTTTCCAAGCTGCAGATTCTTGGGTCTAACATCAATCCAATGAATCAGAATCTCTGTTGATAAAGCTCAGAAAACCGCATTTTAACAAGTTCTCCACTTGATGCTTGAGCACACTGAAGCTTGAGAATCACTGACTTAACCAAAAATAAAGAAATCACTGAGGATCCATTATCCTGAAGGTGGCAGAGCAGAATGGGGAGAGACAGTCAATGTGGTCTCTCCATTTCTTTTTTTTTCTTTCTTTTTTTTTTTTAAAGATTTTATTTATTTATTTATTTAGGAAGTGTAAGCAGGGAGAGAGACAAAGGGAAAGAGAAAGAATCTCAAGGAGACTCCATGCTAAGTGATCTCAGGACCTTGAGATCATGCCCTGAGCCAAAAACAAGAGTCAGATGCTTAACCACTGAGCCACACAGGCACCCCAACCTCTCCATCGCTTATCAAGGATGCATTGCATTTCTTGGATTTGATTCTGTAGCTTAACCAGTTTTTAGATTTTCACCTTTATAATTAGGCACCTGCTGATATTCTGCCTGAAGATTTCCTATAATTGGGGTTATTTCCTAACTGTAGGCCTACAGTGAATGCAGTAACCTAATATCACCATCTTTATATGAATATTGTATCTTGTCACTTTCACAAAAGATTCCTCCACATAGCAGAAATAGTCACAACAAATTACTGAAATTAAGGTTAATAATTTCACTCCAAGTATACTTGTTTAGGGTGTTGTATACAATTATTCCATTAAATCGGTATGCCAAATACAGTCCCAGTTCTAAAACAGTTGCATGAGGGCACCATGAACGCATTTTAGATAGCAAGAGAAACATGCAAACCTTGCAATTAAATGTTAATAACATTTAAACAAAGTCCACAGATAACTTTGGGGACCTTGAATTTTGTTTAATGTTGTGTGTGTGTGTGTGTGTGTGTGTGTGTGTGTGTGTGTGTGTGAGATGGCATGCGGTGCAGTTTTGGAGAGGGACAATTTAAACAAATCTGAGTACTTTATATTTTAAGTTTTCTAAGGCTTTATTTTGTTTTGTTTTGTTTTTCCTTCAAGTACAATAATCTGCACTATCTGCCCTTAATATTTCCATTGAGCAGCTGGACTTTTCTGACAAAAAGACAGAGATATTAATGAAAGTTAAAAAATTCTGAAGCAAAACTAGATTTTTTTCTATGTGATAACTTTGATATACATTTAAGATACTTAATTCTAGGGGCACCTGGGTGGATTAGTGTATTAAAGCCTCTGCCTTCAGCTCGGGTCATGATCCCAGGGTCCTGGGATTGAGCCCGCATCAGGCTCTCTGCTCAGCAGGGAACCTGCTTCCTCCTCTTTCTCTCTCTGCCTGCCTCTCTGCCTACTTGTGATCTCTGTCAAATAAATAAATAAAATCTTTAGAAAAAAAGTTACTTAATTCTACAATTCACAATTTATTTAAACTATGTCCCAAGTAACAGTAACTAGATACCTTCGAGAAGTAGTACTGTTATTGGGACTTTCTTCAATGATGGAAATGTTCTGGATCTATGCTGCCAATATGGGAGCCATTAGAAAGATTTAGTACGCAAAATTTACCTAGTGCAACAGAGGGACTGAATTTTAACTTTACCAAATGCAAATTGTAATGGCTATGTGGCTAGGAACTACAACATTGGCAGGTACAACTCTCTAATGTAGACTTTTCCAAGTAGACTAGTCCTCATATTTAAGATGTTTCCCCCTTACAACATGGCATGTTTTAAAAGTACATATGTAAGAAGGTTAGAAGTAAGTGCTATAAAAGTTTTCTAAACAAATTCTCACAAAAGAAAATTAAACATCATATAAATTAAATGTAATTCCAGTTTTGCACAATGTTACACAAGTTAAAAGTCATCTCCAAATTTGGGAAATATACCAATGTCAAGCTGTTCTGTGGTTTTTATGTAGAGCCATGGGATTTGAATAAATATATTATTTTGGCTAATAGTTGGTTTCTTCTAAAGTGCCTAGATGTTCCTGTATGCATTAATTCTAGTAAGAGATTAAACCTGAGACAGGAAATAAGGACTTTAACTCAGATAAGGGAGGGGGAAAAAAAAACCTCTAAATTTTTTATTCTCTTTGGAATGAATATTATTTTTGGAACTGTTCTATTTTACCAGATAGAGAATTATAACTTGATAATTCTTTTAGCACATAAAAATATGTCATGCCACTTTCTTCTGGCTCCCACAGTTTCTCAGAGGAATCTGTTTTCATTTAAATTGTGTTTTTCCTATAAGTAAATTGTTATTTCTCACATTTAAAAAAAATTTTTTTTTCATTGTCCTTAGTTTGCAGACGTTTGACTATTATAGGTCTTGGAGTAGATTATTTTAGGTTCATCCTGTTTCTGATTTATGCAACCTCATGTTTCTCCAGGTTTATGGTTTTTGCAAAATTTGGGATGTTTTCAGCCAATATGTCTTTGAGTATTTTTTTTTTTTTTTAGCTCCTCTCTCCACGTCCAACCACCATTGACATTTGAGGAAAAGAATGCCTCCATGTAATGAATGGGTAGGGTAGGAATTTCAGCTCCACAGTAAACCCTTGCTAATGTCACCCTGGCTAGAATGTATATAACTGTCTTTACTGCCATCCATATGGTCTCCATAGGGATGAGAGAGGTGTAGTGTGGTCTTGATGAGAGTCCTTAATCTCCTTCAGGTCTCTTCTGACATGGCCCCAGCTTGATACCACCATGATGACCAGGAAGTTCAGACTCCTTATATGGTTTCCACTGACACAATGGAGGTGGTTGGGGAGAGGAGACACATGGAAGAGGCTTATTACTACTCATCAGGGATGAACATCCCTGCTCCCTAACAGCCTTCTCTGATACTAACCCAGTTAGATAGAATACTGGGCCCTTCACTGTACCTGGTAAGACTGGAAGTTTAGGCTCCTCACTTGGCCTTTGCTAATCTGGGTGGATGTAGGTCTATAGTCTTTAGCTGCAAGAGAGAGGTTATTGTCTAAAAGTTATCTGTCTTACTAGGTTCCCCCTTTCTTGCTACTTTGGTTAGAGAGGGCAGGTTTTCTTGGGAATCTTTTTATTTGCTCCTATTGACACTTCTGGCTCACCTGCTTCTTTAGCTCTTGTTAGGGATGTATGAAGCAAAAAGTCAGCCCAGAGAACTCACTCCTGTGTTGTTCCTTGGGTCTCCTGGTCCCTAACTCTGCCTTTTGCTCTCCACCTTTCAGAGTCTTCTTGTGATTGTTTCACATATAATCTCCAGGGTTTTAGTTCTACTTAATAGGAGGCTTAGGAAAATGCATGGATATTACAGCTTCTTGGAAATGGATGTAATTGGTGTGACTTTCTAAAGCCTAAAAATGTTCACATGGGGTTCTTGTTATGAGCCAAGTGTGTTTCTGAACACATCACACATTTATGTATATATTTTATCTTCATGATAAGCTTTGGAGGCAGCTACTTCTTATTAGCCCAGTTTTCCCAAAAAGACACAAAGCCCCAGAGAGTGTGAGTGATTGCTGTGAAGGGTTGGTTAAGTAGGCTTGGGTATTTACACTACACATTCCAAAGAAAGGAGTGGTCTTGGCTGGCTCCTGGAACTGCACTGTGGGACCTGATGAGAAGGGGTTTGTATGGTGGAGGTCCTGGACCAGGTTGAATCAGTATGACCAGAGGGTTTACAGTAACAATGTGACTTATGGTGATGCCCATTGTTGTATGCCTGAGGTTTTAGGCATGTTGTGTCAGTTTCACTTATGAGGGTGTGAAAGACTATCAGTCTTGTGGCTGCTGCATGCTTGTATGACTGACCTCCAATAAAAGCCCTGAAAACTAAGGTTCAGGTGAGCTTCCCCAGTTGGTAACACTTAGCAGGTGCTGTCACATATTACTGCCAGGAGAATTAAGCACTTACTATGCAACCCAACATGGAAAGGACAACTATTTCCCTGTGGAAATTTGTGGTTTTTTTCTCTGGACCTCATCCTATGTGCATTTCCTCTTTACTGATTTCAATCTGTGTCCTTCTATGGTAATAAACTATAACTTGACATAATCTGTGTCCTTCTATGGTAGTAAACTATAATTCTGAGTCCTATGAGTCTAGCCATCAAATTGTTGAACCTAAGAGTGGTCTTGGGTGCCAGCAGCACACCAATCCAAGGTTTGGTAGTGGGGAAAAAAAAATAATCTTTCTCCAGAGCCCATGGTCCTAACTACTCCCAGGGTGCTTACTCCTTCATTTACATGGGCTCAGGGTTAAACCATTACATCTACCATGGCTTTTTTCACATGGGATGTGTGACAGTCAGACCAAAATCATTGGCTTCATATAAATAAATCCTTTACTTCACAATGAGGTCTCAAATCCTTATTATTCTTGTTTCCATATATCTCTTTTCCCTTGAAAAAATAATAACTGAAGATTTTCCATAATCTGAAAGAAAAACAAACCTCCAAAAACATAATTTATGAATTTTTTAAATATTTTATTTATTTATTTGATAGAAAGAGATCACAAGTAGGCAGAGAGGCAGGCAGAGAGAGAGGGAAGAAGCAGGCTCCCTGCTGAGCAGAGAGCCCCATGCAGGGCTCAATTCCAGGACCCTGAGATCATGACCTGAGCCGAAGGCAGATGCTTTAACCCACTGAGCCACCCAGGCACCCCTAATTTATGAATTTTAGGGAGGAAGCAGACTACAGATGATATCACAATGAAAATGTTTTGGATCACCAGGGCAAACCCAAGGCTTCTGGCCTGTGACAGAGTATTGATCTTCAGCACTAAACTAATTCTCCATACCATAGATCTCAAAATTATATTAGAAATGGACCAGAAGACAGTTCATTATTGTAGTAATTTGGATAGTGAATGCATCATCAAATCTTACATTTAGGAAAGATCATCATGATATTAAAAAAATTGCCACTTGTATAATGTAAGCCTGATAAAGTTTATAAAGTCATCGTAAGTCTTACCTTTTGGGTGCCTGGGTGGCTCAGTTGGTTAAGCATCTGTCTTCAGCTCAGGTCATGATCCAAGAGTCCTGGGATCAAGGCCCCCATCGGGGAGGGGGTGGTGGTCCTTGCTCAGAGGGGAGTCTGCTTTACCCTGTGCCCCTCCCCCTGCTTGTACACACTCTCTGTCTCTCTGTCTCTCTCTCTCACAAAAATAAATAAAATAAATAAAATCTGGTGGGAAAAAAAAGATCTTACCTTTGGTCCTTGAAAGGATTTTCTTGCCACCAACTCACCTTTGGAAACAGCTGTTACTCCTCCACCCTGTCCACCCCAGGAGGCCAAGAATCTGAGACATTTACATGCATCCTTTGAATGTTTCCTGTGTAACCTGGACTACAGTTCAGACCAAAGAGGGCATCTCTTGGGCCTGAAAATGTCAGTCTGTCTCTGCTTTTTCCCGGCCTCTCTAGGGACCACATTCTTCCCAGACATCAATTCCAGAAAGATCATAAGGCTATTAAAATTAATTAATATAATTTTATAATTAACTTTCTTAATATTAATCTCTTAATTATCCTGTAAGCAGCAATTATGGAGCTCATAGTTCTTCTGCCACCATCTCCATGACTTATATGTGGAAATTAACATTTTAACATGAAGTTCTGCCTCTTCATTGAGAACTTGAGGTCTTTGAGATAATTGAAAATTGCATTTCCTTAAAGGGCAAGTGAGAGACTGGAACTTGTGTCCCTGAAAGCTTGGTCCTGGATTTTTATTTTGGTAACTTGAAAGGCCTTCATGGTCAGCAGTGTCCAAAGCAGCATTCTAATTATTGCTTCTGAATTTTAATCCTGAATCTATATTTTTGTCCCATTTGCAGTGCATAGAAATTGAAGTTGTTAAATAATTTGTTTTCACTGATATTTGTGCACTGAGGACTTTATCTGACAACAGGAGTGATGGTGTGCTTCCCTGCCACCACTCACTTATTCACCCTGTGCTGAAGGGAGAAGAGAAGTTGATCTGACTCAGAATGGCAGAAGAATAAACCCAGTTCTATCATCTTCCATCCTCTAAGAAGAGGAGCCCTTTCTCTCTCCCCCTCTCACCCATGGGGATGACTGAAAACGTGAAGTCTGTTCTAGGGTACAGTCTGGAAAGTCCCCATGCACTTTGATTTAAGAAAACTTCTAATATTCTTCCATAGTTAGTGTTGTTCTGTAAAAAGATGGTGTTTTGGTTCTCCATCTGATGCCTTTGCTTTAATTTAGATATTGATATCTCTAGATATCTATATTGGGTTTAGATATTTAGATATTGATATCTCTAGATATCTATATTGGGTTTAGATATTTAGATATTAGATATTGGTTTAGATATTGGGTGGCTAAGAAGGACATCTTAGATGCCCAAACCCAGTCTCTTCCAATGGTCAGTCAGCACCGGAGACTGTCTATGTGAAAGCAGAACACCAGAGGGTTCCCTACAGTATGGTAACCACCACAGTCAAGCTACTGGATTCCACAGCAAAATAGTGAACTTTATTTTATGTAATATAATATTAACTACTGCTACTACTAATGAATTATTCTTTGATATCATAATCTAAAAATTATTAAAAAATGTACCAACCTCTCTAATTTTTGTCACATATATCATGCTTCCAACCAAAATCTAAAATCCCAAAGGATGCTCATTATCTCTGTATCCTTTCCAGATCTTAAAATGATGCTTTGACCGTAGGAGATATTTGTTCAATGTTGGTGATGATTTCACTTGGGGTTAAAAGTGGAGGTGTAGGGACGCCTGGGTGGCTCAGTTGGTTAAGCAGCTGCCTTCAGCTCAGGTCATGATCCCAGCGTCCTGGGATCGAGTCCCACATCGGGCTCCTTGCTCATCGGGGAACCTGCTTCTCCCTCTGCCTCTGCCTGCCATTCTGTCTGCCTGTGCTTGCTCTCTCTCCCTCTCTCTCTCTGACAAATAAATAAATAAAATCTTTAAAAAAAAAAAGTGGAGGTGTATGGAGATATATCAAAAAATGAAATTATATTTAGATATGTGTCATCTATCTCCCAATTCACAAAGTAAATTTGTTTATTTATTTAAAAATTTACAGCCGTCTCCTGTTAAAGGGTGCGTGGTGACCATTATCAAATCACAGTTACCAAAATAGTTGTTTGCAGATAGCCTTCAGGTAGTTCACTGTTCACTGTCTTCTACACCAACAATTCGAGTCATCATAGCAGAAATTTCAATTGTAGCTAAGATTTGACAGTACAATAGTGAGGCTGGCTTATATATTGTACAACAGCACAGCACCGTCCCACTTTCCTCCCTTTGTCACTTCAACACCTCCCTGGAAACCTCCTCTGTAGATACCTGGCAGTGAAGTGCCAGCCATTGGAAGGCTCACATCCATTTACTATTTTCTCTGTTATGACTTATTGTAACCCATTCTAATTATTATCTGAAGCCATATAAAATTGCCCATTTTTGACCCACAAAAAGCTTATTTCATAGTGTAAACTATTAGTAATTCAGAGGCTTTCTGTAATTTAGTAATTCAGTGTAATTCTGAATTACTAATTCAGATGATGCAGGGATACTTGTTCTCTTGGGACATTGGTTAATCTATTATCTCTCATGCTGCTGCAAGCTCCAAGCTATGAGGAGTGATCACTTGTGCTGATTAGCTCTTCTTGTCTGCTATAATTCCTAATTTTTTGGTGCTTACGCATCTGGCTTATGGTTCACTCAGTGTTCTTCTTTGGAAATGAAAATAAAGGGTGATCTCTGTATGCAGATAGTAAGAAACAAATATACTTTAAACATTTAAACGTTTATTCCATAGACAAAAAAAAAAAAACTGTCTGTAGAGAATATGATCCAAAATCTATAGAACTACATAAGCATAATAGAGAAAACGGAGTCAGTAAAATACATGTTGAGATTTTAGTAAGTGTATGCTTGATAACAAGGTCCTAAACTCAGTGTTTTCAGTGCTGACACTTGTGTCTCAGAAGCAATTTAAGTTCAAACCTTGTTTTGGGAAACTAAGCGTGACCAGAAGGGCAATTAATATGTGTATAGTCAGTCCTCGTTATTCGAAAGTTCCATATTTGCAAACTTTCTTACTCACTAAAATTTGTCACTCCCAAATCTACAGTCTCAGTGCTTTCATGGTCATTTGCAGACATGCACAGAAAAGCAAAAATTTGAGGCTTATCATGGATACATTCCCAACTAATGTTGAAGTTGATGTCAATTTGCTTTCTTACTTCAGCTCTCATATTACAAACAAGTGTCCTTTTTGTGGTCTACTTAGTGTCATTTTTTTGTACTTTTGTGCTTTTTGGTAATTTCACCATTTAAAATGGTCTCCGCATGTAATGATAAAGGGCTGTCTAATGTTTTCCAAGTACAAGAAAGCTGTGATGTGCTTTACGGAGAAAATCTAGGTAAGCTTCCTGCAACCATGGTTTATAGTGCTGTTGGCCATGAGTTCAATGTTAATGAATCAACAGTATGTATTTAATAAAATTTCCTTAAACAGACACACAGTGTTTAAATACATGGTTGTCTATTGATCATTAACAAAAATATTGTGACTGAGGTTCATAGAAACCTCAGCCTGTATTTCTCCTAGAAACAGCAATTCAGTGTTCAGTAATTCAGTGTTTGTGACAAATATTTAGGATGTAACTACTGTGAATAAGAAGAATTGACTATATTACATATTTTCCTTTGATTGGCTTTCAATCACTGATTAAATAAATATTTATGACCACTACATAAGGAAGTAAAGAATACACAGATGAACAAAATGTAGTATTGCCTTTCAAAGAGAAACAACAAATATAGTAAGAATACAACATAACAAGTGTTATTAACTTCTCACAGCAATAAAGGAGCAAAAAGTCATGAGTTTATAGTTGCTTTCCATAACATGAATAGTCAGAAATTTTTCTTTTTTTTTTTTTTTAAATGTTTTTATTGAAGTGCTTAAGCAAGGGAATTGGCAGAGGGAGAGAGAGAAGCAGGATCCCTGCTGAGCAGGGAGCCCATGCTGAGCTTGGTCCCAGGACCCTGGAATCATGACCTGAACCAAAGGCAGATGATCAACTGACTAAGCTACCCAGACACCCCTGTTTTTTAATTCATTCACCCAACAGTTATGTTGGTTTCATGTCTTGGCTATTGAAATAATGCTGCAATGACTGGGGGATTAAATATTTTTTTATAATTAAAAAAAATTTTTATGAACATATAATGTATTATTAGCCCCGGGGGTACAGGTCTGTGAATCGCCAGGTTTACACACTTCACAGCACTCACCATAGCACATACCCTCCCCAATGCCCATAACCCCACCACCCTCTCCCTCCCCCTGGCGCCCCCCACAACCCTCAGTTTGTTTTGTGAGACTAAGAGTCTCTTATGTTTTGTCTCCCTCCCGATCCCATCTTGTTTAATTTATTCTTTTCCAACCCCCTCAAACCCCCCACGTTGCATCTCCACTTCCTCATATCAGGGAGATCATATGATAGTTGTCTTTCTCTGATTAACTTATAGTCAGAAATTTTTATCAATATCAATATTGTTGAGATACCGTAAAACTACGTCCAGTTCAACATGTGGATATGTAAATTTAAAGTCTATTAATAGAGAAGTAGAATACTGCCATATATGACCTGGGCAAGGTACCTGGGAAGGGTTACAGGGAAGATTGAAAATTATTGCAGTCATTTCCCATGAACAACAGTACTTTTCACTGTGGGGAGATCAAGAAACAGCTTTGGTGTGGTACCTACTTGGTTTTTTTAACTGGCCTAAATAGCTTAAGAATCATGGGCTACTCCTTCATCATTTCAAGTATGTGCAAAGTAAAACGAGAAATGGAAACAAAGAGTGATTCTGCTTCCAAAAATTATAAGATAAATCATAAAAAAATTCTTAGTGTTACATTTTAAGGTATAAAAATGGAAATATACAAACAATGAGAAAAATGAGAATTTTCTCGCTTTCCAGACTTCATTCTGATCTAAACCAATTCTCTTCTGTTACTTGTTTCAAGTACATCCATAAGCTTTCTCTCTTTTTCTTTCTTTCTCTTAACAATTTGAAGAGTATAAAGTTGTGAGAATTATTTTTTGTAGATGCAATAAATTATCTTAGAAATAAAGAATTAAAAACTTTTGAGTCCAAAATTCCATCAATTATTTGATGTACCACCAAAGTAATAAAACTTTTGGAGAAAAAAATATATATTAAATATATTTTTAATAGTCTGTGTAACAATAGTACACACTTTTGCATACAATTACCTCTCACTTTCTTCATTTCCATAATCAAAGTTTGATTCTAAATTGTGCTTGTATTTGTAGATTCAAGGTATTTCTGAATTACTTTTGGCCATTAGCAGTTATAAAAGGCACCATATACACAATTTTCTTTCTTTACCTAGTGCTTGAGATTTTAACTTCTTTATAACCTTTAGGACCAACTATATAATTTTCAAAGGGAAATAAAAGAATATCAGAAAATTCTGTACACATTTCTATCAAGCTAAATCCATTTCAATTTTTTCTTTAATTGAATAACATATTGCTAAAGGTTAAATAGTTTCTCTTATACGTCAAGAACTGTGAAGGGTCTGTAATTTCACCATACTTGTAAGCTTACATGGTAGCCTTCCATTGTTTCATGGATGCTGGCAGAAGACAAAAGACTCCTGGGTCAAAGATGAAGGACAGTGTATTACAACAATAGCAGTATCCGTGATATTAGCATTTCTGTACCATCATGATTCTTGGTAAATTTTCCCATGACTACATCATTCTGTCAGCCACTCTGATTAATCTGATTGGCAAGGCTGGAACCCAATTCGTTTAATTTGTTTCATACAGCATTCAGGTTCCCATATCCCCAGGATCCCAGAGTTAAGAGTTAAATAAATCCCATAAACTATCAGGGACACCTTAGAAAACTAGATGTCTTTCTCCTTCAGTTTCTGTATTGACCTTTCTAATCAAGAGAAGTGGTAGTTCAGATAGGCAGGATGTAGCAGCAATTCCACAGACTCTACCTTAGCCTACAAGAAGGAAGTCTAGGGGGCAATTCTATCATCTGTAATAACCATGGCCCATGAGTTAAGCCTGGGCCAAATGCTTTCCAGGGCTTAGGAGGCATCATAAATAGAGTCATAGAGAATTGACATCCAATATTTTATAGAATTACAGTGTGAGCTTTTCAATGCTGGAATAATGATACTTGAAGATACAACCTCAACTAACTGAAATTTCTACAGTCCATTCTGAGAGCCTTGGCAAAGTACACTGCTCCAAGTTTCACTGCTGGAAATATTATGCATGTCCAACTTTTTGTTTCAGTGAGGAATGATAACGTCATCTCATGGAAAGCATTTTAAACAATAGCAAGAGTTATAGAAACTCTACAAGTCAACTCGTTATGGAATTACCAATGAAGATAAACATGAAAATGGGATAAAAACATCCCTCACCCTAGTGGCTGTTTTCACTTGGATGGAGAAAGATTCATCCCAGGGCATCACAATTTATTCCTCCCTTTATAGCAGATGCGTTTTTCAAGTACAGAAATACTAAAACATAAAAATAAAAACATGCATCCTACAATTGGAGGAAATGTGGAATGTGTGATTATTAGAAGCCTATTGTTTAGAAAATAATAGGACCTAAAGACTTCAGAGGTGAAAGGGAATTTAAATAATCTCAACCAAATATAACTTGACATCATTTTCTTTTCTTTTCACAACCCTCATTACAAATACCTTTTTAGCCAGAATAACATATCATGGCATTTCAAATAACCACATGTTGTTTTAGGTTTTGAAAAGATTCTAAAAGCATTTAAAATCAAGAGCAGTTGAAGATTTTCTGAATCTATGTGTGAATCTTCAATATTATTCATGGCTTTCTCAATTTCCTCTTATAGGATTTTGCCAGAGAACTAAATCTGTTAATAACTAGAGGATTCTGTTCTCCACCAGCATAAAAGTACTAAATGAAGAAAAACAGTGTCTCTCATGCATTCATAACCCATGAATAAATGCAAATGATATTTCCTTTAAAGTGAAACAGATAAAATTCACGACTAAAAATATATTTATATCACCATTCAAATATTATCCATGTATTATACAGTGTGCTTTCTGTGTACAAATTACATATAAAAAACAAAAGGAGGGATTCATATTATCAAAACTACACAGATATATTTTTGCTTTTATGTGCAAACATTGTAAAACCAGAGCACCAAACATTGTTCCTCCTTAAAATAATTAAGTTTCATTTTTACAATAAGATTTAATTTTAGTTGGCATTTTTTTAAGCCAATACTCCATTTAATCAGAAGCAGTTATAGTTAATTTTATCATATTGGATGATCCCAAAATCAAAATGGTTCCAAGAAGCACATACTATTTGGGGAAGAAGTGAAGAAAAATTATACAACTTTACATTGGAATACTAAAAATTAATTCTTTGATTCTTAATTTCTTTTCCTTTTTGAAATGTTGTTATTTGATGAATTGTCTTTTAATATAAATTGCAAAATCTATAGTGTGTAGATGGAAAAGGGTTCCCTGAAAAACATTTCTGTCCTAATCCCTTAATCCCTAGAACCTGTTAGAAGGAGGAGGAGGAGAAGAAAGAGGAGGAGGAGGAGGAAGAGGAGAAGAGGGAGGAGGAGGAAGGGGAAGAGGGGGTGAAGAAGAAGAGGGAGGAAAGAAAAAAAAAAGAAAGAAAGAAAGAAAGAGAAAGGAAGGAAGAGAGAAAGGAAGGAAGGAAGGAAGGATAAAAGAGGAAGGAAGGAAGAAAGAAAGGAAGGAAGGAAGGAGGAGAAAGGAAGGAAGGGAGAGAGAGAGGGGAAAGGAAGAGAGAAGAGAAGGGAAGGGAAAGGAAAGGAAGGGGAGTGGAAGGGAGCAGAAAGGAGGAGAGGAAGGAAGGGGAGGGGAGAGGAGAGGAGAAAAAGGTCTTTATAGATGTGATCAATTAAGGATCTTGTGATGGAGAGGTTTTTATCCTGGGTTTTTCAGTTTGTTCCTAAAGGCAATCACTTGTATCTTTATAAAAGAGAGGAGGTGGGAAACTTGAAACACACATGAAGGGAAAGGTGAAAAGAAGAGGAAACATAGAGATTTGAATATTCTGCTCTTGAAGATTGGAGTGATGCAGCCAAAAGCCAGGGAATGCTGGCAGCCACCAGAAGCCTGAAGAAATGGTTCTCCCCTAGGAACTCTGGAGGGAGTGTGCCCCTGCTGCTACCTTGATTTTGGCCTTCAGTGCTGATTTTGGATTTCTAGCCTCCAGCAAAAAGAGAGAATACATTTCTGTTGTCTTGAACCATGAAGTTCGTGGTAATTTGTGACAGAAATCACCAGAAACTATATATGGGAAAGGGTAAAACTTCTAACCAAGTTCTCCTTAGAAATTAAGGATTCTTAATACCTTGTTATCTCTTAATACCTTGGTATCTCCTGTAGTCCTCCTCTTAAATGACAGTACAAAGTCAGCTCATTTATAAACCAGACATTTTGGGGCACCCGGGTGGCTCAGTGGGTTAAACCTCTGCCTTAGGCTCAGGGTCCTGGGATCGAGCCCCTGCATCAGACTCTCTGCTCAGCAAGGAGCCTGCTTCCCTCTTTCTCTCTGCCTGCCTCTCTGACTACTTGTGATCTCTCTGTCAAATAAAGTAAAAATATCTTTGTAAACCAGACGTTTTGAGTTTGGGAGAAGGGAGTGGACCGAGGTCTTAGGGGCTGGTGACAGGTCTTGATGTGGGGATGAGAGCCTTATGGGAGTTATAGAAACATCACAGCCACCCTGACTCAGACACTGATTTTATCATTCATGAGCTCCCGTCACAGGACACTAGACACCGGTAACTACAGTGGGAAGGCAAAGTCACTATTCTGGTGGAGTTTGTGTTCTGGTGGATGGGGACAATTAATTAAATAAATAATCATAATTATGTTAGACAGAGATGGGTGTTATAAAGGATAAAAGAGGGCAAGAGAACAGGGGGATCTGGGTTGGGGTGCGTGCAGGTCCACTGGGCATTCATGCTGGGGCTCGGGTTAGGAGTATTAGATAAGGAAACCTCAATGCAGTGACAAAAGGCTTACCCCTGTTTGTGTCTGAGAGAGAACATTCCAGAAAGAGGTGATGGGAAATGCAGAAGACCTGAGACTGGCACACGCTTGGCCGCTGGTGCATCTGGAACACATGGAGTAAGGAGGAGGGAGGGTAGCCGGAGGACCAAGAGGTTACAAGAACTAGGTCCTTCAGGGCTTGAAGTCCATGGCAGAGCCTGGGTCTGGTCTCTACAGGCAGAATTTGCAACAGAGGAGTAGCATGTCTTATAGCTGTTTTGAAAGGGCAAGGAGGAACATGTGGCTGCCATACATATCAGTGTTTCCTGCATAGCCCTGACATGTCACTGATACTCTGTAGCCCCTGATATTCCTCCTCCCACTCCAGAGACTGTCTCACAGGATGGAGTCACCCTCCTCTCCCTAGGGTAAATTCTCTTCTCTACTGGTTTAGAAGAAAGTAGAAGCTTCTCTCTCCTCCACAGCTTGTTACCAAATGTGCCCTGCCAAGTCAGAGGGTCTGATACAAATCTGGGGACCTTAACACACAGGCAACATCCAAGTCTTATTGACATGACATTTGAAAATGCAAATGTCCTTCTTCAGATCAGTTTCTGCAAAGCCTATAGATCACTTATTGGCTTATGTGATCTGGAAGGTAGGGGAAAGAGGGCACAGATTGTTTGTGTCTATCTTCTCAGGAATTTTCTAATTTCAAAACTGACTAGAAGAAAGGTACTTTCAATTTCTTTATGCCTACAGGTTTTTGTGGGGGCTGTATGGACTGTCAAAGTCCTTCTTTAATTTAACAAGGTCGAAATGATTTACAATTCTCCGGTGCAGGATTTCTTTAAACTTTAACATGGATAGAAAACACCTGCCTCTTGCTACAACACAGATTCTAACTGAAGCCTGGTGGGCTGAGACTCTGCATTTGTAAACACCTCCCAGGGTATGCTCTTGCTGCAACTGGTCCACTTTGGAGCAGCAACTTCCCAGGGGTGGGCCAGGGTCCATTTCTGCACCAGTGGAAACTCTTCCTGAAAGTATAAAGATGAAAAGCCCTAGCCAAAATTAGGGGGGCCATTATTTTGTAACCTGCGTAATCCATGCTTCCACAATGTCTTTTGTTACTTCTTTCCCTTAGGGGCAGTTTTACTGTTTCAATGTAAGGTCTTTGATTTCATTTGTTTTGGTCAATTGTTTATCTATATTTTTACAATGACTGCTAAAAATTGAAAAAAAATTGAAAACATTTCATTCAATGATTAATTGAAATGAAAGAATAGGTGCGCTGAGTAACATGGCCAATAACTTCTGATGCTTATTAATGTTACGTGAGAAATGTTTCAAGTGTTGATTCTCTAATACCAGGTGTACTATATGTGGGGTCTACAAATATGAACATGTTTTAAAACATCATGAAAAAAGCATCATAAAAATATTTCAGTTTGTATTTCAATTCACAAAGTTGTAAGTTAGATATTTTGCTTTAATTGAACTGCTTAAGTGGTTTGGGGTCACACACCCTCATTATTGGCATTACAGGGCACTAAGAGCAGATAGAACCCCTGTCAGCCTGGATCCCAGACAAACAGAGCTTTCCTCCTTCATCTCTTCCCTCATCCCCACTTTTCACCACCTCCATTGGACATGAGGCATAATCAAGAAATAAATAAAGAAAGAAATAAGAAATAAATCAAGAAATAAGCAATTCTTATTGCTTAAACCCACTGAGATCTGGATCTTATTTGTTACATAGCATTATCTAATCTATCCTGACAAATATAGTAATTGTCACAGGTTAAAAGAGTACAGCTACAAACAAAACACAATTATATGGCAAACAGTGAGGATATCGATGTGAGAGTTTTAAGAGAAAGCTTTCCTTACTATGCAGTGGCATAGCATTTGTTGAAATTCTCATCTTTGATAACTTCAGAGGAAGTTGTGCCTAGTGACCCCCATGAACCATGTACCTAGTAGATTTATAGCTCTTGAAGTTAATACACATAACGTTAGTAGTGTTGATTGCTGTCAGCTTTACCTGGCAAGATACTACAAGATAAAGGTGAGCATAAGAAAGAGCAGTGTACAAAACAGATGGGATCAGGAGGGAGACAAAACATAAGAGACTGTTTTTTTTTTTTTAAGACTTTATTTATTTATTTGACAGACAGAGATCACAAGTAGGCTGAGAGGCAGGCAGAGAGAGAGGTGGAAGCAGGCTCCCCACTGAGCAGAGAGCCCGATGCGGGGCTCGATCCCAGGACCCTGGGATCATGACCTCAGCCGAAGGCAGAGACTTTAACCCACTGAGCCACCCAGGCGCCCCAGAGACTGGGTTTTTAAAAGATTTTATTTATTTGACAGAGAGAGATCGCAAGTAGGCAGAGAGGCAGGCAGGGAGCAGCGGGTGGGGAGGTGGGGGAAGCAGGCTCCCTGCTGAGCAGAAAGCCTGACTCAGCACTCTATCCCAGGACCCTGAGATCATGACTTGAGCCTGACCTGAGCCGAAGGCAGAGGCTTTAACCCACTCAACCACACGGGCACCCCCATAAGAGACTCTTAATCTCACAAAACAGAGCAGATAAGAGGGTTGCTGGGGTTAGGGGTGTATGAAGAGGGTGGTTGGGTTATGGACATTGTGGAGGATATGTGATATGCTGAGTGCTGTGAAGTATGTAAGCCTGATGATTCACAGACCTGTACCCCTGGGGCAAATAATACATTATATGTTAATAAAAACAATTAATTTTTAAAAAAGGAATGCAAAGCATCCAAAAACTCAGAACCTGGCAAGGTAAACAATAATATTCTTGACTGCATACAGTAGAAGATAAAATTAAGAAAGTCTTCCAGGTTCAAATGTTTAGTATAACCTTCCAACCTTTTAAAATGGTTCAGGGAAAGGATCAGAAGTAGAATGTGGTACACATTTTCCAATTGGATAAAATCAGGACAGAGGATAAATCATAACTGTTGCAGTCCTCCCAACACAAGCTAGGTAAGTTCAAGGGTTCAAGGCCCTAGTCACTAAATTGAATAAAACTCCTTGAAGCCAAGAAACCAAAAAAAAAGAAAAAAAAAAGAAAAAAAAAGAAAAAGCAGTTCTGTTCTGGACCATTTCAGAAAAGAACAAGAGTATGATTATTGGCATACACCACCCACTGGAATCAAACTGATAATCAAACTGATAAGATATTGATATGAAATTGTCCAAATCACTGATGAGGGAACCAGGAGGCTGAAATTATTCTAGGTGTAAAATGACCCTTGAGCATCTAATCACCTAGATAGAACATGTAGAAATTCTCACAGACCTTCCTTCCACTCCCTCCCGATGAAGAAGTTCATCCTCAGCACTTTCTTTACTGTGGTTGAAGAAGAAAATAGAAAAGGAAGACTCTACAAGCTGAAGGCAGAAAATGAAGAAACACGAACAATCTTTTTTGGGGAGTGGAATTAAGAATTCTTCCCAAGGAAGGGAATTAAGATAAATTCTCCCTTTACAGCTCAGGGACTCTCATATCATCTGTCTAGTGGGGTTTCAGTGTTGCTCTGTACCAGTGACTATGTGTACCTATTGTTTCCCTCTCCAAAGGGGAGTATTTGATGCAGTGGTTCCATCCTTGTTCCACCACTGTAGAGTGGTTCATTGGGGAGCGGGAAACAACCTGGCTTTTTTTTGTTTGTTTGTTTTAGTTTATTGGTTAAAAGGATCAAGAAAAACTGTATTTGTACTCGATGAAGACATTTCTATGCATAGCATATTTGAGAGCTTGATGATGTATTAAATGGGACTTTGGGTACTTATGTAAAGAGGTGATGAGTATTGGCTTGTTATATTTGGAAAAGGAAGGGTAGATTGTAATAGACATTAGTACGTGTCATTCATTACTGAGTCTTCCCTCTCCTGAGGCACACTCCAATCCCCTTGATGTTATGGCTTGTTTTTAGTAAGGAAATGTGAGGTGAAGAAATGTATTCTTTCCAAGTGGATGTAGTTAAGAAGTGTAACCAATTTTATAAGCTCTCTCCCTCAACCACGACAAACCCTGAGGGTTTGAATTGAGATAGCAGTGGAACTTTTGTTAGCCTGGGTACCTAGCTGACAGTGAAATATGCAGAGACCTCCTGTGAAAACAAAACAAAACAAAACAAAACAATCTATTTGTTGTAAGAGATTTGGGTTTTCAGTTGTTTACTACTGCAGTATGACCTCCCATCATTGCAGTATCATAATAACTTGTCAATGAACACACTAAATCTAGCTTAAAATATGAAATCTCAGAATCAGATATTTACTTCTGTAAGTCTTCATGGTCTAGGACATTCGTTTGGTATTGATCCCATACAATTTTAATTTTTAGTTGAATTATTATTATACACCCCAGCCTCTTGATCATTGCATGTGTGTGTTTTCAGAGGATTTTCTACAGTGTGCTTAAGAAAAACTTCAATACCCAAAGGTATAAGCATCATCTCCATGATGAGAAAGGAATCAGAGGAATTGAATCTCCAAGGAAATCACACATTTTTACAAAGATCTTTGAAATAGAGATAGAAAAAAAAAGTATTTATTTTTTTTTATTATGTTATTTTAGTCACCCTACAGTAAAACTGAGTGGAAAATTCCTTCATTGAATTTCATGGTTTTCCCCATATCGAGGTTATTGGACATATGGGTCATGGTATGAATATTGTTTCATATATAACTTCCCCACAAGACTCTGAGCTTTTTGAAGGGTTGGAGAGAGTTTATTCTCCTGTGTGCTTCCATCAGGTAGTCCATTCTTCATACACCAGAGGCTGCCAATGCTACAATAGAAACTAACATGTAAATATTATTTTACTTGCTGTTTACCATCACCCCATTATGTAGGAATGGTTATCCATACATCATAAATACAGAAACCTGGACTCTAGGATGCTGGGGCACTTATCCAGATTTATACCATAATAAGGTGATGGAGCCAAAATTCTTATTCAGGAATATCTCACTTTAAATTCATATCATTTATTTATCTATTGTTGTATAAACGATGAAGGTAGCTATAAAATATATTTCAATCTATAAGAGACATAGAAAAAGCAGGAGACAATCCCTTTAAAGATTTTAAAAAGACGGTTCTCTGGTTGAAAATTAACTTAAAGAATATTCCCATTAATACTAATTCCTTCATAATTTGACTTCTTCATTAATGAGTCTCTCGGTGTGGGTGGAATACAAGACCACCACTCTCAAGGGGCTCCCTCTTCATGATATCACTAGCTACCAACTTTGCCTCTGGGTCCTTATTGAGCATTCTTCCCTCAAGAGACATATCTTCTTAGGCAAGCAGAATGCCCTCCATCAAGGTATTTGGACATGCAAATGTTTAAATCACGGCATGTAGGTCACTTACAAAAAGAGGACGACTATTTCTGGTAACATTTTAAATTTATTGTGATGAGTCAAGGCTAATGCAAGGTGAACTCCTCCTTTTACCATCATCTGTACAGCTACATTAGCTCATCCATGTATTAAAAAGTGGGCCTCTGGACAGTTAGTTGGCAATTTGGCAAATTGCTCATGTATAATGCAAGAGAAGAAAGTCTCATTTCAACTCATACCAATTCCATCTCTACTTTTTATGAATGATTTTGATTTTATCATAAAATGAGTCACGTGTTTATTCAACAAAATGGGAACAAAAATAAATCCAGCAATATATTAATTTCCATTATCATTAGCCCATTTGTTATAGTCACGATTTATGTAAAGTGTACTTACCTTTCATTGGATAGATTTATAATTTTTTTCCTGAGAAATTAGTACATTTATCTAGGATGTTGACTTTATTTTTCTCTTTTCATAGTACATGCCTTATCAATATTTGCCTATGTGAGATGCATTAATTTTAAGTTCCTTGGGACAGAGTTTTTCCTAAGCTTTTGTGGAAAAACACGTGGTTTTTTGGCCAGCTTATTTTCCATTCAGAATTCACATTTAAACCACTGCTTTAGTGGGGGATTTGGGTATCTTGGTCTGCCTTCTGCTCGGGTCCTGGTCTCGGGGTCTTGGGATGGAGCCCTCCATCAGGCTCCCTGCTCGACAGGGAGCTTGCTTCCCCCTCTCCCTCTGCCTGCTGCTCTGCCTGCCTGTGCTCTCTATCTCTCTGTCAGATAAATAAATTTTAAAAAAAGTTTTAAAAAAATTGAATAAAGAAAAAAAAGAAAATTAAATCACTGCTTTGGTGACATTTTATATTAGGTAATAAGTTACATTTTCTTTTCTTGTAAAGTCAGATTTCCTTTTCGGTTTCCTTCCTTCATTCATATATTTATTGGCAAACTTTTATTGAACACTTGGTTTGGGGCAGGTGTGGTACTGGCATTGGGGCCACTATAGTCCTAAATGAATCAGATCCATTCCTGCCTTTATGGACAATTCAGGATTACATATTCTTAAAAATATAACAGGGAGAAAATATATAGGGAGAAACCCCCTACTTACCTTTCTAGGACGAAGGGCAATTAAATTTTCTCTTCAAGGTGTTACCAAAACAAAAATGTTTGCTTTGGTGCCTAAGTGAGCAGAAGGTCTACACTGTATGAGGATCACTAAGGGAGCATCTGGTACAAGATATGGGGCACCAGGGGACCCGGGTGGCTTAGTCAGTTGAGGGTCTGACTCTCCATTTTAGCTCAGGTCATGATCTCCAGGTCTTGAGACTGAGCCTGGTGTGGGGCTCCACACTTAGCAGGGATCTGCTTGAGGGTCTCTCCCTCTTCCTCTCCCTCTGCCCCTCACCTGCTTGCACTCTCTTTCTCAAACGATAAATAAATCTTTTAAAAAAAATGTGTAGCACCAAGTCTTTGGAAGTGAGTCTGTAGGGAAGGAGGCAAGCAAAGTGGCTATACCTCTGGAACCTTGTTCTCTGTGAAGTTAGCAGTTTAACCACAGTCCCTGTTCCCATCCACCTCCACAGACCCATCTCTAGAGAGTACTGTGGTGATCATTTATCCTGCAGAATCATTGTCACAGGATTAAAAGAATGAGGAGAAGCTTCATGGGGCTTCAAATCCCCATGTGTAGAGGATGAAATCACACTTCTCTTTGTCAAAGCCTTCCAGAAGACAACAGCAATCAGCTTCTTCCGTCTTCACTGGAAGTCTTTGAAGGATGATGATGATCATGATGATACAAAGAGGGAGGAAAGGTTTATATTCAGTTTGAGTCATTTCTCTTTGGGAAGAAATTCCCAGAAAGGTTAGTTTTCCTCTTTTTATTAAACATGAAAAAATGATTACAATTATTTGTATGACTATGTTCTTAGGTTCCTCTAAAATATTCAGAGAGAAATGCTCTGAATGCTTCCACAGGTAAAGGTGAGAAAGGGCTGGAGTGAAAATGGAGATAATATTTTAGGAGATGTGGATGGGATTGAGAAGGTGTTTTATGTCTATATGCACAGACAAGCACATGTGCGTGGAAGCAGCTCCATTATCAAGCTGCTTCATCCAGAAGCTGGAATGTGCCATCCAATTTGAGCATCATATACTGTTGGAAACAATCTCACATGCAAACTAGTGTTCTCTTTCTCATCCTTCAGTGATTCATCCTTATCCATTGGTACTAGTTCCCGAGTGTTTGTCAATACCCTGATTCAAGTCTTCTCTGGTATCATTCTTGATTTTAAAGATTTTATTTATTTATTTGGCAGACAGAGATCACAAGCAAGCAGAGAGGCAGGCAGAGAGAAGGGAAGGCAGGGTCCCTGCTGAGCAGAGAGCCTGATGCAGGACTCAATCCTAAGATCCTGGGATCATGACCTGAGCCGAAGGCAGAGGCTTTAACCCACTGAGCCACCCAGGCGCCCCTCATTCTTGATTTTAATTCACAGAGAACCTGGACATTTTCTTAGCTTTTTGAGCTTAATGGACATTATATATTCTGGGTATAGTCCATAGTATTTAATACTTCAGTTTTGATTCCACAAGCTGTTTGAAGAAGACTGGTAAGCAGAAAGAATCTTATGCACAAATGTATGTGTCTCCTCTACTGGTACCTCTGGTCCTACCAATCTATCCTTCATTTCCAAAACATGGCATATATTCCCTCATTAGCTGTGCTTTGATTGCCTTCCATCTACCTAGCATCCTCTATATCTTTCTTAGAGATTATTAGCCAAGATCCTACCAAAAACTGCTTACCCCCAGAATTATTTTCATCCAAATTTTAGTGAAATTAATTTCATCCAAATAAACAGAGTATTAACTATGATACTCTGATCCCATTTCTGTTTCATTTTAGGTTGTTCTTAATTGTGATGCACGTAAGAATGACCAGGAGAACTTTAACATATACAACTATTTGGGTCAAACCCAAGACCAAATGAATCAGACTCTCTGGAAGTGGGGACAAGGCAGCAATATTTGAACAAAAGAAAAAAAATGCCAGATAACCTCCCTGCATGATATGTATAACTGGTAACATGTATAACACATTGTAACATGTTTCCAGGATCAAGATAGCTCAGCCAAAATATTAATAGGACAAATGGCAACACCAATCTAACCCATTTAGCTTTGAGCAGAGATAATTTAAGCAACCACTTCTTTAAAAACCCTTACAACATAATCAACAGCGAGTCACTTATCACAAAGCAGAATAGGCACATATAATATAATTTGTTACCATCCCTGTAATAAACATAACATAAAGTAAAGCCTTCACCATGCCAGATTAGTACTGTTTTCATATATAAAGGTCATGTGAGCTACAAAACTATCTTCTGGACATTAGAAGTGTGCATCAGATTGGGGATGGGCTAGAACCAGAAGTCTGGCAGAATTGAGGTTCATGAAAATATAGGTTATCTGAACACAGGAATAGAGTAAGGTTTGGTTATGTTTGGGTCCAGCATTTAAAGACATAAGATCTGAAAGTGGATGCTCAGCTCAGGGTGAGAAGGAAAAGTAAGGCATAGAGACCAATATCAGGAGACCCTGACTCAACCTGAGATCTGGAAAGAGCCATAGCAGATGAGTAATAGAAGTGTAAGGCAAAGATCCCAGCAAGGAGGAAATTTATGTATCGGTAAGTTATGGGGCAACTACAGAAGATGTGACACCTCCCAACCATGCAAGAATTGGCTTTAAGAGTAGGGTTATCAGGTCAATTACAGCATGCCTAGTTAAATTTGAATTTCAGATAAACAGTGCATTTTTTAATATAAGTATGTCCCCAATATTGCATGCGATCTGCTGCCAGGACTTGGGGGCTTGTGGGACAGAAAGACCTATTATTCATCTAATTCATTTCTAATGACCAATTCTTTCTTGTAGAGAATACCCTTCCTCTTCTTGTGTGTCCCATGTCCAGCTGGCTGTACCATCACCCAGTGGACTCCCATTAAATTAACTGAAATATTAGAGGAATGTTGCTAGTAACAGATGGGGTCGAACACTTAGTTGTGGGAGTCTAGATTCAGTTTCCCAGTGAAAGAAACTCTGGATCTAAGCTTAAATCAGATCTGGCTGCATGTCTAAAATTTCCTTAGACAAATTTTTGTAATTCTGAAAAATATCCTAAAAAATCATTTGATTAATTTTTGTCCTGAATTTTCAATGTGTAAGTATGAAAAGTTTACTTTGAATGATGTACTCTTTATTCTAATAGTAGTTTAGCCTTTTAAACTTGAGGTCTCTTTAATCAATAGAAATTGACAGAAATGGCTTTTAACTTTCTATTGATTTAGCATTAAAATTGCCATCTTCAAAGCTCTAAGGAATCTAACTTTAACCTCCTTTAGTCATTGATAAGTAAATCACTGGCTGAATGGAGAAATGGTGGTACATGGAACACAGGAAAGAACAGGGTGAATAAGGGATCTAGTGCCACAAAACAAGAAAGCATTTAAAGACCAATGAGGTCACAGAAAAGGAATCCAAATGTTTTATCATAGTAGATGGGAACACATTTAAGCAATGACATACATGGGTTAATTGAACTCAGAAAAGAGAGTTCCAGAAAAAAATAATTAAAACCCATATTATTGTTTTGAAAATTGGTGTCTTTATTTTGCTTTTTTAGTAGGAACTAGGGGTAAGAAAAACAAATAAACCTGGGTGATGAAGGAAGCTCTTTGTTATATGAGAAAGCAACTAATAGTTATAAGAATGAGATAACTCATATTCGTGTGTGGTGTAAGGAAATGATCCAATTTCATTTTTCTGCATGTGGCTGTCCAATTTTCCCAACACCATTTGTTGAAGAGGCTGTCTTTTTTCCATTGGATATTCTTTCCTGTCGAAGATGAGTTGACCATAGAGTTGAGGGTCTATTTCTGGGCTCTCTATTCTGTTCCATTGATCTATGTGTCTGTTTTTGTGCCAGTACCATGCTGTCTTGATGATGACAGCTTTGTAATAGAACTTGAAGTCCGGAATTGTGATACCACCAACTTTGGCTTTCTTTTTCAATATTCCTTTGGCTATTCGAGGTCTTTTCTGGTTCCATATAAATTTTAGGATTATTTGTTCTATTTCTTTGAAAAAAATGGGTGGTACTTTGATAGGAATTGCATTAAATGTGTAGATTGCTTTAGGTAGCATAGACATTTTCACAATATTTATTCTTCCAATCCAGGAACATGGAACATTTTTCCATTTCTTTGTGTCTTCCTCAATTTCTTTCATGAGTACTTTATAGTTTTCTGTGTATAGATTCTTAGTCTCTTTGGTTAGGTTTATTCCTAGGTATCTTATAGTTTTGGGTGCAATTGTAAATGGGATTGACTCCTTAATTTCTCTTTCTTCTGTCTCGTTGTTGGTGTAGAGAAATGCAACTGATTTCTGTGCATTGATTTTATATCCTGACACTTTACTGAATTCCTGTACTAGTTCTAGCAGTTTTGGAGTGGAGTCTTTTGGGTTTTCCACATATAGTATCATATCATCTGCAAAGAGTGATAGTTTGACTCATAGAATTAGAAAAATCATCATTATGACACCACATATTGTTTATGGGGAATTGGGTTTTCACAGAGTGTTAGCATAATCCCACATAGACTAGTTTCAAGGAGCAAGAGGAAAAAACTTAATTGTACAGGAAAGATCATATTGTCATGACCTTCATTCAGTCGTGATTTCCTATCACTAACCACTTGTCAACCAGATGTCCTGCCCTCCTGATGTCCTGAAATACAGAGTACACAATATCACACAGAATGAACACTGGCTAATAATGTTTTGCCTGAATTTATCAAGCTTTCAGATCTAGCTGCCAGTGTGTAGATAGTATAGGAATGAGAGGGCTAAACTGACAAAGACTATAGGGAAATAACCAGACAAATCCAGCCAGCTGGATATTTTTCTCAGGATACCTAGCTTGTGAATTTTTTTTTTCCTGTAAGTTGGTGTGATGAATAAAAACAAGAAAATAAGTTATACTCTACCAAAGTGATAAAGATGTAAGAGTCATCACCACAAAATTCAATGCATAGTCATGGATTTGAATCATGAATTGGACAAAGATACTGTAGAGGAGATTTTTCAGACAACTGAAGAAATTTGATTTTGCATAGAATAAAATTTTTGACATAACAATATATACACTGTTAGTTTAGAAATATCATTTATGGTATAAACTCATTTTGGTAAAACTATAATGGTAGATGAACATGTACAAAAAGATCTAGAGACATCCACTGGGGCTGGATAGTGCTACTTTGGGTGACAAAGTATATCATCACTGTCTTACTTTTGTTGAACTCTAGTTTCTAGCTTTGTATAGGCAGTAGACAGCTTTTGAAATGACAAAAATTATTTTTTAAATATTTTATTCATTTATTTGACAGAGATCACAAGTAGGCAGAGAGGCGGGCAGAGAGAAAGGAAGGGAAGTAGGCTCCCCACTGAGCAGAGAGCCCGATGTGGGCCTTGATCCCAGGACCCTGGAATCATGACCTGAGCCGAAGGCAGAGGCTTTAACCCACTGAGCTACCCAGGCATCCCCCCAAAATATTTTTAATTAAAATAAGTATTCTTATAAATACACATATCCACATTTTGAAAAAAAAGTTAATTATTGGATTTTGCTTTCTAGAACTGTGACTTAGGATTTAAGCTGAGTGCATTCTACTTGGAGTTTCTGAATGGCTCAAATAACATGTTTCTCTCCCGTTTGATTTCACATGGTTTTCTAACCTAGCATGGAAGAAATCCTTTCTAAATCCCTTGAGAAAACTATTTTCACTGAACTTTGATCCTACCAGAAGTAATATTTGTAAAGAGAAGCCTACTGCTTCTTTTTACAAATTCAGTCTGATGTTACATCAAAGAAATTCAGATAAACATTGAAGAAGTAAGTTTCAAGTTCAAGATAAATTCCTAATTTAAACTTCTAAAAAACTTTTGAAGCTTTTACATAACTATAACAAAAGTTTCAGGAAATAAAATAAAAGACAAACTTAATAGTAGCACCAATAATATTAGTAAAATTATTAAAACCTTAATAAGCTTCATTTACAAGTTTAACAATAAAGGGAAACTGAGGCAAAAGAAAACCACCTGAACTGATTCACAAACATGTGGAAGACTTACAGTTCTAAGATTTATGTAAGAATTTTCATGACAGGGGCCCCTGGGTGGCTCAGTGGGTTAAACCTTTGCCTTCAGCTCAGGTCATGTTCTCAGGGTCCTGGGATCGAGCCCTAGATCAGGCTCTCTGCTCGGCGGAAAGCCTGCTTCCCCCTCTCTCTCTGCCTGCCTCTCTGCCTGCTTGTGATCTCTCTCTCTGTGAAATTAATTTAAAAAAAAAAGAATTTTCATGGGAGATAATAATTTTTCTAGCATTTGTGTAACCAGTAATTCTATTTTTCCAGTGGGTTCTGGCACAGTGCCTTGCAGAGGATGATATAGTCAACACATATTAAATAAATATATGCATTTCCTTTAACTCAACAAAGAGAATTTTCCCTACCGTGTATTAAAGCTGTTTTTACCCAACTGTTTGAAAATGAAGAAGTGTAGTTGGGCAGTGCTCATGTCTGAAAACAACTCACAACTGGTTTGACTTTTTTAGTGATTTATTCACTATATTGAGTACTTGTTTTGTTTAGCATGTAGATAGAATTTAAATATAACTTGGGTGGCTCAGTTGGTTAAGCGACTGCCTTCAGCTCAGGTCATGATCCTGGAGTCCCAGGATCGAGTCCCACATCGGGCTCCCTGCTCAGCAGGGAGTCTACTTCTCCCTCTGACCCTCTCCCCTCTCATGCTCTCTCTCTCTCTCAAGTAAATAAATAAAATCTTTAAAAAAATAAATATAACTTTGCAAATAAATCTTAATGTGAAGTATTCTTTTTTTTTACACTTTTTTTTAAAGATTTTATTTATTTATTTGACAGAGAGAGATCACAAGTAGGCAGAGAGGCAGGCAGAGAGAGAGAGAGAGGTAAGCAGGCTCCCTGCTTTGCAGAGAGCCCGATGCGGGACTCGATCCCAAGACCCTGAGATCACGACCTGAGCCAAAGGCAGCGGCTTAACCCACTGAGCCACCCAGGCGCCCCAATGTGAAGTATTCTTATCAGCTATATAAGTCCATAATACCTTACACAAAACTACTATATCCGGATATTTGGTAATTTAAAAATTTAGGATCTCAAAAGGCATTTGGTGTATATTACCATGTATATTGCACCTTAATGTCATCTGAAGGAGCACTGTGGACCCAAACACAGTAATATTCTGCAGTGAAATAAATAAATATCCAAAAGTGGAATAAATAAGGTCTACCAATAGCTTTCTATTAGTTCTGATCAGGTCATGCTGGCAGATGAGTTTTGGTACCAAACTTAATACAGATTTGGGTTTCAGAACTTTGAAGATTGTTCAATCTCAGGTAAGTACTAGTATTGTGGACTAGTATGACTAATCAATCATCTGTTATAGAGTAAGTTTTATTCCCTTCCTTCTCAGGCTGAAATACGACAGCAGTGCTTAAATAAAATTGTTGTAGGAAATATTTTAAATATGTCACTGTGTTAAAAAGAAACAGATTCTCTCAGTCTTAATTGTTACATATTATTTCTTGAGAAGGCTTAGAGAGAGAGTGATCAGGGTAGATTCTGACCAAAGGATTCAAGAGAGCACAGGTAAATGCCGGGTGATAAAACCTAGTAGGCAACCAGAGCTGCTCTCAATCTCTAACAGACTACTTCACACAGAGATAGAGCTGGGCAGGTTTCTGGCCAGACCAATATGCTAATTGTTGTATTTCAATTTCTGGGAATAAAGGGAATAAAATAAAATAAATTTCAATTTTTGGGAATAAAGGACTATTCCATGAGTAAGTGGACCATTTTGCCATTATTAAATAAAATGAACTACTGCCTCAAACAATGGTTTCCAATGTCTTTAGAGAATAAAATAACATTTAAAGAGAGTGTAGAGAGTTCTATTTAAGTAAATATCATAGGTATTATATTGGCTGCTGGGATTTGAAATCAGTGAAAAAAGTTTGCCACATTAAACAAATAGATTCACTCACTGAAATCCAAATTATATAAACATTTACCACTTTCAGAGGGAGTTAAAGCTGATGCTGTGTAATTCCATGAGACTGGAAATATAAAAGGAATTCCTTTTTCCCAAGAGTAATCTACGGAAAATGTTATCACAACATTGTATTTCATTAATTTCAGCCTCAACTCCAATACATGGAACAAAGGAAAGAGAAAGGTAGGACTCAACAGGGACCTTGAAATAGGACAAAGAATGAATAGGTAAATGTATGGAGTTTATTGGGGAAGAGGTGACTATCTTTCACCTAGGGAGCAGAAGGAGTAGGAGGCATTTTCCCTCCTTTCTCCTCCAACATCTCGATGTCCCCAGGTAAGGGTAGGAGACAGGATAGGAGGGAAGGAGAAAGAACTGGTGTGGCAGACCACAGGGACCTCTGAGTCTATAAGGGTGTTTAGAGTAGGGGTCCTCCTCAGGGAGAATCCTTGTTTCTGCAGAGACAGAGATGATCGAGGAGGATCAGAAAGCATGATTTGCTCTAGTGTTTTGTAGTTTATCTACCTTGTGTTTACTCAGGTCAAGTCTTGAAGCATATGCCTTTGAGTGAAAAGCCCATGTGTTTTATATCATAAAATCTTAGTGTGATGGACTGAATTATGTTTCCCAGAATTCATACTTTGAAATCCTACTCCTCAAACCATGACTGTATTTGGAGATAAGGCCTTTAAAGAGATTATGGAGTTACAATGAGGCCACTATGGTGGACTGTAAACCAGTATGACTGGTGTCCTTATAAAATGAAGACATTTGGACAAAGACGGCAGGGATGTGCACACAGAAGAAAGACTCCGTGGCACAGTGAGAAGACATTTGCAAGATAAGGAGAAACCAGAACTCTTTGCACCCTGATCTTGGACTTCTGGCCTCCAAAACTGTTAAAAATAAATTTCTGTTGTTTAAAACACCCAGTCTGTGGTACTTTGTCATGGCAGCCTGAGCTAATAATATAGATAATAATAAAAGTTCTTTGGGAGCATGATCAACTCCATTAAAAGAGTTATTTGAATGGACAGGAAGCATAAGTCAGAGATTTCATCAAGAATCTCAGAGAGTGGGGCATCTGGGTGGCTCAGTGGATTAAGCGTCTGCCTTTGGTTCAGGTCATCCGAAGATGTCTGTGTCCCAATTCCTGAAACCTGTACATTTTAGCTTACATGGCAAAAGGGACTTAGCAGATGTGATTAAGTCAAGGGCCTTGAGATGAAGAGATTACCCTTGCTTATCCAGGATGGCCCAAAATAATTACAAGGATCCTAAAGGGCAGAATACCTTTCCTGGATGGTCAAAGACATGTATGTGGTGACAGTAGGGTTAGAGACACTTTGTTTTTGAAGATGGAAGGGGAGTCAGGAGTCATGAAGTGTGGTCAGCCTTTGGAAGCTTGGAAAGGGAAGGGAACAGCTTTAGTCTCTAGGAGAATTGCAGCCCTGCCAACATCTTGATTTTTAGCCCATTGAAAACCCATTTTAGACTTCTGAGCTCCAGACCAATTAGATAATAAATGTGTGTTGTTTTAAGCCACTAGGTTTGTGGTGATTGATACAAAAGCAATAACTAACACACACACCTTCTAATCTGTCCCCTAAGTTTTGTGATTATTTATGGGGGTGTGGCTTTTGGTGGAGAGGGCTCATTTCTGCACAGGCCATTGTTCCCATTGTTGGATTGTTCTTTCTGTTGGAAATCTCTTGTTCTCCATCCTCCCCAAATTGTCATGTCTTCAGGCATAATATAAAATTAATTTAATTTATTTTCTCAATGTGGTACCCTGGAAAGTTGTTGATTTTCAATTAGAATTTATTTGTGTGTGTGTATGTTAGACTCTTTATCTTAGTTTATTTTCAGCAGTTGTTGCCTGGGTAACTGGCTAAGTGACTACATTTCAGTTTCCTCTTCTGTAAAATGAGGTGATAACCATTTGAACCTCACAGGGTGTTTCAGAGGACTAAATAACTTAATATATATGAATGCAGTTTGTAAAATTTGAGTGTTGAAAACTTCGGTGTATCTATTGATGTATTATTTTTCCATATGGCCTTTAAAATACATGAAAGCAGCCTCCTAATATCCTCTTTGTTTGTGTCTGTTCAACTTCTGCAACCATATCCAATCCACACAATTTCTAATCCATTTGCCAATAAAAATCTTCTATTTAAGTATTAGCCAATTTCTTTATGAAAATTATTATACAAATTAAGGATCACAGACATTGTTGAACCATGTATTCATTTTCATTTGAAACCTCTAGCCGAAAGACAACTGTATCCAACTATTCTCTTGAAGGCAGGGGTTATTCTGGTGGCTTTGTAGGCCCTGAACTGAAGGCAGGCTCTGGCCCAGGAGAGTGCCTCCATGTTTGTTGGCTTGCAGACCTCTCCAGAGGCAGTGACCATCAGAGGCTTTGGCCAGCCGGAGTTCTGAGCCTGACCACAGCGTTCCTCACTGTTTGGTCTTCTGTTTCCATTCCTGACCCGTCTCTCTCCTTTGCTAAAAGGTCTAAATCATCACAGTGGCAAAGACAGAATGTATGAATATTCACTGCAGAAAATTCTTTTCATGGTATCTTGTAAAAAATAAATAAATATGACCTGCTTTTCACATCTATGCTGTGTTCAAGCCACTCCTTCCCAGATTTTTTCAAGGGCTCACCAGTGAAAAAAGTTAAGGATGGTCATGGCAACTATATATTCAGATGAGGGTGTCAGTGACACCCATGTTACTCATGTGTCAAGAAGATTGATTAATGTGGTTAGGAGAAAAAAAAAATTGATGCTGAGGGGGCTTTTCCAGGAAGTGAGGACAGAACAAAACAGCTTAATAATTTTGAACGTTGAAAAGATGCTATTTACTCTAAGAATAGAGATACCTTTCTTAACACCTCAGGCTTGTTTAGACAGTAGCAGCTCTAACAATGGTAGTTGAGTTAGGACTGCAAAAATCACCAAAAACCCAGTGCTAATTAATTTGGAAAGGTTTCTAAGACATTCAGCCTTCCAGTCTTGACAAATGGCCTGTAGCATTGCCCTCTGTAGCAGAGTTAATGATTCTGAATATGGATAAAAGGGGAAAATTGAGTAAAGAATAAATCAAGTGGAGAACATTTTTATTCACTCTATAAGCATGGAATATATTCCTTTGTTCATAAAGTTATTTTAGTCAAATCCATTAGGTTAGAAGGAAAGAGTCTGCTTTTTTTTTAAATTTTTTTAAGCAGTTCCAAAAGTTAAAACGTGATTTTAAATGTCTTTCTTAGAATCAGGTAAGACCACAGGTGGATATTCAGTGACACAGCATGAAGTCAGGGATTGTCTTCTGCATTTCGATGGCTTCACTTTGAGTCACACAGTAAGCCCTCCATATAGCTATGGATCGTTTGATTGTGTGCCTGTTTCAACTCTCTCTTCATAGATTGAAGAAACAGTAATGAACATTCAAAGGGCACTGTGTTAAATATAATAGGAGTTATAAAGCAGTGTTCGGTGTTGACTCCTTTCCTCAAAGAACGTAAACATTTACAAACTGAAAAGACAAGCAGAAAAGTGTTAGAGAACAACAATGCAAGAAAGATCCCAAGGTGGTAATCGCAAGATGGCTGCCGCAGGGAAAGGGGTGTGGGTGGACTTAAAGGATACAGATAGCCTGCTTGGCTTAGCTCTTCACCATTGCATAAAACAAGTAGTTTCTGCGTCTGTAGTGGTCTCTCCACTACAGGGTTCTGTGGGAACTTTGTGGAGTCCACCCTGTTGGTTCAGGAGTAGAGTTAATGCACATGGCATTAGTGGTTGTCTTCCACAATCTGGCTTGGATTACTTTGTTTTATCTAGCTGCCAGTAAAATTCTCACGAGTTTGGTTCTTCAGTGTCTGTGTATATTGGACTAATTCAGAGCCAGAATCTCTAGCAGCATCATACAGGAAGTTGCAAGGTCCTCAGCAATAAAATGGTGTCCTTTGTTTGTGAAACCAGTATTTTATGTCTTGTCCTTAAATTTACCATTTCAAGATTTTACTCCTTGCCAAAATTCCTCAAAATGTGATCGAACACTCAAATTTTTAAATTAAGATTCTGTCGTTTACATGTAAGAAGGGGACAATGAAACAAGAGTCAGAGCAAAGGGGAGAAATCCTAGCAAGTACATGGCCACTCAGGAGAGCTCCTCTTTCTCAGCTACACAGTACCTTGGGGGTGACTCACAGCCATTCCTACACCTTTATATAGAACTCATATGCTGAAGGTGCTTGGATCTTGCCTAAGAACTTACTTTGACCCTCATGGAGAGGAGCGTTGTTTTTCCAGAAAATGTGTTTTTCTTTATAATGTGCCCAGGAATACTTTGTGACACAGGTAAGGTTTGGAGAGAGGTATTTGTGGCAAAAGAGGTTATGGACCTCTGACAAGGGAAGGGTGAGTTGACTCTTCATTAGATTTTGGGGGGAGCTTTGTGTTCACTTTGTGGGCACTTGTCTCTCTAAGTGGTGCTGGCCTTTTGACTAGGACTACTGTTGTAAACAAGCTGCTGACACCCTGAAATTGATGTATCAAAGCCATGTGAGTCCAAACTAGAGCTTGCAATATCCTCTCCAGAAGAAGGCATCCAGAAAGGGCCAGGAAATGTCTATAACACTACGTCCTCTAGGTGGAGAAGCCAGCTCAAATATTAATGCATTGGCTGCAGGCAGTTTTAAGAGCACTCTGGAATACAGCAGTGTGTTGCTTGCAGAGATAACCACAGAAACAGATAATGAGAATAGACCTGGTTCCAGGAGAGAGACCATTCCCTAGCTACACTTGAACAGGTTTTTGTTTCTACTATTTTTAGTGAGAAAAACAGAAACCAATATCAAAATCCTAGTGTAAAGTATTAAGGACTACAACACTTCTTCTTCTTCTTCTTCTTCTTCTTTTTTTAATCTAGAAAATGGTATGTAGTTCTTATTTCATAGGATGAACCCATCATTCCCAGTGATTCTACTGATTGCCCCCATGGACTGGGTGGGTTTCACTGACTTTTACCATAGACCTTCTATTATCAGGAAGGCTCCCTGAAACTTTATCTGTGGTCAGACAAGGTGAAGGACAATTTATAACAAATGCTGTTTGGGGGAATATTTTTAAACCATAAGATAATTCTTAGCTTCAAAAACAAAGCTTGTCAAAGGAAAAGAACATTTCCCCCCCCAAAAAATTCAGACTTGTTTCAATAAACGTTTGTTATGTCCTTCCCATATGCTGCATGTAGAGGGAAGAGCAGAGAATGTCAGTTAGAGACATTCAATGCCCTGGAAGACCCCAGATTGTTTTCCTCCACTGAACAACACCCACACGGAAGTGCACAAGTACAAAGAAACAGAATTGTGTGAGATATTTCTTATGCTATCAAAACACAATGTTTCAGAGAAGGTGTTTACATGAGAATTGCATTCCCCACAACATTACATTGTATAGCTGGAAGTGTGGCGTTTTTTAGTGAGTAATATATTTTCAGGAGAATTTCCTAAGCATCAGGGAACTTTAATAATAATAAATAACAACTATATAGTGACCACAGTTCTTGGTGGGGGGGAGCATAAGCAGGACTGGACTCTGCAGTGTACACTGGAAATATCCAGCATTTGCTGGACCACTTATGTCTTTCATAACTAGGGCAAATATAACTACCACATCTGCAGCTGTGAATGTATTAACGAATTCCCAGGAGAGAATTGGGACTAACAAACATCTATCTCTCCTTTGAAGTAAAATCCCTGATATCTGAATATTTCATAAACGGTCCTGTAGCCACTTGTCTGATCATGTGGATACTTTAACATAACAATGTGTGGGTCCCTTCATTATTTATTCTTCCCACATTCTAGACACTGTGTGTTGGAAACCTACTCAGTAAGAAAATGCAATTTCTTCATACACATGAGGGAATAGAAAAGGATTTAAATGGTGTTGTTTACTGGGTTTCAAATGTCAAAATAGAAGTCTAGTCTAAGACTGCTTATTGGTCAAGCAAATATAGAGCATCCTATCATCTGATTTCACAGAGATGTCTATTAACAAGTTTATATTCTGGGTCTCTTTGCCATGTTGGATGCATCCCTCCACACTTTCTCTTCAGAATCCCTCAACTTGTTTTATTCTTTATGTAAATATTGATCCAAATAGCAATAATTGAGTTGCCTGGCTGGTTCAGTTGATAGAGTGCAGATCTTGATCTCTGGGTCATGAGTTTGAGCCCCATGTTGGTCATGGAGCTTAACTAAAAAAATAACAATAATCACTTTATTTTTTTAAAACTGACCTAAGACATTTTTATTAGTTTCAGGTGTACAGTACATTTGACATATGTGTATATTGCTAAAAGATTACCATAATAATTATAGTTACCATCAATTATCATGAATAGTCACAAAGTATTTTTTCTACAGATGAGAGCTTTAAAGATCTACTCTCTTAGTAACTTTTAAATGTACAATACAATATTGTTAGCTGTAGTCACATTGTACATCACATTCTCAGAAATTATTTTTTTTAAATTTTAATTCTGGTGTTATTAACATACAGTGTTATATTAATTTCAGGTGTATGAACCACTCTCTGGAAGATGGTTTGTCCCTCTTTAACAAATGATCCCTCTTGATAACAAGAGGTAGAAAGGTAACCCCAAATTCAGAACACCCAAATCACAGCTTTTCTGTCAACATACATACCCAAGCATAGCTCACCTCAGAGGAAGCACTGATGCCACAGGCCCCAAGGTGGAGCCCTGTTTCACTTGAAATAATTACTGGAAGGTCTTTGTGTGAATGGACTTTTCTAAACCTTCTCAATAGCAGAAGGAAAAATTTCCAGGCTGACACAGATGTGTTTCAAAAAGGCCACAGATAAAGAAGAGCATAAGCAGCAAGACCAGCAAGAAGGAGGAAACCATTTGCTTCAGGCAATTCTTTCAAGAAAGTAATTCTTTCAAGAAAGTCAAACTATGAAATCTCCCAAGCTGCACATAGATGAGAATTCTCTCCTTGCAAATCCCCAGCCCTGGGCCTCCTTAGTTGCTGGCAGCATAGTCTCAATTTTCATCTCTATTTTAAAACATTTTTAAAAAATCCTTCAGGAAATGCAGTATTCCCTACAGAAATTGCTTTACAAGTTTCTCATAAATAGAATCTTTCAAACAACCCTGGGAATCCATAGAGGAACCTAAACTTCTAGTACTGAGCAGATTTCCATCTGAAATATCCTAAGATGGCAATTCTCTGAAGGTTAAGTTAACTTGGTCTAATCTTGGCTATGCCATATAATCTTAATGTATCTTTTTCATAAAAAGTGTGATCTTTAGATACACAATGTGCATTTTTTAAGATCATTATTCTTATACAATTGGAAAAATCTATGATAAAGTAAATATATTAGAATGTATAAGTGTCTAAGAAGAAGTAAATGTGAGGCATTTTTTCTGTCATCATATATGATGGCCAACAGCCAACAAAACCCTTCCCTTTCAATATACTCCATCATTTTCACAAAGAATCCTTTTAGCTAACGGGTACACTCTCTATTTAAAGTCTTCTCAAGAAAAGCCTACAATTACAATTTTCAGCCTGGCAGTCTATTATTGTTTAAATATCAATATTTCTCCTCTTTCCTGTTGAGTAAGCAGCAATCACCTCAGAATAAGTGAGAAAGTATACACAAGAAAGGAGATACAATGCCAGGAAACAGCAGAAGTAAGAGCTGCATATTGGAAGCAAACAAGATGTTTTCATTCTTATAATTGCAGCATGGTTTGAGGGTGCATACTATGTCTGTGATGAAATAAACTGTAATTGAACTGTAGTCATACTAATAGTCTTTGCTGATATGGGTCTGAATAAGACAGATCTGAGACATGGTAACTCTGAGAAAGATGTTGGAAACCTGAAAACATGGTTTTTGGAGATAAAGTCAGCCTTTTGCAGAAACTCCAGCATTGAAAACAAACCCTCTGAAAAGAAGAGGGATGCTGACCCCTTTGCTTTTGCATGCAACTGACATAATTCTCTATAACTAAGCTGCTAAGACAGGTGACTCTATTGACTGGTTGCTTAGGCAAAGAGGAGTTGATAATGAGGGAGCTGTGTGGGATAAATCCTAGGATGGCACTGACAGGAATCAGTGACTAAGGGGGTGTATTTTCAGTGTGTCACAGGGAAGTGCCAAGAAAGAACTTGCATTTCTAACAATCAAAATTAATAGCTCTAGCTTTGTCTAGTCTAGGGTGTGGAGGTAATGAGAAACCAGTCACAGAAGTGTTGCAACTGTTAAAGCCTCATCCCTCAGCCATCCAGCATGCCCTTATAATTACATCATCTCCATATATAGACCACCCCAATTAAATTGTGGTCTGATAATTTTGTATAAGATGGCTGTTTGTAAGAAGCAACAATGGGGGATGCCTGGGTGGCTCAGTAGATTAAGCAGCTGCCTTCGGCTCAAGTCATGATTCCAGGGTCCTAGAATCAGGCTTCTTGCTCAGCAGGGATCGTGCTTCTCCCTCCACCTGCTGTTCCCCCTGCTTGTACTCTCTCTCTCTAGAGCAAATAAGTAAATAAAATAAATAAAATCTTTGAAAAAAAAAAAAGAGGAAGCAGCAGCAGCAGCAGCAGCAGCAACAGTGGGTTGTGATGGTGATTCCACTTATGGGATTTCTCTTTTTTTGTGTGTTGAGTGGCCTTAAACTTATGTGCCATGGACCAGACCACCTGCTGAGAAAGGAGCCCATGGTAGGACTTGATCCCTGGATTTCAGTACTAAGAGAGGGAAAGTGACAGAACAAGAGTAGAGGAAGGTCATAGGATAATTTAGGGAGAAAAAAAGACCTACAAAGTACTTTGGATCCCTGAAAATAAGATCTTGGTATAGAATGAAACTAACTGGTTGTCATTTCTGCACATTTGGTCTGTTATAATCCAAAATTCAAATATCCAGGTTAGATGCAGTATTATAATACATGTATTATTTAATATATTAAATGAACCATTTGCTTCTGTTTCTGATCAACAGAAATCCCTTTTTTCAAAGGGATTGGATTTAGTTGCCCGAAAAACAAAAACAAAAACAAAAACAATGAATTAGACAAAATATATAGAACAATAGTTTTCAGATATTGGAGATTGTGCAGTAAAGGTATATTGTTCCTTAAAAACAAAAACAAGTGAGTTTACCATGATCACCCGGCTTATTGCTTGGAGAAAGTTTCTAAGCTTCAACACAGGATGGGAAGCTCAGGTCATCTCCAACAGTCTCTTTGAGTTGAAAAGATAGAATTAGGAGTCTGAGACACCCACAACAGCCATGATTTCCAGAACAGAGGAAGAGAGAGCACCAAAGATCCAAAACAGGTACCTCTTGAGTCTCCAGCTGAGTAAAGCACAAGTATGTGAGGAAGCTATCCAAAATTGAGGAAATAACTACTCAACAGGAATAGAGGAGACAGTTGCTATTTCTGATATACAAAAGCTGAGACAATTCACCTGCAGATCCATACCACAAAATAAATCAAAGGGAATCCTTTAGGCAGAAGAAAAATGATACCAGACAGAAATCTAGATCTACACAAAGGAGTGGAGAGCAGCCATGAAGAGCAGCCAAACTGGTAAATTTAAATAATTTTTTCTTATTTTTTATATCTTTAAAAGATAATCAACTGTTTTGAGTAAAAATAATAATGTATTATAGAAATATGTAATGTAACATGATAGCAAAATCTGGGCAAGGGCATTGGAGGTAGATTCTTATACTCTATCTGAAGTGTTACATTATTACCTGAAGGTAGACTATGATAAGTTTAAGATATATGCATTATAAATCCTAAAGCGACTACTACTTGAAAGTTACAACTAGAAAGCAAACAAAGGAGATGGAATAGAAGCACACACACACACACACACACACACACACACACAGACCAAACAAACAAAAAATTGATTCACAAACCAATAAACAACAACAACAAAAAACAACTCAATTAAAAGGATGGTAGAAAAGGCAGAAAACAGGAATGAAGAAGAGACAGAACAAATAGAATGTACATAGCAACATGCTACAGTTAAACCCAATCCCATCAATTATTACATTAAATGTAAATGATCTAAACATGGCAATCATCAGAGAGATTTTTAAATTATTTGAAATAAACAAGACCTAGCTATATGCTATCATAAGAAATTCACTTTAAATATAAAGTCACAAAGAAGTTAAAAATGAAAAGATGGGAAAAGATCAGGTTAACATCATGAAGAGGTATTTTAATATTAGACAAAATAGATTTCAGTGAAAATAATGCCATCAGAGATGAAAAGGATCATTTGATAATGATAAAGTGGTCAATTTTTTAAGAGAACAGAAAAATCTTAAAGGTTTTTATATATTACACTGAATGACAAAACTTCCAAGTACATTCAAGCAAAATCTGATAGAACTTCAAGAAGAAATAGACAAATCCATAATTGCAATTGTGAATTTCAACACTACTCTCCCAATAATTTGCAGAACAAGTAGACAAACAACAGCACAATGCATATTGTTTTCAAGTGTGCAGACAACATTTACATTTAGAACACTTACCAGGATAGACAATAAAACAAGTTCAACAAATTTAAAAATATTAAAGTCAGACAATGTACATTCTCTGACTACAATGGAATTAATTTGGAAATCACTAACAGAAAGATAGCTGAAAAATCCTCAAATACTAAAAAATCAAAACATTTCTAAATAAACTATGTGTCAAAGAAGAAACCAAAAGTGAAATTAGAATGTATTTTGAATTAAACAAAAATGAAAACATAGCATATCAAATCTTGTGGATGCACTTAAAAGTATGGGGGGAGTGGAATTCATAGCATTAAATACCTATGTTAAAAAAAAGAGAGCAACTTCAATGACCTTAGTGCCCACCTTATGAAACTACAAACAGAAAAGCAAATTAAATCCAAAAAATCAGAAGAAAGGAAATAAGAGTTTCTTTCTACTTTTATGTTGTCAGAGTCAGAATGAGTAGTTCTGTGGGATGGGTATCCTGAAAGATGCTCCTCAATTAAGAAGTGAGACATTGGGGCACCTGAGTGGCTCAGTGAGTTAAGCCTCTGCCTTCAGTTCAGGTCGTGATCTCAGGGTCCCTGCTCAGCAGGGAACCTGCTTCCCACTCTCTCTCTGCCTGCCTCTGCCTACTTGTGATCTCTCTCTCTGTCAAATAAATAAATAAAATCCTAAAAAAAAAAAAAAAAAAAAAAAAGAAGAAGAAGAAGTGAGATATTGTTGAGGCAAGGTTTAGTGAGGGCTTGTCTTTGAAGAGGTGATCCCTAATGTTCATATAGCTGCTGTTTGGTTGACTATCACTGATGAATAAGTCAACAATTTTCAGGGCCAGAGTAGATGGAATGTACCCTTATTCTGTTATGAATTGAGAATATCTTCTGAGTTCTAACCTGTCAAGTTGCAGCTAGGTGCACACAGGCTTCTTGACCTCAGACATTACCTGAGATGTGTTCAGCATCAGGAATCTCCACCCAAAATTAAAAGCTCAGCAGTCACCTCTCATTCTCTCACCTAGTCAGTTTGCTGACCTGTTTTTTCCTTAGGTCACTGGAATGATATTCAGATGATCTAGTTGTTCTTCCCTTTTCTCTTTTTGTCATTACTTAGACTCCTTAATTTTAGACAATGCTTAAGCTTCCTGCTCCCCACCAGAATCATTTTTTTTTTTTTAATAATACCTGGTGCGCATAGTCTCATGGTTGCTTTTGCCATTACTTGAGCATTATGCTTCTTGAACAGGGAGTTGCATTGTTGTGTTGCTTTGTTTTTTGTTGTTGTTGTTGTTTTGTTTCTTAGTTCTTGAGGTCTAGATCCTTCATCTGAGGCAGGTTTCTCAACCTCATGTACTGACCCTGATTTCCACTGCCATCTTGTGGTCAGGAGGAGTTTGAAACCATCAGGAACCCCGTTCACACTTCCCATACAAGAAGTGACACTTGTAAAATGTAGATAGATATATGTATCCCAGTCCTAAAAAATGAATCCTGGTTTCAAACATTTTTGGAGCTTGATAGGATAGTAAAGTTTATCTAGACAGTTTTATTTTCCCTGATGTATCTCACCATATCCATGATTTTAATCCTACATGCCAAAAATAATGATTGCAAACACTTGCATAGCCATGCTAGAAACAATTCTAAAAGATTTACATTTAATTCATTTAATCCATACAACTTTATAAAATGGGATTTCCATGTTACAGATAAGCAAACTGATGTATAAAGAGAAGAAATAACTTTCCCAACAGCTAGTGGGTTGAGTCTGATTCCCAAAACCCACCACCTTCTTTCTCCTAATGCATACAGACACTGCTGACATCACTGTTAGGGGTGGATTAAGATTTCCTGCGGTTAGATTTCTACCACATTAAATCAGAGGGTATGAGTAATATTTCAAACCTACCCCCAAACATGGCACCCTCCCACCCCAAAAGTTCCCAAGCAGAAATGTGAACAAAGGCAACAGTAAATGGGAAATCCAACTTCTACTACATATCTACTACTTAGCATGTCTTCCAAACTCCAATACATAGAACTGTCTAGGTCCAACCAGAACCCTTTCAGTCTAAAGACCAAACTCAAAATCTTGCCAGCTCTTGCTGCCCTATGTTGAAAAGATGAGATGCCCACATGTGTTTATGAGAAACTTTAAAGGAAAATAAATCTAGATACCTGAACCCCTCCTGTCTTATTATCCTCTTATTTTAGGTCCAGAGAGAAAACAGGAGATGGGTAGATGGCAGGACAATTGCTCAGTGGGTGTAAAGTCTGAGACAAGCTATGCGGAAAGAAGAGGAAGAGACAACACACTCAATGATGTGAACTTTTTAAAAATCAGATATGTCACTGATTCCTCCATATCACCCACTTGGATGAAAGACCCCTTTTCCTGGCGATAAAAGAGGTGGGTTCATATAGAGGGTGTGAGGAGGGGAAAATAAACTTTTTCCCCCAAAGAGGCTCACAGACAGCAACATATACCTTTGCAGCTCTTCTGAATTCTATCACCATATAGCCACAGGATGAGGCATTAGAATACTTTCCTCACCCCACCTTCCACTTCCTTAACCTTCAGCCAAAGAGGAGAATTTAAAACACAAATACTTCAATTGGATCTGAACTCATTCCTCTGCTGCATGGCAAAGGGAAACCCACCAAATCAGGAAAGTGTAAAATGCTAATTGCCACAGAAAGCTGGGGTTTGTTCTTGCATTACAGAGCAAAGTCTAGGTCATGTTCACAGAAGGAATATTTTCTCCTCATGAGACTATTTTTTGTTTCTGAGACAGAGCACATCTTGGTGATGTGTACCAGTGTCTTAGTTTACCCTTAGTTTTCAATAGCGGCAGTTTTCATTCTTTGGGAGACAAAAACGGGGCATCAAGGAGAAAATTTTTGTGTAGTCTCCAGCTGAAACACGAAGAGTGTGAATTTCAAATACCAGGACTCTCATCTGAATTGCATTGGCCTAGGTGAAAGGCACTTAAGGAAAGAAAATAACCACCTTTATAGTCATGCCATCGCCTGACAGCAGGGTGCAATTAGAGACCTGAAAAGCATAACTTCCAACTTCCCCACACCCCGGGAATCCTAACCTAGACCACTCCCTTGTACTTGAATGTTCCATGAGCATTTCAAACTTAACATCTACAAAGCTGAACTCGTGCTCTTGAATCAAACTTCAAAATATATTCAGAAACCAGCACCCCCAATATTACCACTGTGATAGGAGCTGTTACCTTGCCTAGGTTGTTGAAATCCTTTCCCTGCTTTCTCTCTTCAGCTCATTCTCAGAATGGCCTGGAGATATCTTATTGACATGTAGATCAAGTATGTTTATTCCCGGCTCAAAACCTTTCATTAGTCTAGTTAAGTATTCTGTATTAATAAACAAGCCCTGAAATCTCAGTGGTATCAGATATAGTGATTACTTCCGCTTATTATTGTTTTGTAAAGATTACTTTAGCTAGTCTAGGGCCTGTGCATTTCAATATAGATTTTTACATAAGCTTGTCTATGTACACACACACACACACACAAACACACACACACACACACACACAAATTCTAGGCCTTTGATAGAAATTGCACTAAACCTATAAATCAATTGGGAGAGAATTGATATCTTTGCTTTGTTGAGTATTCTGATTTATAAACATGGTATATCTCTCCATGTAGTTAAGTCTGATTTCTTTCATCAGAATTTTGTAGTTTTCAGCATACAAGTACTTTTCATGATTTATTTTATGTATACCTATGTATTTCATTTTTTAAAGATTGAAAATGGAATTGTATTTTTAATGTCTGTCTGTGTGTTCATTGCTAGTATATAGAATATAGGTTATTCCTTACCCTGAGAACTTAATGGAATCCTGTTTTAGTTCTAGGAATTTGTTGGGGCGCCTGGGTGGCTCAGTGGTTTAAGCTTCTGCCTTCGGCTCAGGTCATGATCCCAGGGTCCTGGGATCAAGCTCCGCATCGGGCTCTCTGCTCAGTGGGGAGCCTGCTTCCTCCTCTCTCTCTGCCTTCCTCTCTGCCTACTTGTGATCTCTATCTGTCAAATAAATAAATAAAATCTTAAAAAAAAAAAAAAAAGAATTGCAGGAGCTATCTTTAAAAAAAAAAAAGTTCTAGGAGTTTGCTTTGTCTTTTCTGGTTAGAGTTCTGGAATTTTCTACTTAGTTCATATCATGTCATCTCTGCAAATAGGGACAGATGTATTTCTTTCTTTGTGATCTGTATAACTTTCATTTTCTTTCTTACCTTATTGCACTGGCTAGAACTTCCAGCAGTGTATTAAAAGTGATGAGAGGATACACATTCTTGCTGAGTTTTTGATCTTAGGGGAAAACATTCAGTCTTTCAGCAATAAGTATGTTGAGAACTACAGTTTTGTTTTGTTTTCTTCTAATTCACTCTTTACCAGCTTGAGGTAATATTCCTCCATTCCCAACTTGCTAAAAGTTTTCATAATGAGTGGGTATTGGATTTTGTCAAATACTATTCTGTCAATTGATATGATTGCATGATTTCTCTTTTTAATATGTTGATATGATGGTTGACATTGATTGATTTTTGAATGCCAAGTTAGTCTTTTAGAACTGGAATAATTCCCACTGGGTCAAGGTGTATAATATTTTTTATACACAGTTGGATTTTACTGCTAATATTTTGTTGAGAATTTTTGCATCAAAGTTAATAAATATTGATCTCTAGTTTTCTTTGTCTGTCTCGCTCAAGTCTTTTTCTGGTTTTGCTATCAGAGTAACACTGTCTTGAGATAATGAGTTGGAAATTTTCTATCATCTGGAAAAGATTGTGCAAATTTGCAATTCTTTTAAAATGTTTAATATAATTTTGAAATGAAATCAGGTAGGCCTCTCTTTATTTCTTTTTCAGGAGATTTTAAATTACAAATTCAATTTCTTTAAAGGTAGCAAGACTTCAGATTCTATTACATCTTAATTGAGTTCTGGTAGCTTGTAGATTTTGAGGAGCTGGTTCATTTCTTCTAAATTGTCAGATTTATGAGTGTAAATGTGTTTCTAGTATTCCCTTATTGTCCTTTTAATGGCTATAAAATCTGTGATTGTATACCCTATTACTTCCCAAAATTGGTGATGAGTATCTTTTCTCTTTTTATATTCGTCAGTTGCTAGAGGCTTACTGATTTTATTGATTTTTGGAAGAAGCAGCTTTCCTTTCTTTTCTTTCCTTTGCTTTTCTTTATCTTATTTTGCATATTCTTGGTTTCTACACTTATCTTTACTCTTTCCTTCATTTACTTGTTTGAGTTTATTTCTTCCTCCTTTAAGAAAATGGAAGAATTTGGAAAGTTGATTGGAGACCTTTTCCTGTTTCTATTGTAAACTCCTAGGCTTAGATGTCCTCTCAGCACTATTTTCGCTGCATTCCACATATTTCAATATATTGTATTTTCATTTTCATTCTACTCTATGTATTTCCTCTGAGATTTCCTCTTTGATCTGTGCATTATTTGCAGGTATGCTGTATCATTTCCATGTGTATAAAGATTTTCCTATTATCTTTCTGTTATTGATTTCTACTTTGATGTCAGCCAGTATGGTCAGAAACACAGTCTTTATTACTTTAATCATCTTACTTTTGTTGAGAGTCATTCTATGCTTCACGATGTGGTCTATCTTATTTAATGTTGCATGGGCACTTGAATAAAGTGTGTATTCTGCTGTGATAGGGTAGAGCGTTCCTTAGATTTCAGTTAGGTTCTGTTGATTGACTGTGTTGTTTAGGTCTTGGTAATCTGTGGTCTAATGGTTCTATCAGTTGGTGAGAAGGTAGTGTTGAAATTCACACTGTAATTGTAGACTTCTCTGTTTCTCTTTTCAGTGCTATTAGTTTTTTCTTCCTATAGTTTGTGTTTTCTTTCTTTTTTTTTTTTAATATTCTTGTAGTTTGTGTTTTCTGTTTTTCTGTTTCTGTCACATGTATTTTGTTGTTTGGTGCATATACATTTAGGATTGCTATGCCTTCCTGGTGGAATGATCATTTTATCATTGTGAGTATATCTCATTTTCTTTGATAATGCCTTTACTTTGAAGTCAATTTTATCTGGTATTAGTAGAATCCTGATTTTTTAAAACTAATGTTTGCCTGGTATATCTTCTTTTATCCTTTAATTTTCAACTTATGTGTGTTTTTGGATTAGAAATGAGTTTCTTTTTATAGTGTATAGTTGAGCTATGTTTCATTGCACATGTTTCATTATGCCTTGTGGCAAAATCTGTCTTTTGATTGTTGAATTAAGCTACATTTAAAATAATTATTGCCAGGTTAGGATTTAAGTCTGCCCCTGTAGTATTTATTTTCTGTATGTTTATTCTGTTTCTCATTCTTGTCTCTTTTTCTTGCATTCTTGTAGATTATTGAGTATATATATTTTTAGGATTTTACTTGATTTACTTACAGGATTTTTTAGTGTATCTCTTTGCATAGTTTCCATAGTGGTTGCTTTGGGTATTATTATTTACATATGTGACTTATCACAGTTTATTGGTATCACCATTTTACTTCTTCAAATGAAGTGTGGAAAACTCACTTCCATTTAGTACTCTTTATTTTCTTCATTTTAAACTATTGTTTTGAATATCATATTGTGCTATAACTTTTGTCTCAATTATCAGGTACAATTTGTGAATTTTATGAATAACGGGGTAGCCTACCATATGCATCCATATTTTTGCTCTTTCTTCTGGTCCTTCTTCCTTTCCAGTGCTCTAAAATACCTTCTTTTATCATTTCCTTTCTATTGGAGAACTCCTTTAGCTTATCTTCAAGTGCAGTTATTTTAATAATGAATTATTTTAGTTTACCTCCAAGAATGTCTTTATTTCCTTGTCTTTCTTTCTTTTTTTTTTTTATAAATTTAGCTCAATTCTATTTTTTTTTAAATTTATTTATTTGAGAGAGAGAGAGAGAGATCACAAGTAGGCAGGGAGGCAGGCAGAGAGAGAGGGGGAAGCAGGCTCCCTGCTGAGCAGAGAGCCCGATGTGGGGCTCGATCCCAGGACCCTGAGATCATGACCTGGGCCAAAGGCAGAGGCTTAAGCCACTGAGCCACCCAGGCGCCCCATATTTCCTTGTCTTTCTTAAAGATGGTTTTGCTAGGCATAAAATTCACTTTTAAATGTTCTTATCTTTTAGCACTTGAAAAGTTGAGCCATGTCCTCCTGGCTTCCACTGTTTCACCTGAGAAATCCACTGTCATTTAAATTGATATTTTCCTATAAGTAATGTATCACATGTCTCATTAGCTGCTTTCAATATTTTTTCTTGTCTTTAATTTTCATTATTTTAATTAGTATGACCTGGCATGAATTTTTTGGGGTTTATTCTGTTTTTCACTTCTTAAATCTGTAGATTAGGATAAATGAATGGATGAATGAATGGATGGATGCCTTAAAATCCTTGTGAGATAATTATCTCAATATCTGGCTTATCTTGGTTGTCTTTTCTTATTCAAATTATGATTCTCTTGGTTCTTGGCACAGCAAGTGATATTTTGCTACATCCAGGAATTTTGTCCAGGATATACCGAGTCCTATCTCAACCATTCATTTTAGTGGAAAGTTACCCTGTTTAAGTTTAGTACTCAGATCTTGGCTTACTTTTGTGAGTTGTGGTTCCAATGATGGTTTAATTTTTAGACCCTTTGCAGTGCTGTTTTTGTCTGATTGGTTTATATGGTACCTTTGGTGGTCCCACTAATCCTTGCTGGTACTGTTGATGGGGTTTGCAGTGTTTCTTCCAAGCTGGGCCACTGAATGTCTCTCAGTGTGGTAGCAGGGTATTGGTTCTATGGAGCCAAAGAGGCTTTCCAGTTTGTGCTGCTTATATTGCGGCTGTATCTCTTGTAGGTTCCACCTGGAGTTGCCCAGTGTGGAAACAGCTCTTGGGCCCACAAGGACAAAGGACTTCCCAGACCAGGCTGGTAGTGTGCAGTGAGCTTGCCTAGGCTGCCTTCTTTTGCTAGGCTGTGTATTGAGGAATCCCAGGTCTGGGTGGCCCAGTTCTGTTGGGTGAGGGATGTAAGATATTCTGCCACTACATTGTTCCTACAGTCCTGGAGTCCCAAACAAGATCACCTTTTTCTAACTACCTTCCATAGTTCTTTGGCTGTCTTTTCTGTTATTTCCAAGTTTTATAGTTGTGCTTAAAGCAGCAGTGAGAAAAGAGTTACATCATCTTGTCCAGACTGTTTATCTTATTTATAAAACTATAAAATAAAAATATAAGTTCCATGAAGGAAGGAACTTGTGCCCCTTTTATTTGCTATTATAGCCAAAGTGAAAGAAATTGTATCTAGCACTACTGAATGGATTACTAGGCAGAATTTTCTCTGGTTAATAGCACAGCAGAGAAATCACTTGCTTACAGCTGAAGCAAAAATACTTCCAGGCACAAAAAAACACTAAAAAGAACTCTTAGATTTTCCATGATGCATTAACAACAAATGCAATTAGAAACAGAAAACAAAATGTCCTGCCACACTCAACTTATACAAACTGTCCAGCAGTCATCTCTTTTGGGAGGCCCAAAGATATATCAAAGTTAATTAACCTTTTCTTCCAAACCATTTCTTTGTTGTCCAATATCTCTTTGAGACTTAGATGAAAATACTCATCTGAAAGAAGCTATAAATTATCTTAGACATCTTTTTCCTTATCACCAACATGCAACCTGTCACCAAGTCTAGTTAAATTTTATCCTAAAGATATGGATGTAATATTTTTCTTTTATATCTGTTTTCTGTTCTCTCTTCTCTATTCTGTTTTACCCAGGTTTTGTAATTTCTTTCCCGGTAAACTTGAATGCCCCATTCTAATCTCTGAGCCTTCTGTCTTGTTCCTCTTCCATCCACCTCTCCCCAGTACTGCCTCCTTGATGATCTTCCTAAAGTCTGTATAAGGCCTTCCCTTTGTGCACAACATCCTTAAATATAAAAATATCAACCGTATAGTCTAGGATGCTACTTCATACTACAGAGGTGGCTAGTCTAAAGAGAGATGCACAGTATGTGCAAACTACACACCAGATTTCAATGACTTCGTACAAAAGAAGGAAGTAAATTATCTCACTAATAATTTTATATGGACTGTAAATTGAAATGATAGCATTTTGAATATACTGTATAAAAATATTATTAAAGTTAATTTTACATGTTTATTTTTATCTTTTAATGTGATGTTTAAAAATCTTAGTTACACCATGGTATGCACTCTATTTCTATTCATTATATTTCCATTGGATATTCATCATATGTTTCCTGCTCTAGAGCCTAGATCCTTTCTTTTTCTCTAATCCAGTCTTTGCAGTTTTCCTAAAGGATTCTGAATTTGAGTTTTGCAGACCTTAACTTCCCTGAGACTCTTTCCTCATTTAAAAGTTGAGCATAATAATTAAACCTTCTTCATATGGTATTTACATAAGAAGGGTGTTTTAATTCCTTCTTCACAGGGATTAAATGAGATGACGCATTTTTAAAACTTTGAGGAGTTTCCAGCTTCAGCACTCAACAAATATTAGCAATGAATGTCATTAAGAGTAGACCTACTGAAGGTGCCAGGGTGGCTGCCTTTGGCTCAGGTCATGATCCCAGGGTCCTGGGATGGAGCCCTACAGGGGAACTGCTTGTCCCTCTCTCTCTCTGCTCTGCACCCCCAACCCGGCTTGTGCTCTCAATCTCTCTCTCTCTCAACTTAAAAAAAAAAAAAAAAAGAATGAAAGAAAGTAAAGAAAAGAACAAGCCTAGTGAATTCTACTTCTGGAATGGCAGGGTAAGGAGATTTGCAGAACTGCTTTCCAGTAAAACATGTACAACTAGTAAAAATGATCTGTTTAAAAAAGTTTAAGTTTCTGGAGGATTCCAGTTTCAGGGGACCAACATGTAATGAGCTTGGAAGGCATCACTCCTATCCTTATTACAAAAGAAAAAGCTGAACAACTGGAAAATCAATGACTTTTCTTGGAACCACCAGAGAACTACAGTCACAGGGCAACCACCAGGCTGAAATGTGGAGAGACAGAAGAATACAAAGACCCACAGCTAACATCTGCTTACCTGGAACAGAAGCCACTGGAGCCATAAACTGGTAGGAACATTGGAAGGGTAATTTCAGTTTATTTTATTTTATTAATTCCTGTGCAGTTGACATACAGTGTTATATTAGTTTCAGGTGTGCAATTTAGTGATTCAGCACTTACGTACAAAACCCAGTGCTCATCACAAGTGCCCTCTTTAATCCCCATCACATATTTAATCCATCCCCCTGCCCACCTCCCCTCTGGTAATCATCAGTTTGTTCTCTACAGTTAAGAGTCTATTTCTTGGTTTTCCTTTCTTTTCTTTTTTTCCTTCCCTCCTATGGCTGTTTTGTTTTGTTTGTTAAATTCCACATATGAGTGAAATCATATGGTATTTGTCTTTCTCTGACTGAATTATTTCACTCAGCAAAATACTGTTCAGCTCCATCCATTTCATTGTAAGTGGCAAGATTTCACTCTTTTTATGGCTGAGTAATATTCCAGTGTGTGTGTGTGTGTGTGTGTGTGTGTGTGTACCATTTTTTTATCCATTCATCAGCTAATGTACATTCGGGCTCTTTCCATACTTTGACTGTTGTTGATAACGCTATTATAAACATTAGGGTTCATGTGTTTCTTCAAATTAGCATTTCTGTATTTTGGGGGTAAATATCAGTAGTGTGATTACTAGATCATAGGGTAGTTGTATTTTTAATTTTTTGAGGAACTATGCCATACTATCTTCCACAGTAGCCACACCAGTTTGCATTCCCACCAGCAGTGCATGAGGTTTCCTTTATTTGGAAAATAATTTTGATGAATTACCGGAGGCTAAGTGGATTGGTCTCCAAAGAAATAGAACCACAGGGCAGCTGGATGGCTCAGTTGGTTAAGCATCTGCCTTCAGCTCAGGTCATTATCTCAGGGTCCTGGGATCAAGTCCCGCATTGGGCTCTCTGCTCAGTGCGGTGCCTGCTTCTTCTCCCTCTGCTAAGTGGATTGGTCTCCAAAGAAATAGAACCACAGGGCAGCTGGATGGCTCAGTTGGTTAAGCATCTGCCTTCAGCTCAGGTCATTATCTCAGGGTCCTGGGATCAAGTCCCACATTGGGCTCTCTGCTCAGTGCGGTGCCTGCTTCTTCTCCCTCTGCTGCTCCCCCTGCTTGTGCTCCCTCTCTCTCTCTCTGTGTCAAATAAATAAATAAAATCTGTAAAAAAAAAAAAAAAAGAAACAGAACCAATAGAATGTATATATGTACATATACACATTCATACATATATATGGAGAGGAAAGAGAGAGATTTTAAAGAATCAGTTCACAGAACTGTGGAGGCTGGTAGGTAGGGCAAGGCCATCAGCTGGAAGTCAAGGGAAGAGTTAATGTTGCAGCTCAAGTTCAAAGACAGTCTGGAGGCAGTAATTCCTTCTTACTCAGGGGAGGTCAGTCTTTTTCTCATAAGGCCTGCAACTGATTGAATGAGGCCCACCCACATCATAGAAGGTAATTTGAATTACTGGAAGTCTGCCAATTTAAGTGTTACTATCATCTAAAAATACCTTTACAGCAACATCTAGATGTCTGTTTAACAAAACAACTGGGTACCATAGCCTGGCCAAATTGCTACATAAAATGAAATAGCATTCTGAGTATGAAATATTCTGTGAGAGGGAAAATTTGGAGGTCCCAGCATTAGGGAAGCTGTTGCCTACCTATGTGTGTGTTTTACCTCCAGGAATTCCACCAGGTTCTCATTGTGAAGAATCGAGGAAGATCCCTTCAATGCTCTAGCATGGGAGGAGGATGAGTAATCTTTGGGATGCATACCCAGGGTAGTAGTCTTCACATCAAAAGTCTACTCTCCAGGGGAAAATATTTTACTAGAGCCTTATCTGATGTGGGAGAGGGCTCCTTCTGCCTTCCTGTTTCATGTGAGCAGGCAGAGGGAGCTAAGGGTGACTGGCAGGTCAGCACTACTGCTGGGCATGTGTGTGTCTCTGCTTCTTAACCATAAACAGCAAGATTTAGGATTCTAAGGATCAAAGATAATACAGACGATTCTAAGCTTCCTCTGAGCTTTAATCATCCCACTATGTAAATTTAGAACAAGCCTGACATTCAGACACTGTAGCAGAACACTGGCTGTTCCTTTGGTGAGAACGGCAATGCTCCTTGGACCTCTGAGTAGCATCTGAGCACCTAGAGGGGCCCCTAGTCACCTAGGCCTTTCATCTCATCAGACCTCCCACCCCTGCCAGTGAATCCTTTTATTATGTTAAAGTAGGACGTCATTACTGGAATCAGAAAGGAAAATACCAGCTGTTTTTGTCCTCCAGGAAGCACTAATTAGCCAGCAGCCACCCAGATCTCAGGCCACAATGAAGCGTGTGCAGGCTAATTACAAGCTGGCTGCCTCCTCACACTGGGTGGCTCAGGCTGCAACACCTGCCCTTCGGAGCTGAAATATTTTTAGGATTTGGAATTTCCCCCTGGCCCTTATCTTGCTTTTGATGTCTTCATTACACATCTCCTTCTGCAATAGCTTCCTCACTGGTCTCTGAATTCTAGCCAACGCATCTTACACAAAACAGCCAAACTTGTCTTCCTAAAACACAGCTCCAATCATATAATTTTCCTACCCCAAATTTGTCAGCATGATCCCCGTGCTGCATGTAAGTTATAGTCCGGCCCTCAATGCTTTATATAAAGGAATTCAAGCCCACTCTTCCAGCCTCCTGCCAGCCCCTGCTTTCTACAGCCCTTCTCACCTAGTGACACGGTTCCCCACTTAGGTTCCCCTAACCTTACCTTTCACCTCTAGGATTCTCAATTAATCACCATGGGAGCTTTAAAGAGAAAAACAAAAACTGCACCCAGACCAATAAAGAATCTTGAGGTGTGGTGAAAGGATATTGGTAGCATGCTAAAAGCTGCCCAGGGGATTCCACTGCTCAGCTAGGATGGAGGACCAGTGCATGAGGTCAATGCCTGCACAGGCAGAAAGTTCGGGAAGGGTTGGAATCAGGTGTATGAGCCACAACCTGAAACACAGACCTGTCCATCCACCATTGCCATGATTGGGGCTTTGTCTCTTCACCAGTTAAGACTTACATCCCTCCTTTAACTCTGGCCACATAGGTGGGACCTGATCTCCTACTTCCCTCATTCCTGGATTTGTCTACTCCTGCCCACCACTGTGCAGAGTGTTCTGCCCACACTGGGCCCTAGTTTGTTATGCCCCCTTGGACACTCCCTGCACTGCAGTCCAACCTCCAGCCTCAATCTCCCCCTACCTGACCCAGCTCCCACCTTCTCTCTGCTCAAGCCTCTTAGCTGAGTCTACTACATGAAAATACTTGCAACAGTATGTTAAAATGCAAGTTTCCTATAAGCATTAAGATACAGTTGAAGTGTGATGGCAAAGTGATGTGTCAGACCATCTCATGCAGAATCTATAATAGAAAAATCCTACAGTTTCAAACTCGCATCCTGTTGAGAATAAAACATGAGAAATGAGAAAGAGAGAAATGAGAGAGAGAGAAGAAGAATATAGGGGACCAGAGGGGTGATCTTCCTGGCGTGAGCACAGCTCCCATGCAATGGATTCCCACTCCTTCCACACACCCAGAAGTGTGTGCAGCTCTCTGCTTTCTCTCACAGAATTATAGAGAAGCCTTCTATGATATTCTGGAAGTCTGGATTCAGGAGACATCTCCACCTTGGTCTGATGGTCCGTACGAGTCCTAGAAGCTGGGATAGCAGCTGGCAGTTCTGGTAAGGCAGGAAGGTGAGTGAACTGTCCCAGCCCCTCTCTCAGTCTGTCAGTGTTGGTGTGCTGATGCTTCCCATGGACAAGAGTGGAGAACAGGAGCCACTCCCGGGATGGATGGGAGAGATCAAGAAATACCCCCCCACCCCCGCCCCAGGTAATGTGCCTGTCCTAGGAATCATAGCTAAACATGTCCCTAGGCATTGGGAATCTCTCAAGAAAACCCCTAGAAGAGCTAGCCTCCATTACTTGTAGGTTTTCAGGCACACAGGACTGTCCTTTGTGGCCAGCTGGCCCACTGGGAGGGCAGATCCTCCCTGAGCAGGTCCCCTTCCTGGTTTGGGGTGCAATGCAGCTGGCCCAGGCTGGTATTCTAATCACAGTCCTTTTCTAGGTTAATCAGTCTGAAATTAAACAGAAGAGACCAATCATCAAAAATGAAAGGTGACAAGAAAAGAGAAAAGAAGGGACAAGAAAGGAAAAGAACAGAAAAGAGAAGAGAAAGAAAGTGGGGGAAGAAGAGGGGAGGGAAAAGAAGAGGGGAGGGCAGCAGAGGAGATGGAAAAGAAGAGAGAAGAGGGGAGGGGAGAGAAGAGGAGAGAGGGGAAGGAAGGGGGAGGGGAGGGGAGGGGATAGAAGAGGAGGAGAGGAAAGGCACAATTCCTCCATCTCCTTATATTGTCTCCCATATTCCATTTCCCCAGCAGGGCCCAGTGACAGCTGAAGAGAGGAAGGAGGTCCTACCAGCTGCAGGCTTCAGCTGCAGATTGGAGTCCTGATGAGTGCTTCCTAGGCAGGCTGCCACTACCTGGGATTGTGAAGTCAAGTCAGAAACCAGCCCAGCTTCTCACGTTGACTCAGAAAGAGGTTCCCTCCACTGATTGTCTTTCCCTCCTCATAGGATTTTACATTTTTATCTTTTTTGTTTGGCACTTGTGTGCTATCTGGTATATGTGTCAGTATGCACATCTTATTTCCCCCGCCACCCTCCAGTCTAGACAGAGGCTAGAGCACTGACCTGCTGGAACAGCAGCACTCTTGGATTGCTTGGCACCTGTCCTGCACCAGACGTTGTGCTAAACCCTACACCCATATAGTTGCTGGATCTACAGAACCTTTGAGGTCAGCTCTTACTATAGCCATTTTATGGATGAGAAGGCTGAGGCTTACAGTGGTCAATAACCCCAGGAGGTAGCATGGCTAGGATTCCAATGGCTATTTTGTTCATTGGAGCGCCTGGCATATTATGGGGCCCTGTAAAGTTTTCTTGAGTGAATAAATGCTGTCTGGCTCCTCATCTATACCAATTAAGTGAACATGCTAAAGTCTCTTCTAGCACCAGTTAGTTGCATCCTTTTAAAAAATAAGCAAGTGGGGCGCCTGCATGGCTCACTTGGTTAAGTGTCTGTCTTTGGCTCAGGTCACGATCCCAGGATCCTGAGATCAAGCCAGCTGGGAGCCTGCTCAGGGAGACTGCTTCTCTCTCTCCCTCTGCCCTTCCCCCCAACTCATGTTCTCTCTCACTCGCTCTGTTTTCTCTCTCTAAAATAATTAATTAATTAATTAATTAATTTTAAAAAAGCAAACATTTAAATTGATTTTGAGCTTCATGTATTTGTTTTATCAGAAATAAACTAAATTAAGGTTTTCAAACTCCAAAAACTTAGCTTTAATTTCTTTGAAGTGTTAGTTTGAGGTTAACATTATAGTTTTTCCTTAAAGGATTTTCTATTCATTTCTGACAAGGCAAATTAAACACTGCCTTTTAAATTTTGATGGGAAAAAAAAAAATTCTTGGGGGATCTTGTTAAAAATGCAGGTACTGACTCAGGGAGTTAGGGGTGGAGCCTGAGATTTGGCATTTCTTAAAAGCCTCCAGGGGATACCAATGCTGTTGGTCTGAGGAAAATACCCTTGGGGAAGCAAGAGACTAAACTCTACCTAGAGTTTGACTCACTTTATTTATAGAAATAAAGTGTAAGTTACACTATCCTTTCTCTTAGGTTAAGACGACTACCTTTCCCTAGACAAAGAGGGCTATTATGGGTTGAATTTTCTAATTTTAATTATGGTATAATTAACATACAATGTTTTATTAGTTTCAGGTGTACAATTTAGTGATTGAACACTTCCACACATCACCCAGTGTTCATCGAAAGTTCACTCCTTGATTCCCATCACCTATTTCACCTGTCCCCTCCCCACCTACCCTCTGGTAACCATCATTTTGTTCTTCATATTTAAGAGAGTCTGTTTCCTGGTTTGTCTGTCTCTTTCTTCCTTTATTTTTTTTCTTGGCTTGTTTGTTTTGTTTCTTAAACTCTACATGTGAGTGAATTCATATGGTATTTGTCTGTATCTGTCTTATTTCGCTTAGCATTAAACTCTCTAGCTTCATCCATGTTCTTACAAATGGCAAGACTTCACTTATTTTTATGGCTGAATAATATTTTTTATACATACTGGAATGGAATACAATCGGCCCTAAGTGAATATGATTGGTATGCTTTTTAAAAAATTTTTCAATTTTTTAATTAACATATAATGTATTATTAGCCCCAGGGATACAGGTCTGTGAATTGCCAGGTTTACACTTCACAGCACTCATCATATCACATACCTTCCCCAATGTCCATAACCCAACCACCCTCTCCCTAGCCCCTCCCCCCGGCAACCCTCAGTTTGTTTTGTGAGATTAAGAGTCTCTTATGGTTTTTCTCCCATCTTGTTTCATTTATTCCTTTCCTACCCCCAAACCCCCCATGTTGCCTCTCCACTTCCTCATATCAGTGATATGATTGGTATTCTTATAAAAAAGGAAGGAATCAAACACAGAGACAGACATGCAAACAACAGAATACCATGTGAAAACGAAGGCAGGGTTTGGGTTGTTGGTGCTACAGTCAAGGAACATCAAATCTGGGTGGCAAAGTCCCAGAAGCTAAGAGGCCTGGAACAGATTCCCACTCACAGCCCTCAGAAGGAACCAACCCTTCATTTCAGACTTCAGGCCCCAGACTCTAAATTTCTGAGTAGTGTGAGTCACCCAGTTTCTGTTACTCTGTTATGGCAGCCCTAAGAAACTCACATAAGCATGATACATTTTCACATTACAACAACATTACAAAATTCCCCCATGAAAAGGAGACCTTAGAGCTCCCTGCCTCATTTTGTTAATTAGAGGCTTAGTTGTGAAGGAGCAGGTGCCATTTGTATCTTTTAAATGGCAGGTGGTATTGGGAGCATCGCTCACTATTCCTTAATTAATACTTGCCTTGTCACCTTTTCTTTTAATTGATTTTACTTGGGTCTGCTCCCCTAAAGCCCTATCACCATCACCATCATTCCTGTTCACGGGTGATAGGACACACTGATCGCTGGCTTACGGTGTCTGCTTGCTCTTCTGTCAGGGGATACACCTGACCTGCACCCCAAAGCCTCCCAGTTCTTCCCACCATAGCCTTCTCCCTATGCGGGTTTCTTTGGCTAAGTGTGTGTGTGTGTGTGTGCGTGTGTGTGTGTGTGTTTACACTCCTGGTTTACACCCTCTTGTGTTCATCATGGTATCCTGGAAGCTGTCTTACATCTCTTTGATGGATTCAATTCTGAGAATAACCCCAAGATCCTGTCCCCTCGTTAATGAACCAGATACTAATGTCAGGGCTGCTGTGAAGAGATTTCCTAGGTGCAATTGATATTCCAGGTCAGTTGACCTTAAAATACGATACAAATGTGGGCTTGAACCAATCAGGAAAGCCCTTTAAAAGTAGTGTTTTTTCAAGCTGGCAGCAGAAGAGGAAATCAGCCTGTAAGCATGAGAAGGATTTGACATGCAATTGCTGGCTTGAAAATCTGGGGGGACAGGGAGGGATGGTGTACTTATCAAAGAATGCAAATTGCCTCTAGAAGTTGAGAGCAACCCCCAGCTAGCAGCCCACAGGAGACAGGGACCTCAGTACTCCAGCCACAAGAAACTGCATTCTGGCATGCACTTGGATGAGCTTTGAGGCTGTTTGTTCCCAGTCTCCAGATAAGAGCCCCATCCAGACAACAAGGTGGTTTAGATTTGCAAGACCCAGAACAAAAAAACCAGATAAGTCCACGTAAACTTCTGCCCTACAGAACTCCGAGATAATGAATGGGTGTTGTATTATGTTCCTTCATGTGTGTTAATTTCTTATACAGCAATCAATAACTAATACACTCCCCAACCTGGCAAAGCCTCAGAAGTAATTTCCTATTTCCTCCCACCTTCTCCACAACAGAGCAGGCAGACCACTGAACCCCAAGCTGGACCTTGTCACTGATTGATGGAGCTTCTCAGCAATCTCGTGTCCTGCTGCATGCTGATAGTTGCTATGATTTTTCTGTGTTTGCTGTTGAAAACCTACCACCCAGATGGATACTCACGATTCTTTCTGCAACAAGGTCTCCTATCAGTTGAAAATAATTGAGACCGTGTGAATACCCGTAATTTGAAAATAGTTCAACTGTAGTCAGATTAAATGACTTTACTAATTATCAGCTCTTAGATGTGAAAATAACCTGAGTGGAAGAAAAATAATAACGAAAGAAAATTACCTTGCTGCTACTAAAATCAAGGCTGATCTGCTAATTTTTATATGGCTATATGTTCCCTCCCAGAAAATAAGAGTGTGACTGCTTTGACATGGACACCAGTGGAAAAATCAACTAGCTCAGTCCACCCCTACCTGATTAGGAGCAGAGGCTCTCCCTCCCTGGCCTGATTCACAAGCAAGATATCCAAGCCTTCCATGCTTCGCTGAGGGGCACACATGTTCAGAGCTGCAGATTGGCAGACTATAGGTGAGAGGTCCCAGGGGATGCCTTGCTACATCCAGACTCGAAGAGTTCTCATCTTCTGAGTCCTGTCTTCCCTGTTCCTGTTTCTGCTGGCTGTAAGTGCTGGTCTCCCAGGCTTGCCCTCTTTCCACCCCTCTCCTTTTAGCATCTTTTTTTCTTATTCTACTTCCCCTGTGTTTTTTGGACTCTCTGCTTCTGCAGGCATGCTTCAGAGAATATGGGATGGTCTTTAGGCTCAATATTTCTTTGCTTGTTTCCGCTCAGTGGGCTTGGAGAGGAAATAGCAAGTGAGATGGGGGGACCTAGGGGAGCAAATCACAGCCACCATCTGGTGAGACATGACCCACCAAACAATGTGTGTAACATAGGCCTACCCTTGCCCACAATGCCACCTTGAGCAAGTCGGCATTTTTCCTCTTTTTAACATTGAGGTATCTACACGTAAAATTAGGGTAATACTAGCACCCATTTCATAGGCTTATTTTGAGAGACTGACAAAGCAATACAAGTAAATCAATCATCATATTTTATGATGGGTATATGGTAAGTAGTAAGCAAACATTAGCTATTTTAACTATTAAACATGTCACATAAAAATAATGTGACTTCAAAAAGTAATGTGACTTCATTGTATGAGTGTTTAAAATAATTTTTCCCAAATCTGTCCTTTTTTAGTCTTATTTTATTTGGTATATTTTGAAAGAAATGACCTGCAGGGATACCTGGGCCTAAGTCAAAGATATTAGAATGAAGCCTCAGTGCTGCCTTTTGGTATTTGTGTGACCAAGGGCTCCCTTATTCTCCTGCTCTGGCTCTCTCTGTCACCAGATCAAGTACAGTGGACTGTTGGCCTCACAATGTCCATGAAAGCAAACTTTATGCTGCAGAGGGCTGCTCCAAGCAAGGTTTACAGTGCATCCTCCTTATACAGAGGAGCTGAGGGACCTGTCTGAAGTCATAACGTGTCAGTGAAGTTGGTTAAACACCGCATGGCTCCTGAGCTAGAGGACTTTGGCATGTTTCGGTTTTGTTTTACTTACCTTGGCATGCATCACATGAAGGGGGGTGGCAAGTTTCTAAAAACTGCAAACATTCTAAACACAGAAGAAGGGTTTCTTTCAGTGTGGACTTTCATATTATTAGTTTATTACTTCCTTGGCTTTTATTTAAATCAGGGATTTTAAAAGCAAGGCAGGATGTCTGACTTCCTGAGGAATCCTCCTAAGAGAAGAACATTCAGTACTTTCTTTCTCTCCTCTCCAGGCAGTTCCTAACTGCTTGCAGTCAGGCTTCAGCCCATGGTGTTCCCCAGAAGTTGCTCAGACAAATCAATGTCATTCTGAGCTGCAAAAGCCCCTACACTTTACAGTCTTTCTGTGACTTCTTGGTGGCATTTTGGTCTCGCAATGCCCTAAGACCTTCTCTTCTCTCGCCTCCTGCCAGACAGAGCATTCTCTTGGCTTTTCTCCCCTTTGCTGCTCCAGGAGGCCAGGGATGTGCTGGGGTTGGCTCAGATTCAGTTGTTCCATTTCCATGCATTTTGCTGGCCAGTTGATGTCACATTGGTGTTTGAAATTGGCAAGCACTACGACTTGCGGCCCTTTATTTTCTTTTCCCATAGAGCTAGTGTTAAACCACTTGCCAGTACAGGGTTCTGTTAAAACGTAATCTTCTTCTGCCCACATTTTAAATACTGGGGTCATTAGGTTTCTGGCATCAGGTCTCTTCTGTTTGTACCCTCTCCCATGATTGATTTATTCTTCCTTTCCCTTCTGTATGCTTCTCTGTGTGGATGACTCCCACGCCTACCCTTCTTTTCCCTCATGTCCAGACTTACATAACCAACTGACTATTGCCCAGTTCATCTCTGAGTGGTGAACATCCAAACCCAACTCACATATCCACACATGCAAGTCTGCTCAGAAGCCTGCTTCTTTGCCAGGGTGGGGTGATGCCATATCTGCTCAAGCCAGCAGGGTGCTTCCCTCCACCTGCCCCTCATCTCCTAACATCCAGCCCTCTACCATTCCTAATTCCTGAAGAGCTCTTGAATCTCTCTTGAAACCTGCAGTGACCAAGTTCAAATCAGCATCATTTCCCCTCCACACCAGCCTCCTGCTGAGTCCTTCTGTATCCACTCTTAACCCTCTCCCATTGTTTCTCTATGTGGTAGAAAGTTTACATGTTTGACACTGCAAATCACTGTCCTGTTTAAACTCTTCCCGTGGCTTCCCGTAGTTCTCTGAATGAGAAGTCCTTGGCAGCTTTCCATGGCTCCCTGTCCAGCTGGTCAGCAGCAACCTCTTCCCTCTCTCCCCAGCAAAGTCCATCTTGCCAGGCCTTGCACAGGCTGCTGCCTCTGGCCGGAGCCCTGTCCTCTACATCCGCTTCTATACCCTTTCACCAGATGGACACCTGCTCATTCTTTATTCTCAGCCTAAACTCTACTTCCTTGGGACATATTCCCTTCCTCCCCAGGCCCCAGGAAAACCTGGCTACAGTGCCCAGCAGGGACCACATCTTCCCTGTTATAACACTTGTCAAAGCTCTCATTGCTATGGCATGCTGATTTCTGGAAGGTGGAGACAGCCCTGTACACACACGGTGCCAGCCCTTGGAACTGGCCCTGTGTCTTGCCTCGTTATTAAAGTCATGGCTTCTCTAATCCATTCCTTTTTTTTTTTGTTATCAGGAGCTCTTCACTTGGGTCAGGCCCTCTTGGATTTTGGTCAGGTCTAGAGCTGCCTTTATGCCCTCAATTATTCTGCCATGCAGACCATTTCCCACATGGTTTCCATAGTTCCAAAGTGCAAAACTGATTATGTTATTCCTCTTCTAAAATTCCCAGTGATGAGAAGCATAATTCCTGGACATAGCAGCAGATAGCCAGCTGACCAAGTCTGGCTGTTGCCTGCTTAGCATATTCCCTTGCAGGGTGTTCAGGTCAGAGCACTCACCACCCCATAACCCATCACCTCCCCTTAACTGCCACTTGGGCAACTCCTTTCTCATGTCTTCTGGGATCACATCCTCCAGGGTAATGTCTCTAGTCCTCAAAGTCTGGTCGGAGACCCCTCCCTGCCGTGCTCCAGTACCCAGACAAGCCCCTGACACACACTTGCTGACATGAGACAAGATCTGCCCTTTAAGGATCTTCTACCCCTGCTGGGCACAGTGACAGGCACAGAATAGATGCTCAGGGCAAGTTGTTGACTGGCTGCCATAAGTGATGAGAATTGTGTGCATGGGACTAGCCACAGCTCCTTAAAACAAAGCAAGAAGCTCATATTTTGTTCTTTCAAAATACATCCTGTGTTTCAACCCTGTGGTGTGACTTTCACAAAACTAAGCTATGGTGAGTGCTGTGAAGTGTGTAAACCTGGCAATTCACAAACCTGTACTCCTGGGGATAAAAATACATTATATGTTTATAAAAAAAAATTAAAAAAACAAAACTAAGCTTCTTGACAGCCATAGGAGCACTATATATATATATATATATATGTACATATATATATATTAATATATATATATTAACTTTTTATTTGAATCACCCAGTTTTATTTGAATTATATTATATATAAATATATATAAATAAATATACATACATACATATATATATATATATATATATATATATTTAAAAGATTTATTTATTTATTTGACAGGCAGAGATCACAAGTAGGCAGAGAGGCAGCCAGCCAGAGAGAGAGAGAGAGGGAAGCAGGCTCCCCGCGGAGCACAGAGCCCAATGTGGGGCTCCATCCCAGGACCCCGGGATCATGACCCGAGCTGAAGGCAGAGGCTTTAACCCACTGAGCCACCCAGGTGCCCCTATATATATTTTTAATTTTTATTTTTTAACTTTTTATTTGAATCACACAGTGCTGATGACCCAAAATGTACTCCTGAATCCCCATCACTCATTTCACCCATTCATTACCCTCCTCCCCTCTAGTAATCATCAGTTTGTTCTCTAGAGTTGAGGGTCTGTTTCTTTGTTTGCCTCTCTCTCTCTTCTTTTATTTTGCTCACTCATTTTGTTTCTTAAATTCCATATATGAGTGAAATCATATGGTATTTATTTTTCTCTGACTGACTTATTTCACTAAGCATTAAACTCTTTAGCTCCATTCCTGTTGTTATAAATGGCAAGATTTCCTTCTTTTTTAAGGTTGAATAATATTCCATTGTGTATACACACCACCTCTTCATTATCCATTCATCTATTGATGAGCATGGGACTGCTTCCATATTTTGGTTATTGTAAATAAAAAACGCTGCTATAAATACAGGAGTACATGTATCCCTTTTAATTTGTGTTTTTGTATTCTTTGGGTAAACACCTAGTAGTGTAATTGCTGGATCATAGGGTGATTCTACTTTTTTTTTTTAAGATTCTTTTTATTCATTTGACAGATAGAGATCACAAGTAGGCAGAGAGGCAGGCAGAGAGAGAGAGGAGGAAGCAGGCTCCTGGCCGAGCAGAGAGCCCGATGTGGGGATCGATCCCAGGACGCTGGGATCATGACCTGAGCTGAAGGCAGAGGCTTTAACCCACTGAGCCACCCAGGCACCCCAGGTAATTCTACTTTTTACCTTTTTAAAGAACCTCCATACAATTTTCCGCAGTGGCTGTACCAGTTTGCATTCCCATTCCCACCAACAATGTGAGAGGGTTCCTTTTTCTCTCCATCTTTGCCAATACCTATTGTTTCTTGTGTTTTTGATATTAGCCATTCTGACAGGGGTGAGGAGATATCTCATTGTACATTTGATTTGCATTTCCCTGATGATGAGTGATGTTGAGCATCAGTTCATGTGTCTGTTGCCTACCTGGATGTCTCCTTTGGAGAAATGTCTGTTCATGTCTTCTGTCAATTTTTTAATTACATTAATTGTTTTTTGAGTGTTAAGTTTTATAAGTTCTTTATATACTTTAGGTACTAACCTTTTATTAGATATGTCATTTTCAAATATCTTTTCCCATCCCATAGGTTACCTTTAGTTTTGTTGATTGTTTCCTTCTCTGTGCAGAAGCTTTTTATTTTGATGAAGACCCAATAGTTTATTTTTGCTTTTGTCTTCCTTGCAACAGGGAACCCGTTTGGAAAAAAAAGTCAGAGAAATTACTGCCTGTGTTCTCTTCTAGAATTTTTATGGCTTCAGGTGTCACAGTTAGATCTTCAATCCATTTTGAATTTATTTCTGTGTATGTTTTTAAAGAAATTGTCCAGTGTCATTCTTTTGCATGTTGCTGTCCAGTTTTCCCAACACCATTTGCTTGAAGAAACTGTCTTTGTTCCACTGGATAATCTTTCCTGCTTTTTTAAAGATTAATTGACCATATACTGTGGCTTTATTTATAGATTTTTTTACTCTGTTCCATTGATCTGTGTGTCTGTTTTTATGCCAGTGCCATACTATTCTGATTATTATAGCTTTGTAATATAACTTGAAGTCAATAATTGTGATGCCTCCAGCTTTACTTTTCTAAGATTGCTTTGGCTACTCAGAGTCTTTTGTGGTTCCAAACGAATTTTAGGACTGTTTGTTTCAGGCCTGTGAGAAGTATTGTTGGTATTTTGATAAGGTAGTTTGTGTTAAATGTGAAGATTACTTTAGGTAGTATAGACATTTTAACAATGTTCTTCCAATTTGTGAGCATGGAATGTCTTTCTGTTTCTTTTTTTTTAAAGATTTTATTTATTTATTTGACAGACAGAGATCACAAGTAGGCAGAGAGTCAGACAGAGAGAGAGAGGGGGAAGCAGACTCCCCATTAAGCAGAGAGCCCAATGTGGGGCTCGATCCCAGTACCCTGAGATCAAGGCCCGAGCCAAAGGCAGAGGCTTAACCACTGAGCTACCCAGGTGCCCCTGTCTTTCTGTTTCTTTATGTCATCTTTAATTTCTCTTATCAGTGTTTTATAGTTTTCAGAGTATAGCTCTCACACCTCTTTCATTAGATTTATTCCTAGGTATCCTATTATTTTTGACACCATTGTAAATGGGATTATTTTCTTAATTTCTCTTTCTGCTGCTTCATTACTGGTGCGTAGAAATGCAAAAGGTTTCTGTACTTTGATTTCATATCCTTGGACTACTGAATTTGTTTATCAGTTCTTGCAGTTTTTTGGTGGAGTCTTTTGGGTTTTCTATATATAGTATCATGTCATCTGCAAATAGTGAAGGGGTCAGTTGTTCCTTACCAATTTAGATGCATTTTCCCTTCCCTCCTTCCTCCCTCCCTCCCTCCCTCTTTCCCTTCCTTCCTCTCATCCTTCCTCTTTCTCTCTCTCTTCTTTCTATCCTTCCTTCCTCTCTCTCTTTTCCTTCCTTCCTTCCTCCCTTCCTTCCTCCCTCTTTCCTTCTATCCCTCTCTTCCTCTCTCTCTCTCTTTCTCTCTTATGCGATTTTTGTGGCTAGGACTTCCAGTACTATGTTGAATAAAAGTGGTGAGAGTGGAAAATCCTTGTCTTGGTCCTGAACTTAGGGGAAAATCTCTCAGGTTTTTCTCACTCAGGATGATGTTAGTTGTGAGTTTTTCATATATGCCTTTATTATGTTGAGGTATATTCCTTCTAAACCTACTTTGCTGAGGGTTTTTTTTTTTTCATGAATGGATGTTGTACTTTGTCAAATGTGTTTTCTGTGTCTATTGAAATGATCATATGGTTCTTATCTTTTCTCTTATTAACATGATGTAACACATTGATTGATTTGCAAATATTAAGCCATCCTTGCAACCCAGGAACAAATCTCATTTGATCATAGTGAATAATTTTTTTACTGTATTGTTGGATTCAGATTGCTAGTATTTTATTGGGGATTTTTGCATTTATGTTCGTCAGAGATATTGGCCCATCATTCTCGTGCATGTGTGTGTGTCTGTACTGTCTTTACCTCATTTGTGTATCAGGGTAATGATGGCCTATAGAATGAATTTTTAAGTTTTCCTTCCTCTTCATTTTATTTCAACTAGGTTAAGAATAACGGGTATGAACTCTTCTTTAAATATTTGGTGGAATTCGCCTGTGAAGCCATCTGGTCCTGGAGTTTTCTTCACTGGGAGTTTTTTGATTACTAATTCAATTTCTATGCTGCTAAATGGTTTGTTCAAATGTTCTATTTCATCCTGGTTCAATTTGGGGAAGTTATATGTTTCTAGGAATTTATCTATTTCTTCTAGGTTGTCCAATTTGTTGGCATAGTTTTTCATAATAGTCTCATATCTGTTGGTGTTTCTGAGGTCTTTGTTGATATCTCTCCCCTCTCATGTATGATTTTACTTATTTGGGGCTTCTCTCTCTCTCTCTCTCTTTTTCCTTAAGAAGTCTGGCTAGAGGTTTATCAAATTTATTTATTTTTTTCAGAGAACTATCCTGGTTTCATGGATCTGTCTTATTGGGGTTTTAGTTTCTATATTATTTATTTCCGCTCTAATCCTTATTATTTCCTTCCTTCTGCTTTACTTTGTTGTTCTTTTTCTATCTCCTTTAAGTGTAAGTTTAGGTTGTTTATTAGATATTTTTCTTGTACCTTACAGTAGGCCTATATCACTACAAACTTCCCTCTTAGAAACAGAGGTTTTGAACAATGGTTGTTTTCCTTTTCTTCCATTACTTTTTAAAATTTTTTCTTTTATTGCTGGGCTGACTGATTCATTCTTTAGTAGCATGTTATTTAACCTCCATGAATTTGTGGTCTTTCCAGATTTCTTTCTTGTGGTTGATTTCTAGTCTCCTAATATTGAGGTCAGAAAAGATGCATAGCATGATGTCAGTCTTCTAGAATTTGTTGATCTCTTGTAGAGAATGATTTGTGTGCACTTGAAAAGAATGTGTATTCTGCTGTTTTAAAATGGAACATTCTGAATATATCTAATCAGCGCATCTGGTACAGTGTGTCATTCAAAGCCATTGTTTCCTTGTCGATTTTCTGTTTAGATGATTTGTTCATTAATGTAAATATTATTTTTGTATTGTATTATTTTGTATTATTATTGATTACATTTTTTATGTTTACTATTAACAGTTTTATGTATGTTGGTACTTCCATGTTGGGTACATAAATATCTTCTTGTTGGATTGTCCCCTTTATTATTATATAGATCCTTTTTTCTCTCTTATTTCAGTCTTTGTTTCAAAATTTATTTTGTCCAATATAAGTATTACTACTCTGGCTTTCTTTTGACATGTTTTTGCATGACTTTCAATCTGCAGGTGTTATTATGTCTAAAACAAGTCTCTTGTAGGCAGTATATAGATGGATCTTGTATATTTATCCATTCTGCCACCCTATGTCTCTTGATTGGAGCATTTAGTCCATTTACATTCAAAGTAATTATTGATAGATATGTATTTATTGCCATTTTGTTACTTGTTTTATAGTTATTTCTAAAGATTCTCTATCCTTTCTTGTCTTTTTCTCTTTCTTACTTTGCTGGTTTTCTATACTAGTACATTTGGATTTCTCTCTCCTTATTTTTTGCATATTTATTAGTGGTTTTTGATTTGTGGTTACTATTAGGTTTGCATACAACCTCTTCTGCATATAGTAGTCTATATTAAGTTGATAATCATTTAAGTTGAACCCATTCTTTACTCCTCTTCTCCCCACATTTTAGTTATATGGTGTCATATTTTACATCCATTTGTTTTGTGAGTTCCTTGACTGATATTTTATAGAAGTATTCATTTTTACTGCTTTTGTGTTTCCTACCTTCATAATCTCGTTGTCACTCTTTTCTTTCCACTCAAAGAATCCCTTTGATATTTGTTGCAGGACTGGTTTAGTGATCATGAATTCCTTTAGTTGTTTTTCTGGGAAATTCTTTATCTCTCCTTGTATTCTAAATGATAGCTCTGCCAGATAGAGTGTTCCTGGATGCAGGTTTTTCCCATTGGAAAAACCACTGATAGCCTTATGGAGTTTTCTTCATATGTAACTGCCTTCTTTTGTATTGCTGCTTTTAATAGTTTTCTTTATCACTCTGTTTTGCCCATTTTAATTATGATATGTCTTGCTATTGATCTGCTTTTGTTGATTTTGTTGGGGTTTCTCTGTGCCTCCTGGATCTGCATTTCTGTTTCCTTCCCCAGATTAGTGAAGTTTACAGCTATTATTTTTTTCAAATAGAGTGTCTTCCCCCCTTTCTCTTCTTCTTCAGGGACTCCTATAATTTGAATGTTACAACATTTGATGCAGTCACCAAGTTCCCTAAGTCCATTCTTATTTTGCATAATTCCTTTTCTTTTTTTTATTCAGCTTGATTACTTTCCGTTACTCTGTCTTCTAGGTCACTAATTCATTCCTCTTCTTCTTCCATCCTGCTGTTCATTCTATCAAGGGTGTTTCTCATTTCATTTATTGTGCCCTTTATCTCTACTATGTTATTCCTTATCTCTGTGTTAAGGGTTTCACTCATGTCTTCCATTCTTTTCTCAAGTCCAGTGAGTATCCTTATGATCATTGCTTTAAATATCCATCAAGCATATTACTTACCTCTGTTTCATTAGCTCTCCAGCCATGGTCTTGTCATGTTCTTTCATTTGGGACAAATTCTTCTGTCTTCTTATTTTGTCTAAGTCTCTGTGGCTGTTTCTCCATGTTAGGAAAGTCAGCTACATCACCTGTTCTTGACAGTAATAGCCTTATGAAGAAGAGGTCCTGTAATGCTTTGCTGTATCCCTGTTCCTCAGGGCCTAGTGCTTCTGGGAGTGTTTCTAATGTGTGCTGCATGCACTGTGCTCTTGTTTTCTGGCCACCTTATCCTTCTGGCCAGTCATCTGCAGAGGCTTTCTTTGCTTCTTTGTGGGCAGTGCTTGGTGCCTGGCCTGAATGTGGCATGTTTTAACTAGGTATATTCTGATCTACTTGTGAATTTGGACCTGTCACTGCTGCCACTGGAACTGAGGCTTCACAAAACTCCGGGGTCAAGAGATGTGATATTGGCAGGGATTTGGGCCATTCTTCTTGGGGGATGGGCTTGCTGCAATGAAACTGAGGCAAACATGACTGGAAAGGGCAATTCTACCAGAGCATGGGAGGATGGGCCTTGGTGGAAGTAACTTAGGTAGCACATGTCAAGTTGTGCTGGTTCCTCTAGGTGGCTCTGTGGTTAGGTTAAGGAGCAGGGGTGGCAAATAGTGCTGGCTAGTTCCTTTGTTTCCAGAGGAGTGTCTCTATGAACACTGCCTCTCTGGGACATGCACCAAGATGAACAACTAATGTCCCCACTCTTTACCCTAGGGACTTTTCAGATCATTATTTCAATGCTGTATGTCCATGGGCTGTTTGCTCTGCCTTTTCTCCAAAAGCAGCCCCAATGTCCTCTGAGTTCTTCCAGAGCCTAGCACACTGACCTTTAAAACTCTACCTGCTGGTTGCAAAAACTCAGGAAATTTGGGCCCTCTCACTTTCCAAACCAGTTGCTATGGGGGTTTGTTTAATCCATGCAGTTCCCTGTGTGTTAGTCTGTTTCTCACTCTTCAGCTTCCTCCTTATCACAGCTGCCACGATTAATTTATCTCTCAAGCCATGTCTCCGCACTTCCTGCCTTCTTCAGAATGGCCTTTTCTCTACCTTTAGTTGTAGAGATTGCTCTGTGATTCTTCAGATCAATTTCTGGAGTATTCAGAATGATGTGATAGTTACCTAGTTGTATTCACGGGATGAGGTGGGCCTAAGGTCCTCTTACTTTGTTGCAATCTCCTCCCCTCTCCCTGAAAGGCTTATTTTAAAATAAGGCCATGTGTATAAGCACCATGTTTCCCCTCAGTTTGTATCTATGCTTTACTTTCTCATAAAACATGATTACTAGGGAAAAAAAAAAATCTTCCTGGTTGTTTGCTCTGAGGACAAGGTGCTGATTCACTTGATATGTCAAGAGCAGACAATTACTCCATCTTAATTTACCTCCAGACAGAATCTGAGGATACAGAAACTTAAAGTTTCAGAAGTGTTGTTCATTATGGGCTCCTCTATATACATCTATTTCCTCCTCTCATACATCTATTTCCATACTTTCTCTTATTTTAAAAATAATTTGAAGAATGTCCATCCTAGAGCCAGAGTCTTATTCAGTTCTATATGGTGTTTTTTCAAAAGATTTTATTTATTTATTTCAGAGTGCAGGGAGAGAGAGAGAGAGAGAGAGGAAAGGGGGGTGAGGGGCAAAGGAAGAGAGAGAAACTGGCTCCCCACTGAGTAGGGAGCCTGGTGTGGGATGTAGGGCTCCATCCCAGGACCATAGGATCATGACCTGAGCCAAAGGCAGACACTTAACCAACTGAGCTACTCAGGTGCCCCTATAAGACGTTTTTAAAATTAAATGAAGCCTATATGTAATTCAGATATTCTGAGTTTTTAACTTTTTGTTCTTTTTCTGTTCCAGGAGCTGATCCAAGATCCCACATTCACTACATTTGGTTATCATGTCCCCTAGGTTTCTCTTAGCTGTGACAGATTCTCAGACCTTCCTTGTTTTTAATGACCTTGACCATTTTTAACAGTGCTGGTCAGGTATTTTGTAGAAGGTCCTTCAGTTTGGATTTGTCTGTTACTTTTCTAACAGCTATGCTGAGTTTATGGGCTCTTAAGAGGAAAACCACATAGGCAAGGTGTCATTCTCATCACATAATGTCAAGGGCACATGCTACCTATGTGACTCATCATTATTGATGTTGACCTTGATCATCTGTTTGAGGGAATATTGGTCAGATTATCCCACTGTAAAGTTACTCTTTTTTTTTTCTCCCTTCTCATGCTATACTTTTTGGAATGAAATCAGTATTATTTTGCATGGAGATTTGTCTATTCTCTCAAACTTAGTTATGTATTCAGGTATTTCTTTATAGCAGTATGGACTCATAGATATTTATTTTATCCTCTGGATTACAATCCAGTATGATGTCACTTATTTTGTTGCCCAAACTATGCCAGCTTTGACCATTGAGAGTTCTTTCAGTTGGCTCCTATGTTCCTTCCACACACCCATCATTTGGTTTTTTGAGCACTACAAGATATTAAGGCTTGTATTATATATTCCTTGCACCAACTCTAGAATCAGCCACCCCAAAGAACCCTACTTTTTTAATTTGAGAATAAGAGAAATCTAAGTGCTATATCTGCCCACTATTCCTGGGGTACAGAAGTTTGTAGGAATGTTGTTCCATTGAAAATATTAAGAATACTCTCCCAAATAGTTTTTGTTCTCAATAAACTCAAACTATAAGAGATGTATCTCAAGTCTTTCAAAACTTATTTAAATTTTCCAACATTATTACTTCTTCAATAAGATAAATTTTCCTCTTCTTTTGCAAACTAATATTACTATTCATTTCTCCTAGCACATATATAAAAGTCCAAAGTCATGATTGAAATCTGATATTTGCTTTAATAAGGTTTAGTCTTACCCATTACTCAATCTGAAAGAGATTTAATAGCTCCCTTCTAACAAGTGTCTTCAGCATAGTGACTATTCCAGATTCCTTTATTTGAGTTGATTCTGTCTTGCTAGGACTTTCTTGTTGTCCAGCAACTAGAATGTCAGGCAATTGCACACCCAGGGTGTAAAATGCATCATGATTTTGCAAATAGATAAGGTATTTTTTTCTGAATCATTTCTAGTCCTTCCTGATGAATCAGAACATTTGGCTGACCTTTCTGGTAGCTGCAGCAGCACATTTAAGTAATGTCTTCAGTAAATGGTCTATAGTGAATCTGAGGTCCATTTCCTGGATCCTAGCTGAAAGTTCAGAGCTAAGAATCTTATGAAAATAGCTTAAGCTCCTTTTTTCTTTTTCTAGATGTGTTATTTTGCTCTTGCTCACATTATTTTTCATCTGCCACTTTCCTGCAGCCTTGCTAGACTAAATTACTTCCAAGATTGTATTTAATCACTGGCTATACCTGAAGTGATGCTATGTGTGCAGTATCAGAAATAGACCTGCTAAATATGAGATTTTGCTCTTTCTAAATTAGAGAATCACTTTATATTTGTACATTTAGCTATGGGAGAAGGTTGAAATACCATGAGAATATAGACCTACACTGATTCTCAAGCTCATAATGATCGTGAAAAATACTGAAAGTACCAGCAGTTTCTCAGAATGGATTTCTGGCTGTGTCTATATTGGAGGTATATTATTATATTTTACTCAGCATGCATGAGGTCAATGGATAGGAAAAACTTACTGAAGGGAAATAAACAACACTGAGAAAAATTCTCCCAGTCATACGTCTTCCTTCCCTTATAATTTTAAGTCAACAGATTAATTCAGGAAATACTAATTGAGCATCTACTTTGTGCTACATGCATACAGGAATTTAGGCAGAATACTGACACAAGGGAACAGAACTGCTTCCCCTGATGCTCATCCCTGATGTTTGTCCCTGTGCAACCTCAGAGCTGAGGGCCAATCAAAAATCTTCACCTGGGGCACCTGGGTGGCTCAGTGGGTTAAGCCTGTGCCTTTGGTTCAGGTTATGGTCTCAGGGTCCTGGGATCGAGCCCTACATTGGGGTCTCTACTCCGCAGGGAGCCTGCTTCCCCCTCTCTCTCCACCTGCCTCTCTACTTGTGATCGATCTCTCTATCAAATAAATAAATAAAATCTTTAAAAAAAATCTTCACCTGGTTTGGGGCATCTGCTCTGAGTAAGCCAAAAGAAGCTGAATTTGTGCAGTCTGACTACTTCATAAGTGAATTAATCTCAAATTTCTTCTCTGTAACCTTGAACACCACTGCCATTGTATGTGAAGTATTTATCTTTAATTTATTTAGTGGTTTTTTTTGTTTGTTTTTTTTTACTATCAGTTACCACTTTCCTCACTTTTACATTGAAATATACCCCATGTGCAATCATTAACTGCACATTTAAATGTGCCATCTCTGTTGGGCATGAGCCTGCTGAGGTGATATTTTAAATTCTTAAATTTCATGCCAGACACGACAGCCTCAAAGGGAAGCAAGTGATTACCATGGCATTCAAAGATAGAACTCTGAATGCCACAAGCAGAATGTCACCGCTTGCAGTCATAGCTGAAAGCAATTTGGGTAGGGCATCTTTATTCAAGATTTAGGAATGTAAAATATAACCATATTTTTAATTGTTAAATTAAATCTGATATATTTTAGGCATTAAAAAAACCACCCTAATCTTCAGTCCCTCTAGAGCAGGTTCTAACAAGATGGAGATGAGTCTTGGGTCTGTGTTGTGTGTTAACTTTGGACCTACCGGGATTGGATAGACAATCTTGCAAAGTGAACTCAGAGTGCTAGCAAAAGTCATGTTTAATCTGAGAGTTTCACCATGTATCAGTTTGAGGTTCAGAAACATGCTAATACCTACTTGGTCACAACAGGCAGAGTATCTAGACACACTCTGATTCCCAGCCCAAGTCAGGATTGTAGGGTGCTCAGTGAGAGCAGCAGTCAGATCCAGCCCTGTCCTTTTGGCATCCAGAGGTAGCATGACCATGTCCCATTAGAGACATACTTTTGTCTTAAATTCAAATTTCACTGTGTGTCCTGTATTCTATCTGGAATCCCTAGTGAGACAACACTTCCCAGCTAGCAACAGAAGGAAGATCAAGGAACAAAAGTGACAGGAGAATGTGGTCTATCACCCTGGACCAAGGGCCTTGAGAGACTACTACAACAGGCAAAAACTGTCCAAACCTCCTTGGGCTGCAGGAAATGGAGGGAGCAGGGAATGTCTATGTTCTTTATCTTCTCTGAAAGATGTAACTTCAGATACAGAGGCCAACCTCCTGGAACACCTGAACATCATTCTCTTGATTCCCATTCTTTGGGTGATAGAGAGGGGGACAGCAAAGAGCTTCGGGCTCCTCCTAGAGGCCAAAAGGGGAACAGTCCTTTTCCTGGGCAGAACATCACTCATTGTTTCTTCACCTCCAAATGAGAAAGCGATGTTCGTAGAATAATCCCCACCTTACAAAGCAATTTTAATAGACTTCAAATGCCAGAGATCAGGACATTTAGCAACCAAAGGGCAGGTCTGGCCTCAGTTGTTTACAGCTGCATTCATGATGACTGGTCATTACATAGTCAGTATTTGTGCCATGTGCCTGGTTAAAGAGTTGTAATATCACCGCTGGTTAGGGGGGCCAGCCTTATAAAGGTGACTGCGGCAGGCATGGCAGTAAGCCATGACATTTGGTCCTCAGCTTCCCCTACAGGTTCTCTACATGAGGTAGTGCTTATACCTACTGGGGACCTGTTACCTGTGTTGTGTGATTACATTTGCATACTGCAAGGTTCCCGAGGTCAGGAATGTTCTTGTCATCTCTTGGGTCCAGAATGCGGTAAATACTCAAAAACCAAATCAGTGAATGGATGGAATGTATGCAGTTATTGTAGTTAATATCCTGAAAAATGACTAGCAAATGTATTTTAATTTGCAGTGAAACTGGTGTCCTTCCCATGCATTGAATCAACAGCATTTATCACTTTCTAGAGAGAGCAGATGATACCTACAACAACAACAACAGAAATGCCATTGTTCAATGTTTAGTTTCAACCACACTTCTCAGAGTCCCTAATGTTGAAATCCTGATTCACAGATCCAGAGACAAATCTGGAGATCTGAGACATTATGAGCCATAGTGCGCCACAGACCCAGGATTTGAGAATTTCTGCCTGACAGGAAGGTTTGTGTGAGAAGCTGCATGAAGAGAGAGAGAAATGCAGACACAGTTATCCTTGGTGGTGGTGATAACATCGAGACAGTTTGGGGAAACCTGAGAACCTAGGGGTGGAGCCAGTTCAGCATAACACACATTCAGAAAAGGGAGCTCTGATGGGGGAGGAGAGTGAGGATGGGACAAGACACAGAAGGATGGCTATTGGAAATGGAGATTTTACACCAGGTGTTGGAGAGGATGTGGAGAAAGGAAAATCCTTTTACACTGTCAGCAATGCAAACTGGTGCAGCTACTCTGGAAAACAGTATGGAGGTTCCTCACAAAGTTAAAAATAGAACTATCCTACGATCCAGCAATTGCATTACTAGATATTTACCCCACAAATACAGAAATACTAATTTGAAGGAATATATATACCCTGATGTTTATAGCAGCATTATCAACAATAGTCAAATTATGAAAAAAGAGCCCAAATGTCCATCGACTGGTGAATGGATAAAGATATGGGATACAATCATAAAAAAGAATGAAATCTTGCCATTTGCAACAACATAGCTGGAGCTAGAGATTATTATGCTAAGCAAAATAAGTCAGTCAGAGAAAGACAAATACCATATGACAAAGACAAAAGACAAATACCATATACCAAAAATAAACACACGTGGAATTGAAGAAACAAAACAAACTTGGGATGGGGGGAGGAAAACCAAGAAATAGACCTTTCCCTCTAGAGAACAAACTGATGGTTACTAGAGGGGAGGTGGGCAGGGAATGGGTTAAATAGGTGGTGGGGATTAAGGAGTGCACTTGTGGTGAGCACCAGGTGATGTATGGAAGTGTTCAAACACTACATATACACCCGAAAGTAATATTACACAGTATGTTAACTGGAATTTAAATAAAAACTTTTTAAAAAGTAAGTGGAGGTTTTACGAAGGAATAAACTATGTACATCCACCTATAGGTAGTCTGTGTCTGTGTCTTGAGTACCTTAAATACAAAAATAGAAAATTTCAAAGGGTCACACTTGCACTCAAAGTTCAGAGTAGGAGGGGAACACTTAACAGCCAGCACTGCAGATAGGATTCCACATATGAATACCCTGATACAGGGCCTTAAAAGTGGGTGCACTGGTTTCCCAGGGCTACTGTATAAGTTACTACCACCTAGGCTTAGAACAACAGAAATCAATTCTTTCACAGTTCAGGCAGTCAAAAGTCTGAACTCAAGATATTGGCAGGGTGGGCTCTTTCTGGAGACTTTGAGGAAAACCATCCCAAAACTCTCTCCTATCTTCTTGTGGCTGCTGGTAATCCTTGGCATTCCCTGGCTTATAGATGCATCACTCCAATCTCTGTCTTCATCTTCATATGGCTTTTCTCTGTGTGACTCTTAGGTCTTTCTCTCTTTTCTTTTGTAAAGATACCAGTCATTGGGTTTGGAGTCTGCTCTAAATCCAGGATAATTTCATTTCAAGATCCTTAACTAAATACATCTGCAAAGACCCTATTCCCAATAAGGTTACATTCTGATGACATGAGTTTGGGGTGGGGTGGAGTGACACTTTTTAATCCACCATGGTGGAATTAAAGTTCAGCCTCAAATGTTGGGAAAGGATAAAGTCTTGTGGATAGAGGAGACACCAGTATATAAGATGAAAGGAAAAAATCAAGGTAATTCTTTAATTGGGCAGTAAATACCCTTGCATTCATGTTTTATACTGTTTACTATCTAGTCATTACTATACCCTTAATTTTAAGTGCATTATAAGCATTACATCATTTGTAGTGTTTAGTCATAACACCAGCATTGCAGAGGGATCAGGGAACTTGCAAGGATAAAATGTATGTGAATTCAAGATAATAGGATAAACACAAGGATAGAGAATCCATGTGAAAAAAAGGCACTTTATTGGGTTCAAATGGGAATTCACCTTTCATTAATTGCCTCTTATTAAAATCAGTGGGTGTAGAATTCATTGAAAATTGATATATCTCAGCACAAAAGTCACCAGATTCTGTGCCAAAATCTTGTAGTACCATTCTCAGCTCTTCTCCCACTTTCTTCTTTTAGACCGCACAGCCCTGTGTTTGCAGAGCCATGGCCTATGATAGAACCACTCATAGATCCCATGAGGTATCACTGATGGGGATGAAAACTGTTCTCCCTAAGGCTGATCTCATGAAACTGTAAAAGAGGATCCTGGTATGGAAGGCTGCTGGAAGATGTGGGTGACTCACACCTGGATTGAGGGAGGCCTGTGTTTGGCAAATGGATTGGGCAGACATTCACACTTCTCCTGGCCTCTCTCTGGGCTGTCGTTTACTTTTGGGAGCAGAAGTTGATTTAAGCCAACCTGTCTAGCTTTGGTATGGCTTTAACTTGGATTCTGGATCCTCATGTGAAAGACTAAAACATACTTTTAAATGTTAAATCACCTTTTAAAATCGGTGATAGTGAAATAGACCCACAGCTAATAATCACTGGAAACTTTCCTCCAGCTTTTGTACTTCCTTAAGTCTCTAAAGTAAAGTCAGGTAGACATGAGTAAGAAGTTAAAAGTCTAAGCTAAGGCCTGAGCTAAGGTAAATCAGATGTGGAGTTGTAGAGTGAGGGTTAAATATTAGAAACATTTTAGATAGTTACATATGCAGACCTTAGTTCTATACAAATTGAGTCCCAAGAATAAACCCCAGTATCTCATAATTCCCCAAGCTCGACATATAAACTAAATTGTAATATATGAGAATTGTAATATGAATCATCAACTTTGTCAAAGAGAAACACCTCCAAAGCTTTAAGACAGAAATATGTTTTCTAAGAATAATGTATAAAACATGGTATCAAAATGGCACCAGTCCTTCTTAAATTATGGATAGTTTTTAAAATGAACATTTCAACATTACTATTTTTTATTATGAATTTATATAGCAACTTTACTATGAGAAATTCAAATATGAATGGAATGAATGAAAAAAATATGACTCAAATTTTCCTTTCAAATTAAGAGTTCATAAGGGAAACCATATATTTTGGACTTAAAAAGGCATCTGGACATCTTATTAGACAAGTTATTTTTTTCCGATAATGAATCTAAGGTCCAATGAAGAGTCGCTGGAGAATGTACAAGTTGTATTAACACCTAAGCATATTACATCTAATTGCCTGCCAGACACAATGAAGCTCCCTTTGATCCCGCCATGAACTGAGCCAAGATTCATGTCTTTAACTCTAAATCAATTATTAGCCAACATGACTCCTAAGAGTCAAACTCGAATAATAGATTTCATTAATTTTCAAGTTCACCATAAATTTATAAATAAAAATAAATTCAAAGCTATCCAGAATGCCTCCAAATTAAGCCTTTATGGCCTATAAGAAGAATTAATGAAATCACCATATTAATAAAGGTTAAATAAAGATATTTTTTATTTATGAATATCCCATTTTTACCATTGTACAGTGGGTCTCACTTTCAGAGGCATGCTGTAATAACTTGGAGACCTGGACTTTGGGCCCTACCATGGATATTCTGCCATCACTAGTCTGGTGGAGGGTGCTGGGCACCATTAATGTTTGTAAGGTGCCCCGTTGGTTCACATAAGCAGTCAGAATGGGGAAGCACTGGTCTAACAGTTCTCCATTTCCTACAAGGTCTTTTTAGGTTCAGTGCAAAATTAAGTTAATAAGTTGGGCAGAACTGGGGAACATGAACTGTCTATATTTAGATGTATTACCAACATAGGCATTTGCCTTACTTTGCCCGAATTTAAACCAGTAAACATACACACACATGCATACACAGACACACACAAGCATGCATACACACATAGACACACCACCACTACCAAAAGCAGCAGGTTCCCACCAATGTTACTCTCCCAAGGTTCACAATCCCTCTTTCTAGGTCTTGACTCTGTTTCTTCAACCCCCAAACAAATCTTAATATTGTGTTTTCTACCCTCAGATCACCTTTTCCTATACTTCCATTTTAGAAAAATCCCTCCTATTTGTCTATTAGCCTGATCCCGAAACTTCAGAAACTAGTGCAGGGAAGAGTACTAGCTTTTGGGATTTGGTGTGGGCTGGACCAGTCCCTCTGCTGCCCTAAGGGTGTGAACCTTGAGGCCAGGCCATAGCTGAGTCAGAAGCCTTCAGAGCACTGCGTGTTACTGCCAGATGAGGAATACCACCATATAGATGGCTTCCTGTCTCATCTTCCAACTCAACTTTGTCATACAGCCAATGAGCCCTCTCCAGAAGATAAATATGATCATGTCCTTTTCACTAAAACCTCACCAATGTTTTTTAATCACTGAAGGAAAACGTATTATCTTAACCCATCATGACTTACAGTCCTCCATGTCTGATTTTAGTCCCAAACACACCGTCCCTTTCACAGACCACATTCTGCACCACCTGCCAGCAATGTTCCTCATTATTTGTCTACTGGGGAATTCCTACGGATTCTTCAAACTCCAGGCTTTGTATGACTTCTCTTTTGAATGTTTCCATTGTGCCCTTATGAATTTAGGATTTCTCTTGCTATATGAGTCCTGGCTCATTGGACAGGAAGTCGTTTTATTGTGGTTGTCATTCTTTCTATTATTTTCATTTTTTTAAGGAAAAGAGTATGTTAGAAACACCTTATTTCCACCATATAAACTTGAAGTCTATCTCAATAAATACTTCTGGTTTGGGGATTTATGGCACTTGAGATTTAAAGAGATTTTCTTTCCTCTGCAGTTTTACCACCTTCCTATGTCAAATATCCCCTTGTTCTAATATATTTTGCCCCGTTAAATTTGTATCGCCCTTTAATTTTTAAAATTATGTATCCATTTTCCATGTTTCTTATCTATACTCTATTAATGTATGTATAACCTATCAACAATCTCTCATCTATTCATCTCAATATTTTTTTTTTCTGGACCATTTGAAAATAAGTACAGACCTCACAACCACATAAAAAGGTAGAGTAAGAAAGGTCCTTCCTCCATCTCTGCCCTCCATTCTTACTTGTTATGAGTAATTATGTAAACATGTTTATTTTTTCTTATGTATCTTAGCAATAGCTCTTTTTTTGCAATAATAAGCAAACATGTTTCTTAATACCCCTACTGACCCATCTCAGTTTTATCTGTGGATTTTGTCATTGTTGTTGTTTTCTTTCTTGTGGTTGACCTTGGAGAAGAGCATCACTGCATCTCTGAATATTCTTAAGATATTCAATTTGTTACCTGGATAATTTTGAAAAGAAGTAGATTATCATGGATGATGCAAATATATACTTGAGAAGAAAAGATGTAAAAAAAAAAAAACACATGCCTTCAGTATACTTAGTTGTGAAAAAGAATGAAAATTGGCTTGATAGAAACATACTAGTGGGTTGAATACATTTCTACATCACAATAATTTCCACAAAGGTACAGACCCAGAAATAGAGCAATGTCTTGGAAGAAGTGGGATATCAGGTTACTACTGCATTAATTTTGAATTATATCTAATCTTTTGCAAAAACAAAGAAAATGAAATTTTGAAGGTTGGAGAGAATTTGAAGAAATAGTTCTTCCTGAGCAATGTGAGTGAATGCATGAAGCTTATGTAATAAAAATGGTGTCCATCGTTATACATCTTCTAGGGCAGGAGCAGGAGTTCCTTCACAGGGGTAAGTGGAAAGGACTGAGTATCTCTCTAGAGTTCCAGTAATGTTTGTTTGAAACATTAATTAGAGCAGTGATAGGCAATTCACATGGGAGCAATAAAGGTAATCCCTGAATGGTGTTACCATGCAACCAAGAAAGATGGGAGGTCCTTCAATGAGTCTGGGAGCTCTTACAGACCCAGACATAACACAGTGAAGATGCTTAGAACATGAAACATGAGGTGTGGAGCGTGATTCTATTATTAAAGTTAATCAGAAATTGGCCCCCAAAGAGTCTATGTGAAATCCTTGAAAGAGGAGAAAGAGAGAGAGAGGAAATAGCCTGTTTACGTCTATTGAAAACATCTAATGTATCCTGGGCACGGGGGGTGGGGTGGGTGAAACAAAATCAAAACAAAACAAAACAAATAGGAAAACCTCTGCTTCAATGATCCTTAATCTAATATAAACAAAAAATTATACGATGAGTAAGTTCTGCAAAAATAGAATATAAGGGACTCCTGGGTGGCTCAGTCTGTTAAGCAGCTGCCTTAAGCTCAGGTCACGATCCCAGTTTCCTGGGATTGAGTCCCACATCCGGCTTCTTGCTCCGTGGGGAGCCTACTTCTTCTCTCTCTGCCTGCCTGTGCTCTCTCTCTCTCTCTCTCACTCTAACAAATAAATAAATAAAATCTTTAAAAAAAATAGTATGCAAAAGCTCTTTTTCTGAACACAAAAGAAGTACATTCTATACACTATCTATACCTTGTTTTTGTACTTAATATATATTAAGGTTACTCTAAATCTGTGTCAATGTTTCTCTTTATTTTATTTCATAGTTTATTTAGCCAGTTTGTTAGATAGGTTAGTCAACCATATTATTGGATTTTTGGGGTTTTTTTTAAAAAGTTTAATTTATTTATTCATGAGAGACAGAGAGAAAGGGAGGCAGAGGCAGAGGGAGAAGCAGGCTTCCCGCAGAGCAGGGAACCAGATGTGGGACTCAATCCCAGGACCCTGAGGTCACAACCTGAGCAGAAGGCAGACACTTAACTGACTCAGCCACCCAGGAGCACTTCTGGCTATTTTTTATCTTAATGCTATAATGAATAACCGTGGAAATATGTTGTTTTGTATTTGTTGATGTGAATCTTAAAGTGACAGTCCCAAAAGTGAGATAGCTGGATAGAAAGGTAAATGTATTTGCAATTTCGTAAGGTTTTGCCAATTTCCCTTTCATTTAGTGCATGATTCTCCAAAGCTCTGCCAGTAAGAGTGGGTTGTTAACTTTCAGATTTGTGCCAATCTAGTGAGTGAGTAATGGGTATCTCATCCAGTTTTAATGTATTTTACTTTTACTATGAGTATCTTTGCATGTTCATGTGTTTTGCCAGTGGTTTATGCTAAATTTTTGGTCTTTTCTCAGTTTTTAATTTTTTTATATATTAAGAAAACGAGTCTCTGTCTATGAAATGAATTGCAAATATTTTCTCCAAGATTATTTTCTTTTGATTATTTCCTTATGAGTTATTTTGTCATGCTTTTCTTAATGTTATTAGATTACCAGTCTTCTCAAATCTGAATTCTATTTAAAAGATTTTTCCATTTCTAAATTATACAGGCATGCATCCATGCCTTCTTCTAGTACTTGAACACTTTCACTTTTATATTCAGATTTCTAATTCATTTGGATTTTATTTTGGTGCATAACCTTAGATAAAAAGGTGCAACTATTATTTTCAAAATGGCTACCCAGTATTTTTTTTTAAATAATTGTTTTCTTTTTTTTAAAGATTTTTTTTTGTTTATTTGACAGACAGATCACAAGTAGGCAGAGAGGCAGGCAGAGAGAGACAGGAGGAGGAGGCAGGCTCCCTGATGAGCAGAGAGCCCGATGAGGGACTCGATCCTAGGACCCTGAGATCATGACCTGAGCCGAAGGCAGAGGCTTTAACCACTGAGCCACCCAGGCGCCCCAGCTACCCAGTTTTAACACCACCTCTTATATCTTCCATTGCTTCCATATTTTATTAATCAATAAGTGTCTAAGAAATGAATTCCTCTGTTTCTAAAGTATTTTCCTCTTGCCAAGAATCTAGTTTCTTCCTGTTATGGCTCCCTCTGGAACCCCATGCTTCCCCTGTCCTTCTGCCACCTCCATCACTGAATCACCTTGTAGATAGAGACTGTTAGTAGAAATTTGGATACAGCTGGTGAAAGTTCAGAAGGTAAAGAACAGGGGTGCCTGGGTGGCTCAGTTGGTTAAGCATCTGCCTTTGGTTCAGGTCATGATCCCAGAGTCCTGGGATCAGCCCCATGAGAGCCTGCTTCTCCCTCTTCCTCTGTGCCACTCCACTTGCTTGGGTTCTCTCTCTCTGTCAAATAAATAAATAAAATCTTGAAGAAGAAGAATAAGCAGAAGGAGAAGAAGGAGGAGGAGGGGGAAGAGGTGAAGGAGAAAGTGAACAATGCATTATTGGAAACTTAAGGAAAGGAAACATTGTTATGTAGAGGCAGAAGTATTAGGAAAATTTCCATGATGTGGAAAGCAGAAAGGTGTAAGTGATGAACTTGGTTGTAGAGCTAAAGATATTTCCATGCATAGTGTTGAATTGCCTCCTGGAGTAAAAGACAAAGACCCTTGTGAGCTTGGATTTGTCCTCAACTGTGGGAGAACAGATTACAGACTGTGGAGCACACCCAAAAAAACCTGCTTTCAAATAAAAGTCTCTCATGTTTGTTTGATTGTTTGCCTTCTCCAAATCAATTATCTGGAATCATTTGCACCTGCCAACACTGAATTTGGCAGGCAGAACCAATATCGTCAAATTTTGTCAGCAATGCAGCTCATATGGGGTAGGGAGGAAAGGTGGGGTGGGGAGGAGTGGACTCTAGTTAGCGATTACATTATTAATACTTCCCCCAGAGCACTATTGTTTAGCAGCTTTGTGAACAGTGTTTCTTTTTTTAACTAAATGAAGTCAGCTTCTTGTTCCTGGCTTACCTCTACATTGTGAAGTTTAACTTCAGAAAATTCACAAAGGATTTTCATTTGTATTTTCTAATAGGTATTTGCCATTCTTGAGCAAATTGCATCAGCGGTGGAGATGATGGAGACCTTCTCCTTTAACTAAATTCCACAGAGTATCTAAAATATTTGCTCAGCAGTTTTGAAATATCTAGCCAAGAAAACATATTCTGCACTGTAATTTTTTAAAAGATAAACTGTCAGTAATTATAAGAAGGGAGAGAGGAAGGGAGGAAAAGAAGGAAGGAAAGAAAGGAAGGAAAGAAGAAAAATTTCCCAGTTCTTATGTTCCCTGATGTAGGAAAGAACATTAGGGTTCAAAGCCAATGGCCAAGAAAGAATTCTTGAGACATATTTTGTGCAAAAAGGTGATTTTATTAAAGCACTGGGATGTGACACATGTACAGAAAGAGCTGAGCCAGGGTCATGAGGAGTGGCTGATAACATACTTTCAATTTGGGAGGGAGTTAGGAATAGTGTAAGTCCCTAAGGAATTTTGGAAGCAAGGTTTCCAGGACCTTCAAGGGGCTAGCTATTGTTGGGAAATGGTCATTTATTCCCGTCTAATAAAACCTTAGTCATGTGACCCCTCAGATGTATTGGCAGGCCATCTGTTTGTGGGGGAGGGGTGATTGCCAACATGTATCTTGAGGGATTTAGAGATAAAGGAAATTCCTAAAGGAATTTTTATGTTAAAGTAGACTCACAGAATCCTGGTGGGGTTGGGGTTCAGGCTAGGATTGCCTTTTCCCCTTAGCAAAGTATTAACATTGAGGTGGTTAAGTCCCTAGAGGAATATCTCTCTTCCTGTTTTGAAGACTTGTCAATGGGCAGTAAGGAAATTTAATAATTTTTCTTCTGCCTTTGTTTCCCACATCATTCTCAATGAGAATAATTCCCAGTGGGAAAATGTGTGCAAGAAGTTTCATATTTCCTGAGAGATGGTAGTTTTTCCAGAGGCAGAGTAATAACCTGGACACCGGTAGACAATAACAATATAGTTGAAGCTGAGCAATCAGATTTGACTACTTCAAATCTCAGCTCTATCCCTTCCTGGCTGAAAATTTTTCCTAAACTTTCTAAATGTTAAGTTTCTCATCTGTAAATTGGGAACAATACCGACTTTAAACATATTAACATTAATTGAGTCCTCACACAAGCCAGACTCTGCTCTGAACACTTCGTTTGCATTTTGTGTGTTCTCCTAACAACTAGGGAGAATCACTACCTCCTTTCATACCAACTTGCTTTGGCTCTTGGTCTTTCCTGCTGCCCATTTCAGGGTACTGGTTCTTCCTGTTGATGGGACCAACATATGTCTCAGATCCAGACTTCAAATTACCTTTGCTTTGCTCAGGTAAATACACAAAGATACGAGTTCACAGGTCATTTAATTTCATATTTTTTCTTTATGAATCTAACATTTTTTAAAATATTTTGGTGTTTGGTGTTAAAAAGAATAATCTGTTTAACAAATAGCACCAAGACAAATGGATATCTGCATGCAAAAGATTGAAGTCGGACCCCTAGCTCTCATCAGGCACAAAAGTTAATAACCAAAACTATATAAAACTCTTAGGAGAAAACACAGAAGCACATCTTCATGATCTTGGGCCAGGCCATGATTTCTTACATAGGACATCAGAAGTTCAAGCAATAAAGGGAAGGTTCATAACAGGACTTCATCAAAATTTAGCACTTTTGTGCTTAACCATCATGAGAGGAAAAAGAAAAAAAAAACTGTCAGAATGGAAGAAAATATGTGCAAGTCATACATTTATCCCCCCTTTCCTACTTAATTTTTTCCATTTTATTGAGATATAATTGTCATACATCACTGTATAAGATTATATACTATGACACAATTACCATAATAAATTTAGTTAGCTTCCTTCATCTCATATTATACAAAAAAAAAAAAAAAAAGAAAGAAAGAAAAAGAAAATGTTTTTTGGGGCTCCTGGGTGGCTCAGTGGGTTAAGCCTCTGCCTTTGGCTCAGGTAATGATCTCAGGGTCTTGGGATTGAGCCCCACATCAGGCTCTCTGTTCAGCGGGGAAGATGCTTCCTCCTCTCTCTCTGCCTGTCTCTCTGCCTACTTGTGATTTCTCTTTCTTATCAAATAAATAAAATCTTGAAAAAAAAAAGAAATTTTTTTCCCTTGTGATGAAAACTTCTAGAATCTACCCTCTTAGCAGCTCTCCTGTATATCATACAGCAGTGGTAGCTATTCTCATCATGTTTACGTTATATTGCCAGTACTTGTTTATCTTATAACAGGACGTTTGTACCTTTTAATCACTTTTATCCAATTCTTTACTACTCTTTTTGTTATGATTAGATATTTTCTAGAGTGTCATTTTAATTATTTTTGTATTAAATTTTTTGTGTTATGTTCTTAGTGATCAATATAAGACTTAACACAAATTTATCAGAATCTACATTAAATTTATATTAAATAATTATAATAATAAAAACTTTACTTCTGTAAGTTTCATTTACTCCTTTTTTGTGCTATTATTATTTTATTATTATTATATAAATTACACCAACGTACATTACAAACATAATAATATATTATTATAATTATTGCTTTGTAGAATCTTATGTCCTTTAAAGAAACTAAAAGAGAACAGAATATATTTATAAATTTATTGTATTTTTTAAATATTTAATCAATCAATAAATCAATCAATTAATTAATTAATTAATACACTTATTTAGAGAGCCAGAGAGGGTGGGGAGGGTGGGCTGCAGAGAGAGAAGGAAAGAGAATCCCAGGCAGACTCTGTGCTAAACATGGAGCTTGATGCAGGGCTCAATCCCACAGCCCTGAGATCATGACCTGAGCTGAATCCAAGAGTAGGACACTTAATCTCCTGAGTCACGTAGGTGCCACAATAGAGTTTAAATATATATGTATACAATATATATCTATATATTAAATATATAATATAATAATATTTAGCTTCTTACTATTCTTAGTTTGCTTCATTTTTTTCTCGTGGATTCAAATTACCTTCTGTTGTCATTTAGATACTACAATACAGCTTCTTTCCTACCCTCTCCCTAATATTGTCATTGTCAAATGTATTATATTTTTACATAAGTAAAACAATTCAGTTAATGAATGAGGTTTTATGCAATTGGTTTTTTAAATCAATTAGGGAAGAAGGAAAAACAAATATATAATTATAGTATGTTTTATTACTACTTCCATTAATTATCTTTATGAATACTCTTTGCTTTTTCATGTGCATTCCAAGTATTTTCTGGTGTCACTTTCTTTTAGTCTGAAGAACTTCCTTTTAGTATAACTTTTAAGGCAGACCTACTAGCAATGATTTCTCTCAGTTTTTATTAGTGTCTTTATGTCACCCTCATTTTTTTTTTCCTTCCAACACTTTGAATATTTCCTCCCATTGCCCTTTATCATCCATGGCTTCTGATGAGGAATCTGTGTTAATCCTCTTGTGGTTCTTTTGTTTATGATGAATCATGCACATGAATCTTGGACCTAAGTCGCACACATGAGTTGCTGTCTTAAATTTTTTCTTCATCTTTGACTTTCAACATTTTGATTCTCATGTGTCTGGGTCAGGATCGCTTTGTGTTTGAAAATAAAATTTTGAACTTGGAGTTTATTCAGCTTCTTGGATGTATTGACTAGTGTTTTTCATCAAATCTAGAGGGTTTTCAGCCATTATTTCTTTAAATATTTTTTCTGCTCCTTTTTCTCTCATCTCCTGTTATTCTCCTATGTTTATGTTGATGTACTTATACTGTCCCACTTTTGTCTAAGACTCTGCTCATTTTTCTTTTTTGTGTGTTCTTCAATCTACACAATATTGATCTAGTTTCAAGTTTGGTGATTCTTCTGCCAATTCAAATCACCTATTGAGCCTCTCTAGTGGTTGTTTTCACTTCATTTATAGTATTATTTTTACTCCAACATTTTCACTTGTTTTTCTAAAAATAATTTCCCTCTATTGATACTCTCTGTTTTATGAGTTGTTTTGTGTCTGTCTTTAGTCCTTTAAACACAGTTTCCTTTAGTTCCATCAGCATACTCATAATAAATACTTTTAAATTTTTGCTAGATAAAAGTAGATAAATTCTACCACCACCCCAGGAGCCCCTAAAGAGACAGTGGGGGCCAGGTGGCCATGACTGAGGAATGTGGGGCAGATGGTGGGCAGAGAGCTCTGAATCAACGATTCCATTTTTCCCTCAGGATGGTCATATATGGTTAGATTCTGAACTAGAGAAAGGTCTGTGGTGGACTCAGAACTCAGGCCTCCAAAGAGAAACTCAAGGTTAAGTGGATAGCTCTGGGGAAATAAGAAGTTAGGAAAATTCCAGAGCCTTTGGCACCCATGGCAAGCCTCTCTAAGAAAATTTGTTTAAAGAAGGAAATACACATGTGGCTCAAAGGAGAATCAGCAGAACAAGTAGCCCCACATCTCAAGAGGCACCAAAAGGGCTACCTCTCTCCCCCCACCTAGTTGGGGGTGCCCTTGGCTCAGGAGATGATCTCTGTCTCTTCCCCTGGACATCCCACTCTCTGTGATGCTCCTTTTCTGATTTCTGCAGCAAGCAGACAGCATACTGGAGAAGAGTGTGAAGATCAGATGGCAGGTAGAGCAAGGCAGAGAGCTTAAATAATGCTGCAGATCTGCTCTTGGTGCTCTGTTAGCAAACCAGTTTTGCAAGGGTTGGGAACTTGTTTCAGTACAGGATCGTTTAAACTGCATCCTTCTCTTGGGTGTTTTGTGGAGAGAAATAGTCATGACCAAGTGTCAGAAAAGAATGACTGGAGACTAGCAGTGTTTGGGAAGAAGTTGATCAGACCTGGAAATGCCTGGTTATGAATGCCTGTGTTGATATGGCAAATTGTCAAAAATAAAATCCAATCCAAAAAATAGTTCTATTTCTTTTTTGTATGTGCTTTTAAAATTACCTGTAAGCAAGCATTATATTTTCTTCTGACCCTTTTACTTCCCTTATGGATTCCATTCCCTCTCAGTCCCTTGAGAAATTCATCAACAGATAGATTTGCATTATTTGTCATGCACCCTAACATTTTTCTTTATGTCTATTTAGTCCCTTCACCTTCACTTATTCTACAAGTAGTTCTTTCACTGAACAACAGTCAGCACCCTTTGTTAACTAGATGCTTTCTTCCAGACACCATCTTGGGGAACTGGGGAGCCAAAGCAGAATAAAGGCTTCCTTTAACTCTAAGTGGGGTTGAGCCCAAGAAAGACACCCTGCATATGCAGGACTATAGAGGTTAGGTGAAACACATGTTTGCTGGTTTTGTATCTGAAATATAATAAACAGAGGCTCCACTGTCAGCATCTTCGTAAATGGCAAGGAACACAGCAACCAAGACCTCAGGAGAAAAACTGCTGGTCAACACTAGTTCAAGGGTGCTGACCATCCTGCATAACACTGGTGTCACAGTTCCTATCTAACTGATGTGTGGGAAGGAGAATGGACTCTAGGAAGCTTGGATATACATGTTACTAAACCAGTTTTCCTCTTCTCCCCATTTAATGAGGAGTTCACTTCTGATAAGCTGGATTAATTGTTTTAGTTTGTTACTAAAAAAAGAGAAAGGAAAAAATAGCCTCTTCCAGCAGCAGCAGTCACGCAGTTTCTACACAGGTGAGTGCTTCATAGTGTTTTGTAGCAGCTCCACAGAACTCATTTTTAAAAAGGAAGGGAGGAGAGTAGATAAATGACTGAAGAGGCCTGGGTTTCTCCAGAGCAGATTAGGCCGACTTCAGGTGCCAAGGAGTAATGTGCTTGTAGTTGGTTTTGTGGCTCATGTGCCAATCATTTGTTATCTCCATCCCATTGGGCAAGGACCCAATTTGGGAGGCTCAGTATTGATTATCCAGCAAGAAACAAATGGGGGAAGAACAAATCGGGAGAATCTTGTTTGTGGAATTTGTTACCCTGTGTTCTAAGACATGGAAACATCAAAAGGGAGGAAAACAATCCCTTTAAAAGAATTTTCCCTAGATAAATTAGTTAACAGTTCAGCTAAAATACAAAGTGGGAAATATTTCTATGTTAGATGCTTGGGAGTTCAAAGTAATCTGAATATTAAGAATTGACAAATCCATATATTTAAAGATGCTATTTGTATAGATCCAGCCACTACCAGGTGCTACATTGTCTCACTATCCTGTTATGGATAAGGATTAAAGACTTAAGTCATATCAAAAAGTAAATAGAAATTAAAAATGAAGAGAATTTCCATTGACAAGTCCTCTCTGCTTCTCTAGTATCTTCACAAGCTTGAAAGGGAGGATCCTGTGTTCCAGGCCCAACGTGACTCATGGACTGGACACTATCATCTCTACAAAGCAGAAGTTAACCCTGCTCCTCTTGAAGACCTGTTATTTTTTTTTTTTTTTTTTTTTTAAGATTTTATTTATTTATTTGACAGAGAGAAATCACAAGCAGGCAGAGAGGCAGGCAGAGAGAGAGAGGAGGAAGCAGGCTCCCTGCCGAGCAGAAAGCCTGATGTGGGGCTCGAACCCAGGACCTGGGATCATGACCCGAGCCGAAGGCAGCGGCTTAACCCACTGAGCCACCCAGGCGCCCCTGAAGACCTGTTATTTTGAAAAAGAAAAGGAGTTCAGGAAGGGAGAGATTCCTGGCATGTAGGCCCACATTCCACGCAGATTATCTTCTCTCTTTTTTATAATTTCCAACAATTTCTAATTCCATGAGCTTGCAGTTAGACCCAGTGTCTATCAGACCAAAATCTTAGTTAAACTTGCTATTAATTATGAAAGTGGTCTCCTACAGTATTTCCTTTTGTTATTTTACCATCCCTGAGTGGTGACCAGGCGCTGGGGTGGGGACTTGTGTGTATCTCTATAATTTCTCAAACCCATCTGCTCCTTCTGCTTCAGGATTTGGGTACCAGCCAGCCTGGAGCAGCTCTAACTCTGCACGCCTTCCAGGTACTACCTCAGCCCTTTTTTCTCTAAGGCTCCAATTTAGAGAAATAAAGCAGGATCCCATTTTGGGTGAAATGATGTAAGGGATCTGACAATAGCAGTTTATTTGTTTTAAAGTTGAAGGATAATTTAACAATGAACATGTGCATTAGTCATTTCTGCACTTGACAACTGAAACACAAGAGTCGTTCAGGAAAGATTAGGGGTATTTGGTGAAGCTGACTGGAAGTAGGCAGGCAGCATTAACGAAATCTTAGAGCAAACAATCTCAATAAAAATTTTAAACACTCAAAGAGCTTGATGGTTGCCAGGGATGGGGTCTTGGGCGTGTTTGACAACAAAGGGGTAATATGAGGGAGTCTTCTGGAAGTGATGGTACTGGTTTACAGGAGTTGACACACAGGCTAAAACTCAGAACTGCACACCCACAAAAAACATCCATTTTACTCTATGTTAATTTAAACAAAATCATAATTTTTAAAAAACCCTCAAAGACTAAACACTGAAGGATTCCATTGCTAGCCCATGGTGTCAGGAGCTGTATATTTGGCGTCTTCAATCAGCATGGCAGATCACAGACCTGAGAGTCAGGAAACCCAGACAGCTTTGCTTCTACCCAGTGCTGAGGCCACCCCTGACTGGTTGAGCCATTCAGGATCTCAGCTTCTTATCTCTCAAAACAGTGTCCTGGGCACAAAGTCTTTGGGATTTGTCTGTCTTTATTTAATGCAAGCTGTCTTTTCCAGTCCTGCCCAGGGTAAGGTCTCCTCAAAACCTGCACCCAAGACAGCCAAGAGCACTTGGTGATTAATATATAAGGAGGCACTTGGTGAGACTGTATTTCAGGACTTTTCTGTGAATAAGTAATCTGCACATAGAATAAATCATCACAAGGTTTTCTTTTGGGAGGTTGAAAGCATGGAATGAGGGATTTCTTTTTCTCTTTCTGAGGTAGAAAAGTCTGTGAAGCTTGTTTTCATTAACTGCTCCAAGATTTATGCTTACTAGCTTCCAGTATATCAGTTTGTGCATAAACGGCTTTTAAACATATCCCTATAAGTGAGGCATATTTGCTAGATATAACCTGTAATCTTTGCTTCTTGGAATTCTGAAAACTTTTGTGTGCTGAAATTAAAATGGGACTCTAAGCTGCATGTGAATGAAGAAAAGAGAAAAATTAATTTCAGAATTTGACATATCTGTTTTCCAAATGCCAAAAAATTGAACATTGATTCTATTCCTGTAATCAGTTGGTAACTGATGTATTTAACAATGAGGAAAGAAGAAGCAAAAGCATTTTTTATTTTTTTATATTTTAGTGGAAAATTTCAAACACATATGAAACCAGACTGCACAGAATGATGAACCACCCCACCAGGAACCCATGACAGAGCTCCAACAACCATTTCCATTATTCTGCTCTTCTTGTGTTTAGTTTTACTATTTTATCTTTGATTCTATGTTCTACCACTTTTTCTGGGCAAGGGAGGTGTATTTTAGGAGAAACCCCATTTTATTCCACTTGCGAATACTTTTTAGTAGGTGTCTTTATGGGAAAAATTTTTTTTCTTTGGACAACATCATGATCACCACTGACAATATTAACATTAATTCCTCCTTCATCACCTAATACCCAATCCCTGGTTGTCTCAAAAAAAAGGACTTTTAACAATTGAATTGTTTGAAGCGTTGATGCAGGCATATTGTCTATACATTGCCTGGGTCTCTTTTCCTCTAGAACATCCCCTCATCACTTTATGCACCATGTGTTTGCTAAAGGAATTGCATCAGTGGTCCTGAGATTTTTTTTCCTGACACATTGGACTTCATTTATTGCTTCTTCCTGGTTTTGTTAAACAATCTCCTTTGCCCCTGCATATTCTGAAATTGATGGTTAGATATACAGAGAAGCCTCCTTAGACTAAAGTTCAGCTTTTTGGGAAAAAAAGAAAAGAAAAAAGAAAAAAACTGTAAGTGATGTGAGGGCTTCCTAATGCACCATATCAGAGGCAGGTTGTGCCAGCTCATCCCTTGTTCACTAATATTAAGAATAAGTAACAGGGTCAATTGGTGTTAGCTTATTTCATCCATTATAACATTCTCCCAACCTTTTACCTATCAGCTGTTGGTGTTGCCTCATTCCATTATTTCCCAAGAAATTGCAAAATGCAATTTAGAAAACACTATCTTTCCTTCTACTTTTATTAGCTGTCATCCTTTTATAAAGAATAACATTTTCTCATCAAATATAGTCTGCTCAAGAAAGACTTTATTTTCTCCCAGTATTTATAATTTTTCAGAAATAATGACTTTGTGCCTTAGCCACTTCCATGGCAAGCAAATACTTTAGTTATCTTAAAACTATCATTATTAACTCATGGATTTTTTGTATTGGATATATATTTGATGTATTTATGTATTTGACTTATTACAGTCATTTATATTTTTATTTAAGGGGGGCATATCTTTTTTTCTTTTGCTTTGTTTTGATTTGCTTTACTTAGAAAAATCCATTATGAAAAATTCCAAAGAAAAAGTAGAGGAATGCTGTAAAGAAGGCCATTTATTCATTGCTTGGCTTTAGCAGATATCACCTGCGACCAATTTGATTCCCCTATACTCCTCCCTTCTCCAATGCATATTATTTTGATGCAAATCCCAAACATCACAAAATTTTATCTGTAAATATTCATGCCTAAAAACAATGAATTGTAATTCTTTATTATCTTCAGATATGAGTCCATGTTCATATCCTTGATTGTTTCATGATAATTTTTTATACTTTCTTTTAACAATTGAAAAAAATCTTAACATTTTTGATGTGCATTTTAAGTCTCATTCAATCAATGGGACCCCTTTCCTCTGTTCTTCTTTGCAGTTTTTTATTGAAGATGAATTCATTTGTCTTGCAGGGTTTCCTATTCTCGGGATTTGTTAGCTCTTTAAAGGTGTTTCTTTGTTCCCTATGTTTCATGGAAATAGGTAGTTAGATCCACAGACTTGATGAGATTCACATTTGACTTTTTTTTCCTCAAAAAAGCTTTATGAATCGTGGTGTCCTACCAGCTTTAAAAATAATGGGGGGGGGGCAAGATGATGGAGAAGTAGGAGACCCTGTTTCAACCAGTCCCTTAAGTGAGCTAATTATCTACCAGAACACTCTGAACACCCATGAAATCAGCCGGAAATGTAGGTTTATAAAATTCTGGATCTCTGTGGGGGCAGAAGACACCAGTAGAGAGGTAAAGTGGAGTGGGAACACTTGGAGTGATATCAGAGGAGAAACAGAAGGGGGAGGGAACCACCAGAAGCAACACATTGAAAGTAATATCCCAGTATGAAAGTGCCCTGTGAAACAAGCCATAAGAGACTCTTAATCTCACAAAACAAACTGAGGGTTGCTGGGGGTAGGGGGGTAGGGAAAGGGTGGTGGGGTTATAGACGTTGGGGAGGGTATGTGCTATGGTGAGTGCTGTGAAGTGTGTAAACCTGGCAATTCACAGACCTGTATCCTGTATATATAATATATAATATAATATATATACCTGTATATATAATAATACATTATATGTTTATAAAAATTTTTTAAAATATTTAAAAAAAAAAGAAAGTACCCTGTGATTGGGGATAAGCAATAACTTAGAGTCTGGTTAAAAGCACTCCAAAAGAGCAAAAGATCTTCAAGGCAACGGGCGGAATTGGGTGGTCATGGGCATGGGCCTAAGCCAATGGACCCAGAACGGCTACCGCCGGTGATCACCTGGGCCAGAGAGAGTGCACTGGAGCCTCCAGTTCCTTGTCTCTGAGCTCCTGGAGTTGTGCAGCTTGCACCACCACTCAGCCGAGTGCACTCCCATCCCCGCGTGAGAGTCTGGTGTGGGTACCAGCCTGAACTCTCTAGAACTATAGCCTTTTGTGCTCTGCAAGCACTGCGTGACTGGGGTCTGACCCACACCCCACCGCACCTAAGAAAGCTCCAAGTAGGTGCTAGCTGGCAGTCTCTAGGACTGGCTGAGGATCTGGATGCTTCCAGCCCAGGCCTGAAGGAACTCAGTGTGATCTCTGGTGGGGATTCCTTGACGGTGACCTGTGCAATATGAGGTCAGGACTGCAGACAGCAGTCCAGGCAAAGACAGCCATGGAAGCAGGCTCCCTGGACCATTATCATTCATGGTTTTAGTGGCATGGGGGTGCAGAGAAAAGTGGGTGCTTCAGGTGACCCCTGAGATGGTGGCTGGGGATGTGCACTGCCTGTGGGAGGTTGCACAGCTCAGTGGAGTTTGCAGAGGAGGAGTCTCTGTGTTCTGGACCACCTAGAGGGGAGCAGACTGAAGCTTCTCTTTGAGACGGAGGTCTGGGTGCAGTTTGCTTTCTGCTAAACCTCCAAAAAGCTTCAAAAAGCTGCCAAAGAACAAAAACCTCCAGAGAACAAAAGTCTGAAAAACAGTTTCCACAGAGCCCAGCCTCTTGATAGGGGGCAGGAGGACTCAACCCAAACAACTCTGACTGGAAAACAATGTGGCAGGCCCCCTCCTCAGAAAACAAGCCAAAAGAATGAGAGGACAGGGGCACCTGGGTGGCTCAGTGGGTTAAGCCTCTGCCTTCGGCTCAGGTCATGGTCTCAGGGTCCTGGGATCGAGCCCCACATTGGGCTCACAGCTCAGCAGGGAGCCTGCTTCCCTTCCTTTCTCTCTCTGCCTGCCTCTCTGCCTACTTGTGATATCTGTCTGTCATATAAATAAATAAAATCTTTAAAAAAACAAAAAGAATGAGAGGACAACCACCACAGGGTCCCCATAAAACTGTAAAACCCAACATCAGGGGAAAACAAGATATTAAACTCCCAGTATTGCCTTAAAACCTGTATATTTCATAGATACAACTTTTATTCTTAATTCATTCTCACTATTCTTGTTCTTTTTGATTTTTTAAACCTACTTACCATTACAACTGGAGGTTTAATACAACATATTACATAATAACCTTTAAACTTGAACATTTTTCACACATATACCTGTGTTTTTTCTTTTTCTTTCCTATTTTTTAATATACATATAATATAAGCTTCAAGGTAATCCTATTTCCTTAATCAATACCACCCTTATATATAAACCAGTTTTAATTTCCCTTTATCTCTGGAAAGTTGAGTCCTTTAACAAAGATATCAAGATACACCCAGGAAGAACCAAAATAACCTTCTTCAGCCACATCGAGGATTTTTAACCATCCTCCCATCTTCTTCTTCTGTCAGTATTTCTGTGTATTTGTTTTTGTTCTTGTATTATATAAATCTTATCCTTGGGGTTCATTTTGGCTGGGTTCTTTTTATTTTTTGTTTTTTGTTTTCTTCTTGTCATTTACTTTTGTCATCTTTTTGTTTGTCCGTTTTTGTTTGTATACCATATAAATCTTACTTTTGGGGCTCATTCTGGCTAGGTCTTCTCTCTCTCTCTTTTTCTTTTTTCTTTCTTTTTGGTGGTGACTTCTGATTGCTCCAAAGCATTACAGGCTGCACCTTGCCTGGATCATGGTTGATATATTCAGCTATACATCCCTCAACCAAAATAGGAGGTACCCGACAGAGGAAAAATTCAGAGACTATGCCCTCTGCCACAGAACTATTGGATATGGACATAAATAGTATGTCAGAAAGGGAATTCAGAGTAACAATTATCCAGACAATGGCTAGGCTGGAGAAAACCATTAGTGATGACATAGGATCTTTATATACCACATCTTCTTCATTTCTTTTGATGGCTGCATAGTATTCCTTGTGTATATATACCACATCTTCTTCATTTCTTTTGATGGCTGCATAGTATTACATTGTGTATATATACCACATCTTCTTCATTTCTTTTGATGGCTGCATAGTATTCCATTGTGTATATACCACATCTTCTTCATTTCTTTTGATGGAGTGATGACATAGGATCTTTAAGGGCAGAACGAATGCTGCCTGGGAAGAAGTTAAAAATGCTATCAATGAGATCCAATTTAATCTAAATACTCTAACAGCTAGGGTAACTGAGGCAAAAGATAGAATTAGTGGTCTAAAGGACAAACTGATAAAGAAAAAGGATCAGGAGGAGACATGGGAGAAACAACTTAGAAGCCATGAAAACAGAATTAAAGAAATAAATGATGCCATGAAACATTCCAATGTCAGAATTATTGAGATCCCTGAGGGGGTGGAGAAAGAGAGAAGACTAGAAGACATAGTTGAACATATTCTGGATGAAAATTTTCCCAGTCTAGGGAATGCAACCAGTGTTCATGTCCTAGAGGTAGGAAGAACACTCCCCAAGATCAATGAATCTAGAAAGACCTTGAGGCACTTGATTGTGAGACGGGCCAATCATAATTTTAGACAAGAGCTCTGAGGGCAGCTAGGGGGAAGATATTCCTTATGTACAGAGGAAGGCCCATCAGAATAATGTCAGACCTGTCCACAGAAATCTGACAAGCCAGAAAGGGCTGGCAAGACATATTCAGGGCACTAAATGAGAAGAACATGCAACCAAGAATCCTTTGTTCAGAAAGGTTGACCTTCAAAATGGATGGAGAGATAAAGAGCACCCAAGACCAGCAAGGTTTAAAAGAGCATGTGACTACCAAGCAGGCATTATAAGAAATATTAAGTGGGGTTCTATAAAAGAAAAAAGAACCCAGGAGTAACATAGAACAGAAATTTACAGAGACAATCTATAGAAACAAGGACTTTGCAGGCAACATGACATCAATAAAACTTATCTTTCAATAATCACTCTCAATGTGAATGGCCTAAACACTCCCATAAAATGGCAGAGGGTTGCAGATTAGATAAAACAACAGAACCCATCCATAAGCTGTCTACAAGAAACCCATTTGGAACTTAAGGATACATCCAGACTGAAAGTGAAGGGATGGAGAAGCATCTTTCATGCCAATAGGCTCAAAAGAAAGTTGCGGTAGTGATTCTCATCTCGGATAAATTAGATTTTAAACTATAGACTGTAGTCAGAGATAAAGAAGGACACTGCAGGGGCGCCTGGGTGGTTCAGTGGGTTAAGCCGCTGCCTTCGGCTCAGGTCATGATCTCAGGGTCCTGGGATCGAGTCCCGCATCGGGCTCTCTGCTCAGTGGGGAGTCTGCTTCCCTCCCTCTCTCTCTGCCTGCCTCTCTGTCTACTTGTGATCTCTCTCTGTCAAATAAATAAAATCTTTAAAAAAAAAAAAAAAAAAGGACACTGCATCATTCTTAAAGGGTCTATCCAACAAGAAGATCTAACAATTGTAAATATTTATGCCCCCAATATGAGAGCAGCCAACTGCATAAGACAACTGTTAATCAAGATAAAGACTCATATTGATATAAGTACATTAATAGGGAATCTTAACACGCCACTCTCAGTAATAGACAGATCATCCAAGCAGAAAATCAATAAAGAAACAAGAGGATTGAATGACACATTGGACCAGATGGACCTCATAGATATATGCAGAATATTTCACCCTAACACAACAGAATACTCATTCTTCTCAAGCGCACATGGAACTTTCTCCAGAAGAGACCACATACTGAGTCACAAATCAGGGCTCAACTGATACCAAAAGATTAAGATTATTCCCTGCATATTCTCAGACCACAATGTTTTGAAATTGGAACTGAACCACAAGAAAAAGTTTGAAAGGAAGTCAAACACTTGGAAGCTAAAGACCACCCTGCTTAAGAATGTTTGGATCAACCAGGAAATCAAGGAAGAACTTAAACAATTCACAGAAACCCATGAGAATGAAGACACATTTGTCCAAAATCTATGGGATACGGCAAAGGTGGTCCTAATGGGGAAACACATAGCCATCCAAGCCACCCTCAAAAATATTGAAAAATCCAGAATATACTGGCTCTCCTTACACTTTAAAGTACTAGAAAATCAACAACCCCAAGCACAAGAAGGGAAATAATCAAGATTAGGACAGAGATCAATGAGATAGAAACTAGAGATATAGTAGAACGCATCAATGAAACTAGAAGATGGTTTTTGATTCTCTCAATCAATAAGAGAAACTAATCCAAAGGAAAAGAGAGAGGACCCAAATTAATAAAATTATGAATGAAAAAGGAGAGATCATGACTAACACCTAGGAAATAGAAACAATCATCAGAAATTATTATCAACAGTTATATGCCAATTGTTAAGCAACCTAGATGAAATAGATGCATTCCTGGAAATCTATAAACTTCCAAAACTGAATCAGAAAGAAATTGACAAGCTGAATAGACCAATACCTGCTAACAAGTTTGAAGCAGTAATCGAAAACCTCCCCAAAAAATAAGAGCCCAAGACCTGACAGATTTCCTGGGGAAGTCTACCAAACATTCATAGAAGAAAGAACACCTATTCTCCTGAAGCTGTTTCAAAAAATTAAAGCAGAAGGAAAACCTGCAGACTCTTTCTATGAAGCCAGCATTACCATGATCCTGAAACCAGGCAAAGACCCCATCAAAAAGGAGTATTTCAGACCAATATCCCTGATGAGTATGGATGCTAAGATTCTCAACAAGATCCTAGCTAATAGGACCCACAGTACATTAAAAAGATTATCCACCATGACCAGGTGGGATTTATCCATGGGATACAAGGATGGTTCAACATTTGCTAATCAATCATTGTGATAGAACAAATCAATAAGAGAAGAGAGAAGAACCACATGGTCCTCTCAATTGATGCAGAAAAAGCATTTGACAAAATATAGCATCGGTTCCTGATTAAAACTCTTCAAAGATTAGGGATAGAGGGAAACTTCCTCAACTTCATAAAATCTATCTATCAAAAACCACAGCAAACGTCATTCTCAATGGAGAAAAGCTGACAGCCATCCCTTTGAGATCAGGAACATGACAAGGATGTCCACTCTCATCACTGTTATTCAACATAGTACTAGAAATCCTAGCAACAACAATCAGACAACAAAAGAAAATGTATTCAAATTGGCAAAGAAGAAGTCAAACTCTCTCTCTTCACAGATGACATGATACTTAATTTGGAAAACCCAAAAGACTCCACCCCCAAATTACTAGAACTCATACAGCAATTCAGTAATGTGACAGGATGCAAAATCAATGTACAGAAATCAGTTGCTTTCTTATACACTAACAATGAAAATATAGAAAGGGAAATTAGATAATTTATTATAGCACCAAGAACCATAAGATACCTGGGAATAAACCTAACCAAAGAGGTAAAGGATCTGTACTTGAGGAACTACAGAACACTCATGAAAGAAATTGAAGAAGACACAAAGAGATGGAAGAGCATTCCATGCTCATGGATTGGAAAAATAAACATTGTTAGAATGTGTATACTGCCTAGAGCAATCTATAATTTCAATGCTATCCCAATCAAAGTTCCACTAGCATTTTTCAAAGAGCTGCAATAAACAATCCTAAAATTTGTATAGAACCAGAAGAGACCCTGAATTGCTAAGGAAATGTTGAAAAAGAGAAACAAAACTGGGGGTATCACATTCCCTGATTTCAAGCTTTACTACAAAGCTGTGATCACCAAGACATCATGGTACTGGCACAAAAGCAGACACATAGACCAGTGGAACAGAGTAAAGAGCCCAGATATGGACCCTCAATGCTATGGTCAAATAATCTTCGACAAAGCAGGAAAAAATATACAGTGGAAAAAAGACAGTGTCTTCAGTAAGTGTTGCTGGGAAAATTGGGCAGCTATGTGTAGAAGAATGAAACCCAACCATTCTCTTACACCATACACAAAGACAAACTAAAAATGGATAAAAGACCTCAACGTGAGGCAGGAATCTATCAAAATCCTAGAGGAGAACACAAGCAATAACCTCTTTGACATTGGCCACAGCAACTTCTTTCAAGACATGTCTCCAAAGGCAAAGGAGACAAAAGCAAAAATAAACTTTTAGAACTTCATCAAGATAAAAACTTTCTGCACAGCAAAAGGAACAGTCAACAAAACAAAGAGGCAACCCACAGGATGGGAGAAGATATTTGCAAATGACACTGTAGACAAAGGGCTGATATACAAGATCTAAAAAGAACTCCTCAAACTCAACACCCAAAAAACAGATAACCACATCAAAAAATGGACAGAAGACATGAACAGACACTTCTCCAATGAAGACATACGAATGGCTAACAGACACATGAAAAAATGTTCGTCATCATTAGCCATCAGGAAGATGCAAATCAAAACCACATTGAAATACCACCTTACACCAGTCAGAATGGCCAAAATCAACAAGACAGTAAACAACAAGTATTGGAGAGGATGTGGAGAAAGGGGGAACCTCTTACACTGTTGGTGGGAATGCAAGTTGGTGCAGCCACTTTGGAAAACAGTGTGGACATTCCTTAATAAGTTAAAAATTATATAGCTACATTATGACCCTGCAATTGTACTACTGGGTATTTACCCCAAAGATACAGGTATAGTGAAAAGAAGGGCCATCTCTACCCCCAATGTTCATAGCAGCAATGGCCACAATTGCCAAACTGTGGAAAGAGCCAAGATGCCCTTCAATGGACGAATGGATAAAGAAGATGTGGTCCATATATACAATGGAGTATTATGCCTCCATCAGAAAGGATGAATACCCAATTTTTGCATCAACATGGATGGGACTGGAAGATATTATGCTGAGTGAAATAAGTCAAGCAGAGAAAGTCAATTATCATATGGTTTCACTTACTTGTGGAGCATAAAGGATAGTATGGAGGACATTGGGAGAAGGAAAGGAAAAGTGCATTGGGGGAAACCGGAGGGGAAGACAAACCATGAGAGACTGTGCACTCTGAGAAACAAACAGGATTTTGGAGGGGAGGGGGGTACGGAGTTAGGTGAGCCTGGTCGTGGGTATTAAGGAGGGTACATATTGCATGGAGTACTGGGTGTGGTGCATAAAAAATTAATTTTGGAACACTGAAAAAAATAAAGGTAAATTTAAAAAAGCAAAATATAAACAAAAAGGAAACCACACACAAAAAATAATTGGGTGGTTCCATAGCATCTTCCAGATTAGGTATGGTTATTATGTTGGTGTTCAGTATTGCTAATGTATTATTATGCACTGATGGCTTTATGCAGCATGGATCCTTTCAGTCCATTTCCAGTATTATCCTTATTGATGTTAAAATGTTCCATATTTGGTCATTGAGAGAGTGTACATGAAAGAGATTTTCTTGTTCAGATTCATATTAGCCATCCTGTCTGCAGGAATCTGCCATTTCTCCCATGAGCACTGGTATCCTTTACTGGGAAATGATGCTCAAAGGTCACAATTTGGATGCCAGGGAGAAATGACACTATTGAGTTAGTCTTAGTTTTTAGACTTTTCAGTGGACAGAGGTAGGAAATACATAAACATTTTTTATTAGCTCATGAAAGATTTTGTCTTTCAATCCAAATTCAGGCTATGCAATTTATTTTGCACAACTTCATCTTCTTTCTTTCCTGCTGAAAAGCCATTTTCTCAAATACTCTAAATTACCCATTTGCTTCATCTCACAATCTACGCCACCACCTCAGAGTAACTACACAAACACAATCAGCAACAACATTATTAAAGAAAACATTTTATACTGCTTTTAAATTTCTTCTTCTTCTTTTTTTTATCATTGAGAATATTCTTCACATGATTACATAGTCAAATAACTGTATTTTGGAAGTCTCTGTGTAGTTATGTCATCAATGAGACACAAGTTCATGTATTTCTTTTTGCTTTCAGTGTATTGACACTGCTTTGTAAATTTGGCTTTGATTTATGTTTACATGGAATATTTTTATGATTACAAAGTTAAATCTGTAAAATAAGATATAGTATAAGAATTCTGGTTTATATTCTTACTCCCTTCCCCCATAGCCTTCCTTGTCTAACATGTAACCACTTAGAATATTTTTTGTTTTTCCTTTTCATTGTTTTCTTTTCCCCATTGTTTTCTATATGTATTCTTGTTTCCTTTCTTAGATAAATGGTAGCACATTATGCCATCATCCCATCCCTTTTTCCCTCCATCTTGTTTCCGTTTTTGTTTTTGTTTTCACTTAATTAGACATGAGGGGTTTGCAAGCTCTATTTGACCTGCAGACCAAGTCTGGCTCATTGCCTAATTTTATAAATAAAGTTTTTTTGGAACACAACTATGCCCATTATTTTATATATTGTTGACAGCTATAATAGCAGAGTTAAGTCAATGTAACAGAGACTATGTGGCACACAAAGGCAAAAAATATTAACTATCTGGTCATTTACAGAAAAAGTTTGTCAATATCTATTTGTATACTATATAACCAATCTACAGCAGTATGTCCCTCATTTCTGGTTGCCTCTGTTTATTAGTTTCCTGTAGCTATTAGATCACATTAACATACACTTGATGGCTTAACACAATAGAAATTTGTTCTCTTGCAATTCTAGAGGCCGATATTCAGCAATCAATATCACTGGACCAAAATCAAAATATCAGCATGGCTGCACTCATTCCAGAGGCCCTGGGAGAAGAATCTGTTCCTTGCCTCTTCCAGGTCGTGGTGGCTCTCAGCTTCCTTGGCTTGTGGCTACATCATTCCACTCTTCAATTCTTTCTCTGTTCTACCTTCATATTGCCTTCTCCACTGTGCATGTGAAATTTCCCTCAACCACCTTCTTTTTTTCCTTTTTTTTTTTAAGATTTTATTTATTTGTTTGACAGACAGAGATCACAGTAGGCAGAGAGGCAGGCAGAGAGATGGAGGGGGAAGCAGGCTCCCTGCTGAACAGAGAGTCCAATGCAGGGCTCATCCCGGGATGCTGGGATCATGACCCGAGTGGAAGGCAGAGGCTTAACACACTGAGTCACCCAGGTGCCACCTCCCAGACCACCTTCTTATAATGTTACATAAGGATAATGTCCTCACCACAGATCCTTAACTTAATCATATCTGCAAAGACTGGTTTTTTTTTTTTACTGTATAGGATACCATTCACAGGTTGCAGCGATTAAGATGTGGATGTCGATTTCTTTCTTTCTTTCTTTCTTTTTTTGGAAGAGGTGATGACTTTCAGGCTTCCATAAACTGTGTGGTACTCTACTATATGAGTGTCATAATTTATTCATCCAGTTTCCTTTTGGTGAACATTTTATTATTTCTAGTCTTCAGCATTGTAAATAATGTTGCAGTGAATAACCTTATGCAAAAATATTTTCATATATTTTTGCCAGCGTATCTTTGGGATAGATTCCTGGAGGTGGGATTGGTAGATTACCTGAAAATGTCCATGGTATTTTTCTGGATAATGGGAAAATCTGATTCAGAAGAGTGGCACTAATTTGCACTCACTAGAAAATCCTGATGTTCAGATTGCCTTTCTTTGACTGGCATGCGTTCTGCTTCTGTTCTCATAAAGGTCTTTAGTAGTATATATGTGTTAGACTTCTCTGTCTGAATGTTCTATGAACACACTATTGATACCATCTAGTAATAGATTTATCCTATTACTTGAAGGAGGTAACCTTGCCCTGATTACAGAGTAGAATATCAAATGAACTTGAGTGAGGATAGAGGCATGCCTATCTAAGAAAGATCTAGCATACAAGTCTATTTTCTACTGACCATTTTTCACAGTCATCTGAAACTGCACCAGCTGGTCCCAACTCCAGCATTAAGTCAGTATAGGAAAAGACTGGCTGTTACCTGTTATCTGGTATTCAATGCAAAACACATCTAGATTGCTGTTTCCTAACTCTGAAACTGGCTTCTGAATCCCAAATCTTCCTAAAACTTTGAATGTGGAATTTTTAAAGTAAATATGGGTAAATGTAGTCCTGCTCTGATTTGACATGAATATACTTTGTTTTCTAATTCAGGCTTCTTGCATGTTCATGTCTATTTCAGCAAAAAGACCACTATAACTGTTTCAACCTTGTCATATGGAGAATCCCTTAAAGCGTTCATTATGTTCTAATTAACTCATTCTGTGGGAATGGAAAAGCTCAGAGAGATCAGGATTCAGAAATTTCTGCATTCATTTAATATCTCATTGAGAGAAAACTCCCTAAACTTTCAACAGTGTAAAGAAGATTTTATGGGTGAATATGGATCACAGATTTCCTCTCTTCAAGTAGGATCACAACTCTTAATCCCAGTATTCTTTAGGGAGAATGTCACTGTTGAGATTTTTTGATGAAAGGTAAAATGTCTCTCATCAGGCTGTCACTTGCCCTCTCTTCAGCCATTGGGCAGCAACTGGCTTAAAAATGGTTGTGCACTGGGGCACCTGGGTGGTTCAGTCCTTAACCAGCTGCCTTCGGCTCAGTTCATGATCTCAGGGTCCTGGGGTCAATTCCCACATTGGGCTCCCTGCTCAGTAGAGGCCTGCTTCTCCCTCTCCCACTCCCCTGCTTGTGTTTCCTTTCTCACTGTCTCTCTCTCTATCAAATAAATAAATAAATAAAATATTTTAAAAAATGGTTGTGCATTTGCATGCTTTCTGCCCAGTTTCTGGATCCTGCAGTTTTTGAAATGTCATTAGTACTTTTTCAAATGAGTTATTTTTTGCAAGGAATTTCTTCCAGGCCTCCAACTTTTAAGATGACATATTTTCTATCACTTTTAGGATTTGTCTATTTGAACCCACTGATGACAGAGCATGCTAACTGCCCAGTGTCATAACTGGCAGAGATAAATCTATAATAGGTCATTTTCTAACAACCCCCGATTTATATAATAAAATTATTTTTAGTAATAATAATGAAATAAACTACCTAACAATAATGGTCAGAAAGGAAGTGCAGACAGTGAAAATTTTGTAATGTTGAATCTTATGTATATAATCTTGTCAGTAAACAAATACAATTTTTTAAAATGTGAGCACCTGGCTGGGTCAGTTGATAGATCATGCAACTCTTGATCTCATAGTCTTGAGTTCCAGCTCCCCGTTGGGCATAGAACTTATTCAAAGCAAAACAAAACAAAACAAAAATCTTAAAAATGCATCTTAATTAATATATTTTTGAACAAAAGAAAAATGTTATTAGGGTGTAACAGTAATAAATAATAACATTAAACTTTACTAATAGATAACAATAACAATGAAAGATACTATTTTTTTTTACTTTTTAAATTCCAGTATTTATTTATTTGCTCTGTAAAAACTTTTTATTTTGATGTAGTCCCCATAGTTAATTTCTGCTTTTGTTTCCCTTGCCTCAGGGGACCTCTCTAGAAAAGAGTTGTTATGACCCATATCAGAGGAATTTCTCCCTGTGCTTTCCTTTTATGGTTTTAGGTCTCACATTTAGGTCTTTAATCCATTTGAGTTTATTTTTGTGTATGGAGAAAGTGAATGGTCTGCTTTCATTCTTATGCATGTTGCTACTCAGTTTTACCAATAACATTTGTTGAGAAGATGGTCTTTTTCCCACTGGATATTCTTTTTTGCTTTTTGATGATTAATTGACCATTTAATTGTGGATTCATTTCTGGATTTTCTGTTATGTTCTATTGATCTATGTGTCTATTTCTGTGACAGTACCATACTGTTTCGATTACTACAGCTTTGTAATATAACCTGAAATCCAGAATTGTAATGCCTCCAGCTTTGCTTTTCTTTTTCAAAGTTGCTTTGTCTATTGAGGGTCTTTTGAGGTTCCATGCAAATTTTAGGGTTGCTTGGTCTAGCTCTGTGAAAAAAAAAATACTGGAGGTGTTTTGATAGGGATTGTATTAAATGTGTAGATTACTTTGGGTGGTATAGATGTTTTAACAGTATTTGTTCTTCCAATCCATGAGCATGGAATGTCTTTCCTTTTCTTTGTGTCGTCTTTAATTTCTTTCAGCAGTGTTTCATTGTTTTCAGAGTACAGGTCTTTTACCTCTTTGGTTAGATTTTTTCTTAGGTATCATCTTATTTTGTGTGCAATTTTAAATGGGATTGTTTTCTTAATTTATCTTTCTGCTGCTTCACTACTAGTGTATAGAAATGCAAGGGATTTCTGTACATCAATTTTGTATCCTGCAACATTACTGAGTTTATTTATTAGGTGTATCAGTTTCTTTGGTCGAGTCTTTTGGGTTTTCTGCATAATATATTTCAATTTTAAGTGTATTAGACAATATGAATAAAGTGTTTCACACACGATCTAAAATTTTCACTTAAGTGAAATTTATTTCAAACACAAGAACTTAAGGTTTTATCTTTCTTTCATGAAGAATGATAGAATGGAAATAACTTAAGTTCTATTTTTTCATCTTATATTCACTGTGCTCTTATTGCTTTTTTCCCCATTTTATGTATTTATTTATTTTTAGGTGAGGATGGGCAGAGGGAGAATCCCAAGTAGGCTCTATGCCAAGCATATGAGCCTGATGCAGGGCTCGATCTCACAATCCTGAGATCATGATCTGAGCTGAAATCAAGAGTCATGTACTTAACTGACTGAGCCACTCAGGCATCCCTCTTATTGTTTACTTTGAATCTATTTTTGAAAACAGAAAGGTGTAGTCCATAGTGGCTGGAGACAAAGCGAGCTTAAATAATTCTGAATCATTAAACTTAATTTCTAAAGGGATACCTGTAGCTAAGGCCATGTATTTGGGCCAACAGCATCACTGGGAGTTTTCCAAATTTATTTTCACAGAAATATAACGCATATTGAAGGATAAATTATTTGAATGTGCTAACTTGAATATGTTATAGATAGTATTACAATTCAGCAGTGACTATAACAGATGTTTAGACCACTAGTTCTTCAAAGGGTGAAATTTTGGTCCTCAAGGAAGTTTTGGCAACCTCTAGACATATATTTGTTGTCACAATGGAACGAGGGTTGGTCTGCTGAGTGAGTGAGTGGATCCTAGACAATCTACAATGCAGGGTACAACTGTCCTCCCCTGAAAAGAGAAACTCTGGTTTAGACAATACATCACCAAAAGATGTTTTCAGAGAGGAGTCTGTTACTACTGGCATTGTTTAGATTTACTGGTACATGTTTAATAAAAATAAACTTTTAGTCAATTTTATGTTTTCAAGTTGTTGCCTGAAGCGGGGAAGCTCTTTCCCACTGGCCTGCATCTGGCTTATCACTGTAGTTGTCTATCCTAATATCCTTAGTAATAAAACTCATTTCTGTAATGGCACCAGGTAAAAACTACGCGTCCTGGCCTTCTTGCTATGCATCATACCAGAGGGGGGGCTCTATGATGAATTTTAGTGCTTGAATTGTATGAGGAAAGGTGGTATGGCAGCTTCCAAGAAATCTCCTTAACAGCATCTGGTGAGTACGATTTGCCCACATCCTTCCATATATCGCATCTCACAATCTGCTGTATGGAATACATATGTGATGGCTGGAACATGATACATTATTTTGGAGAACTGAAGATGATAGCTTTGCCCAGATGATAGTGAAACAGTAAGCTAAAAGGAATCTGGGACTCTAATATTATATTAGTCCAGGATTGCAGACCCCAATTACATTCACATGAAGGAGAATTAGACTTTTGTTTTCTTTAATCCAAAATTACTTAGGAGGACCTCTTTTTTTTTTTTTAAACTGAATCCAATCTAATTAGGTACCAAATATGACCATCTCCAACTGCAGAATTCGTTCCGTTGGCTTTCAGGAATGGATGTTCAGATCTATTGATCAATCTTCTGCTGCCTCTCTAGTTGTGGCTCATAACATCCCTAGAGAAAATTTGTAGCCAGATTCAGTACCTACCAGTCAATACTAATTTCAGGAAACTCCCATAGTCAGGCATTCCATGCAAATAAAGCAATTTATCAGAATTATTTAAGTATCTGCCATAAGAAAAGCATAAAATATGGTAACAGATAAAGTAAATTCTAATTGACTGCTGAGCACTTATGAATCCAGCTGAACTTTTATTCCAAACTTGAAATAAATTTTATAACCTATCTTTTTAGCTTCCCAAATCCTTGGGTTCTTTTATTATTATTATTTATTTAAAACACTCTCAACTATCTATATATCTATAGTCAACTGACTTTCAACAAGTGGGCCAAAAAAGAAAGAACAGTTGCTCAACAAATGGTGCTGGAAAAACCGGCTAATAAGCAAAGAATGAAGTTGGACCCTCACCTCACACCGTATTTAAAACTGATTGAAAATAAGTCAATGACCAAAACATAAAAGATAAGCTATAAAGCTCTTAAAAGAAAACAGGATAATCTTTATGACCTTGTACCTGGCTATTAATTCTCAAATGTACACCAAAAGTATAAAGAACAAAAGAAAATAAAGAAATAAATAGGACTTTATCATAATCGAAAATTTTATGCATCAGAGGACATGATAAAGAAAGTAAAGAGACAACCCACAGAAAGGGAGATGGTATTGCAGATGGCACATCTGATGAGGTACTTGTATTGAGAATATAAAGAATTCTTATTCCTCAGCAATACACCCAGTTAACAAGTGAGCAAAAGATCTGAAGAGACATTTCTCCAAGAATGGTATATAAATGGTCAATACACATGTGAAAAGATCTTCAACATCATTAGTTATCAAAGAAATGCAATGCGATAGTACAATGAGATACCACTCCACACCCACTAGGATGGGTAGAATTTAAAAGTCAGATAATAACAAGGGTTGGTGAAGATGTAGAAAAATTTGAAAGCTTTGGTACTGAGAGTAGGAATGTAAAATGGTAGAGTCATTTTGAAAAACAGTTTGAAGGGGTATCATATTACTCAACAATTCCACTCTTAAATAACCAAGAGAAATGAAAAGATGTTCACATAGAAACTTGTACATGAACATTTTAGCCTCATTATACATAAAAGCCAAAAAAGTGGATACAATCCAAATGTCTATAAACTGATGAATAAATAAACAAAATTGGCATCTTCATAGAGTGGAGTTAATATTCAGGTACAGAAAAGAATGCAGTACTGATACAAATATGGACCTTGAAAATGTTCTGCTCAGAGAAAGAAATAGTCACAAAACACCACATACTACATGATTCTATTCTTGTCAAAAGGGAAATCTATAGAAATAGAAAGTAGATTAGTGGTGGCTTAGGACTGAGAGTGGGGCTCAGGGATAGAGACGTTTGAGAGATGGTACTTTAAAAATATGTGATTTCCTTCTGAAGTGATGAAGATGTTCTAAAGTTGACTGTGGTTACACTAAAAACATTGGACTGTATACTCTAAATAGGTGAATCATATGGTATAAGAATTATGTCATAATAAAGCTGTTAAAAATATGTGGATGACACCTAAGTCCATAAAAAGATGCTTACCATCATTAGTCATTAGAGAAATGCAAATTAAAACCACAGTGAGATACCACCACACACCAATAAAATATCTAAAACTTATAAGCCTGACTGCCAACTATTGATGAAGGTATGGAAGAACTAGAATGCTTATGCACCAACTCATTAAATGAGCAAGAAACATTGCTCTTAGGCTCTTAGATTATTTTTAAACATTTTTTTAAGATTTTATTTCTTTATTTACTTATTTATTCATGTAGAGAGAGAGAGAGAGAGAGCATGAGCTGGGGGAGAACAGAGGGAGAAGGAGAAGTAGACTCTGTGCTGAGTCTAGAGCCTTATACAGGGTTTGATCTCACAAAGCTGAGATCATGACCTGAAGCAAAATCAAGAGTTGGATGTTCAACCAGCTGAGCCACACAAGTGCCCCCTTTTAAATACTTTTTACTTCCTGAATTTAATTTCTTTATAAAACAGTTTGACAGTGTCTTGAAATGTTAAACATGCACTTTGCATATATCGTAGCCATTCCTCTCCAGGTATTTACCCAAGGATATGACTATGTAAAGACTTGGACACAAATGTTTATAGATGCATTATTTTTAAGACCCCAAATGGAAATCACCCAGTTTCCACTAACAGATGAGTGGGTAAGCAAACTGTCATATACAATAAAATTCTACTAATCAATAACAGCTATGAATCCTATAACATGGATGAATCCTATAGTAGCTATATTGAGTAAAAGAAACTACACAAGAAAGACCACAAAGATTTTGATTTCATTTACCAAAAATTTTGGAAAATGCAAACTAATCTCTAGTGACAGAGAGCAGCAATTTTACAGGGCCTAGAAACTTGGGCAGGTCAGATGAAGTGTGGTAGATAAAAAGATTTACAAGCGGGCACAAAGGTATTTTGGGGCCCAAAAAATATATTCACTCCTTTGATTGAACTGATCTTTTATACCTGTAAAAAGTTGTACTTTAAATAAGTACAACTTACTGTATGCTATTCATGCCTCAATAAAATTGTTAATTAAAAAATTACTATAAGCTGATTTTCCTTTTGTATATTCTCCCTCTCCTGGAATGGAATCATGAGATTCTGCTGAAAAGTGATCTCCCAAGGTCTTTTTTCTCAGCTTGTGAAGATATTGGCGCTAACTCAAAGCATAAGGTGCCTTTTAAAAAGGCTTATCTGAATCAAGTGATTTCTACCGTTCAAGCATAAGGTGCCTTTTAAAAAGGCTTATCTGAATCAAGTGATTTCTACCGTTCAACTTAGATATTGTTTGAACACATATACAAAGAAGCAAATGATTAAACAGTTGGATACTGAATTTCTATTTGCCACCACTTTTCATTAAAATAAGTTAATTCATATTGCACTAGGGATTGTTGGATAATGAAGAGCAAGCCCTGTGAGCTGCAGCATAGCATTCTGGAAAAACCACAGGGAGAGAAATGAGAAAACTAGATTTCTGGTTAGCACTCCCAGCTTTGAGAACTTAAACAAAACATTTAAATCTATTTGCCTCAGCTTCTTCTTTTGTAAACAGGGGATAAATTATTCTTGTTCTGCTTATCATTTTTGACCAGTTGAAATATCATTTCAAAGGATGGGCTATTGTTTTTCCTCTATTATTTAATAGATGAGATCTTTGGGGGGTTATGTATTAATTTTCATGAAGCAGGTACAGATACTAACTTTTAAAATGTAAATTGGAACATTTATTCCAAAACTAGAATGGTTTCAATTATTCAATTAATATTTAAGGAATTCAGTGTGTGCCATACTCTACGTTAATTTTTCCTTCTACCTAAACATATAAGATTTGTTTCTCCTCCTCTTGAACCTTTCTTTATCTGTGCAGTGTTCCTTTATGCAGTTCTAACATCAGCCAAAGATCTTAAAATAGAACCCAGCTTCAGCACTTTTATCGTTTCCCCTGAAGTGTCATGCAAAGAATTCACTGAATAATTGTTTCAGCAGTTGGCACTATGTCACCAGTGGTTATGAATATGCAACTAAATCTTTGCAAAGCTGCAATTAAAAAAAAAAAAACTCAAAATCTTACATAGTACATTCAGTTCCATTTTATTTTACAAATGGAATAATAAAATGCAAGAGAGAAATAATGCAGTTATTGCAGTGTATACATATATAACATGTTGTGATTTGCATAGATTATATCTCAAAATGTACATAATTACATTTCAGTGTAATATATATATATATATATCAATGACATTTTTTACATGATAATTATCTATGTCTTAGAAGTTATTAATATCAAGGCATTCTTTCATAATTAAGAAAATTAAGCAAATTGTCTCTGGTCTTTAGATAGTCACAATTAAAGGGAAGAAAACATACCAAAAAAGGAAGGTAAGAGTTTTGACAAGGAAGGACACAAATAAATTTCATTTAACATTAGAGCCACTCTAGCAACAAAGCTGTTTAATGCTAGGTGTTTAGGGAGGTCCTTTCTGTGTATGATGTCAAGTCCTGCAAAGCTGTGCCGATGTGCTCACCTCAAAATGTTGCTATCCTATATAACCCTTTCTACAGACACACCAGTAAGGAAAGACAATGGTCTAAACCTTGTTTCTGTTTTTGCCACCATCATCATGTGAATCTGAGGATCTGGGGGTATAATGGTGGATTTCAAAGGAGTGTGGCTCACATCCTAATTCCATGTAATGGGCCAGTTCCATATTTGGCCAGATGATTCCCAGGAGTCACTAGATAATATTTTCAGAAGAATTTGGCCATCAAGATTTTCTGTTCTTCAGCTTTCTTTTTCGTCACTTTTCAGACCACATCCATTGTTCACCTTCTCTTCTTGGAAAATCTAATGCAACATTTTCAGCAGCAGGGTCAATGTGTGAGGAATTGTGGTCAGTACAATAATGCTCCCCACCTAAAAAGTACATGTCCTAATCTCCTAAACCTGTGACTAGCTAGCCTTTCATGGCAGAAGGGATCTTGCATGTGTAAGTTAAGGATCTTGAGATGGAGATATAAACATTGGGGACCCAATTTAATCACATGGGTTCTTCATCCTCTTCTTCTCCTCCTCTTCCTCCTTCTTTCTAATAGTCTCTCTTATTTATTTATTTGTTTATTTGTTTATATTTTACTTGGTTAACATACAGTGTTGTTTTGGTTTCTGAAGTAGAATTCAGTGATTCATCACTTACATACAATACCCAGTGCTCATCACAACAGGCGGCCTCCTTAACACACTTTACCCATTCCCCCACCCAGTTCCCTCCATCAAGTTTCAGTTTGTTCTCTAGCATTAAAAGTCTCTTACAGTTTATTTCCCTCTCTCCTTTCCCCCATCTTCCCATGTGTTCATCTGTTTTCTTTCTTAAGTGACACATATGGGTGAGATCATATGGTATTTGTCTTTCTCTGACTTATTTCACTTGGCATACTACTCTCTAGCTCTATCTACGCCATTACAAATGGCAAGATTTCATTCTTTTTGATGGCTGAGTAATATTCTTGTGTGTGTGTGTGTGTGTGTGTGTGTGTGTGTGTGTGTGTGTGTACCCCACATCTTCTCTATCCATTTATCAGTCAGTGGACATTTGGGCTCTCTCCTTAGTTTGACTAATATTGATAATGCTGCTATAATCATCAGAGTGCATATACCCTCTTGAAATCTGTATTTTTGAATCCTTTTGTAAATACTAAGTAGTGCAATTGATGGGTCCCAGGATAGTTCTATTTTCAACTTTTTGAGGAAAATCCATACTGTTTTCCAAAGTGGCTGTACAAGTTTTCATTCCCACCAACAGAAATCATGAGTTCTTAAAGATGGAACATTTTCATGGCTAGTCAGGGATGAGACAGTGGAAGAAGAGTTGGAACGATGTTATATTACTGGCTTTGTAGAGGGAGGAAGGATGGGCCATGAGTCAAAAAACGAAACAAAACAAAACAAAACAAAACAAAACAAAACAAAATGGCCTTGGGAAGCTGGAAAAGAAAGAAATCCATTTCCTCAACTCAACTTTAACTGAGACCTTGATTTTGGCCCATGTGGACCATTTTGAACCTCTGACCTACAGAACTATAAGATGATAAATTTGTGTAATCACCATATTTGTGGTAGTTTATTATAGCAACAATAGAAAACATATATAGCAGTTTTCACAGATCCATAGTATGCAAGAACCATTAAAGAAGTAACCCAAGCAATCAACAGAGGAATGGATAAAGAAGATATGGTACACACACACACACACACACACACACACACTGGGATATTAGCCATAAAAGAAATGAGATCTCGCCATTTGTGACAACATGGATGGACCTAGAGGGTATTACACTAAGTGAAATAAGCTAGACAAAGGAAAATCAATAGCATATTTTTTTTATTTATATGTGGACTCAAAACACAAAACAAATGAACAAACAAAACAAAACAGAAACAGATGCATAAATGCAGAAAACAAACTGTTGGTCACTGTGGGCAGTTGATGGTGGACAGGTGAAGTAGATGAAGAGGATTAAAAGGTACAAACTTCCAGTTACAGAAACATAGGTCATGAAGATATCATGTACAGCCTGAGGATTATAGTTAATAATAGCGTAACAACTTCACATGGGTACAGATGGTTACTAGAATTATTATGGAGATTGCTTCATAATGTTTAAAAATATCAAACCACTATGATGCACCCCCAAATTAATAGAACAGTGTATGTCAATTACACGTCAATTCAAACAATAGAAGACTGGGGAACAACAAGAAAAATACAGAGTGCCTTCTCAAACTAAACCTATTTTCTGTTTGTGCTTGTGTATAAATATTACAACAGTAGTAAACTGAATGGTTTAACTGTAACTTTTAAAAAAATACCTTCACCTGGCAAAATAGGAAGTTGGTGGTCTAATGCTAACTTTATATTTCTGTGGAAGCTGCATTAGTGTATACGTTTTTTAGAGGAGGGGGAGGGGCAAAGTAAGAGAACCTTAAGCAGGCTCCAAGTCCAGTGTGGAGCTTGATGCAGGGCTTGATCTCACGACCCAGAGATCATGCCCTGAGCCAAAATCAAAAGCCAGACCCTTTGGCGACTAAGCCACCCTGGAAGCCTTAGCAGATACATTTTAAAAGTTTGTAACCATTGGTATCCTGTGTCTATAAGACTCTATATTAATTTTTCAATTTTTATTTTTTTAATTTTTAAAAGATTTATTTATTTATTTATTTGACAGACAGCGATCACAAGTAGGCAGAGAGGCAGACAGAGACACAGTCTCCCAGCCAAGCAGTGAGCCCGATGTGGGGCTCTATCCCAAGACCCTGAGATCATGACTGGAGCTGAAGGCAGAGGCCTTAATCCACTGAGCCACCCAGGTGCCCCTAATATTTCAATTTTTAATAAGTTATCCTGTCACTTTGCAAATACATATCAATGCTTTGCTTAGCTCTCTACCTGCGCTGCTAGAAAGTAGGGATTCCAGGGTAAGACTCCATGGCATTGTCCTCAAAGGGTTTGTTCTGACAGGGACACAATAAGTAAACATATAATTATGCATTTGTTGGAAAAGAAAAATGTAGTCATTCTGCGGATGAAATGTGGAACGTGCTGACTGTGGCCTGCGCAGTCAGGTGACAGGAACACTTGGCAACTTTGCTCAGGAAGCCTGAGACCGCTTGACGCAGCCTGTTTTGAGTACCCTCCCATCTCCTTTAGTTTATGCACTGAACAATGAAGAGGCAATCCCATTAAGTACAGCAAATGGATGGTGGGAGGAAAATTAAGTAATTAGGAACATAGAAAATAGAACATCTGGTGAATAACATTACAGCAGTGTTCAAGATCTTTCCTTCAGTTAAGATGAAAAAGAACACATACCTGTTTTGATCTCCTTCTTGCTCTAAGTTCTTTCAGATTGTCTAAACTCCAAGCATCTTGACAACCATTTTTTGGGTATGTCTTAGGAAAACATTTGACTAGGGCACATGGGTGGCTCAATCTGTTGAGTGTCAGACTCTTACTTTTGGCTCAAGTCATGATTTCAGGGTCATAGGTTCAAGCCCGGTGTTGGGCTCTGTGCTCAGCACAGAGGCTGCTTGGAATTCTCTCTCTTCCTCTGTCCATCCCCATGCTCATGCATGCACACACTCTCTTAAATAAATAAATAAATAAAATCTTCAAAAATCTTTTTTGATTATACTGTGTAAACACTCATGAAAAAAAACCCTAGCACATATTTTTTAAAAACTGTATCATATCAATTTGCTACTTATGACAACATGGCAAACACCTCATAATCTAGATTTTTTTTTAACCTGGCAGTGACCATAATTATAAGATTTAGGCAACACCTTACTTCTCTTTTTCTGGGTATAAAAAGAGGAACTGTGAACCAAAGTGAATAAATATAAACCTGCTTTGTAATTCACTATCCGTAAAAACCATAGTTTTCTTTAGTAAAATTTTAGTTTGTAATGCTCCCCAAATCCTACCTGCAGGAGGATTTAAGAAAACAAAACAAAACAAAAAACAACAAAACAAAACAATCTTAGTCATTTAATCTGGACACAAAGTTGCTGCATTCAAGGAAAAATCAGCAAATTTAAAGTCTCCAGTATTCCCAGTATTTGTCAGAGGGCTGATTAAAGGCATCGTCTAATCAAGGCATTGAGGTCCCTCCCCCACTGGCTGTCTGGAGTGTGACTGGAGATCAGTAAATCAGGAAAGAAGTCTCAACAGCTGAGTAAAACACAGTCATTGATTTCCAAAGGTGGTAACAACTGTGAGAGAAGATCTCAAAATTAAATTACAGTTAATGCCTGCATTACTCCAGGGATACTGCCACTGCTCCTTTCAAAAAGAATGCTATTTCGGGAACATGGTCACTTGCATTTCCTAACTCAGAAGAAAATCTGAGCTTGTGTCATATCTGAAGAGCTCAGCTTTTATGATGCTTTACTTGATTTGTTAGAGTTGTAGAAGAAAACTTGTTTCCTCTGCTCATAACACTTCTGACACCAAACGTGTGTGTGTGTGTAGTGGGGGAGGTCTTCCCACACCCACCAATTCTCTAACTCTCCAACTCTCTGGATACTAGCTGGGTGTCTTACAACTCAGTTCTGGTGCTAACTACCTGGAGTTGGTGCAGAGCCCACAAATTAAGAGCTCAGTTCCACCAAACTGTCCCCACTTTACACCGCACTCACAAATCTCAGGATGTCTACTGTGTTTCTGACCAACTGGCTCTAAGTTGGAGATTTCCACAACCCCTTGCCCAGGTTTGATAATTTGTTATAATTGCTTACAAAACTCCAGGGAACATTTACTTATGTATACTGGTTTATTATAAAAAATAGATGAACAGACAGATGAAGAAGTATACAAAATGAGGTCCTGATGGATCCCTAGTACAGGATCTTCTGTCCCCATGGAGTTGAGGTGGGCCATACTCAGCACACAGATGTAATCACCAGCCTGAAACCTCCCCAACTCTGTAGTTCAGGCATTTTTTGGGGAGGGGAGGGCTTCATTACATGGACAAAATCAATTATTAAGTCAGTCTCTATCCCTTATCCCCTCTCCAGGGAATGGTGGGATGGGACTGAATTTTTCAAAGCTCCTAATCTTGGCTTAGTCTCTCTGGTGACTAGCCCTATCTTAAAGCTATCCAGGAGCATACCTAGAGTCACCTCATTAGAACAAGTATGCTTCTATCTCCCAGGAGATTCTAAGGGATGTCCGAGCTCTTTGTAAAATGCTGCTATCACCTCCCCTCCCACCCATCACACAAGAAATGATAAGGGTTTTAGGAACTTAGGGTATCAGGAACTGGGGAAAGAAACCAAATACATATTTCTTATTATGTCACAAGATAGTCATTCTCTTTCAAGTTGTTTTGCTTTTATGAAGGTATACTCTGATACTGAAAATAAGGATCCTACTTTTCATATTCTTGCAGAGTAAGAACTATTTTCTTTTTCAGCTGCCTAGAGCATGCCCTGGTGGACTATCAGGAGACAAAAGGAGATACAAGATCAAGCCAGAGAAGCCTGCTTTCGAGTTGCAAACTCTGGACCTCATATTTTACTCCTGATTCTCACTTTTCAACTCCGTATAATGACTCTTGATGCCTCCTTCCTCTGTCTTGACATTGAGTTTCCACAAATAGATTTATACACAGAAAATCCAAAATAGACAACCTGATAGGTGCCGTGGCCCTCTTGCTCTAACAGAAACCCCACTGGAAATAAATCTACGGGATCTCTCTTTCGGAGGGTAGCCTATGTAAGAAGTCACTCTCTGCCTCCAACCAGCCTGCGATGGGTCAAGCTTTACCCTACCTAGGACTTCAGTCTTTCCTTTTTCAATTGGATGAGGTTGAGCTCTCATATTCCTTCATCATGGAAACAAACTTATCTTGAACAGAAGCTTTGATGTCCTTGGTAAAAACTGTTGCTTATTTCCTAGATATTATTATTTTCAAATGTTAACTCTGTAAATTAAATGCTGAACTTATAGGAAGTTTTAATAAATAACAACTGTTTCTGGTTTAAAAGCCAAATAGTCACTTAAGAATATGGTAAAGCAAATATTTTTGTATTGTCCTGAGAAATAGCTGTGTCAGGAAAATAAAAGTCTTCCTTTATGTAAAATCAGCACAATTTATTTTTCATTTTTGAAAATGTACCCAACACTGTATTTGCTTAGTTACATCCTGAACATTGCCAAAAATCACCAGTGTATCCATACCGCAGGTTTCACTTCACCAGTTGAGAAAAGAAAATTTTCCACTTCCCTAGAATCACTCACATTTTCCTTTACCTTTATGTGTGGTTTTATTGAATACATTTCAATTAAAACACACACACACAAACACACACACACACACACACACACACAAACTTAGAGCAATTGCTGGATGAAATGACCATGTGTGTGATTTAAAATGTAAAGGGTGCTATCTCTGTCCTTAAATTACATGTAGTTTAGAGGAGCTGAAGGTCATTTCCATAAGTGAATCTCATCCAGGATAAGCTAGCCATGTGTTGAGGTAATAAACAGCTCCCGAATTTAGTTGCCTAACAACAAAGTTTTGTTTTTTAAGAATGCTCCCCATCCGTCACAGCTGGCAGGGAACCCAGGTATTTGGTGACTCAAGCCCTCTGTTTGACAGAGCAGCTACCACCACCAATGTCATTCAGTGCTGTGCACAGAGTCCTAGCACACCTCGCATGGGAAATTAAATCTTCCATTGGCCCTCCCAATCTTTAAGAGACTGAGGAAAACCAATTGTAATCATGGGTACAAACAGTAGAAAGCTGGAAATGTTTGAAGACACATCTCAGTGACACTTACGTAACAGGAAGAGTAAAATGAGCCATGTTTATATTGATAGGTGTGGTACTGTGGGGTCAGGACAGGAGAAGTCCGTGTGGGAACATGATGGCAGTGGCAGGGAGAAGGTGCATCTGAGGTGGGTCCTTGGATGAGAAGACTGTTGAGGGCACTGGCAATACTCCCAGTAAGAGAATCACCAGAAAGGAAGATACTAATTATAGGATTAGAGATATGTTTGGGAGTAATTAATATTTGAGGGATATTTGAACCTTCATACAAATGAGATTTGTTGAGATATTTTAGGATGAAGTGGTAGAGATTGAGAAATCAAAACTGGAAAGCTTTGGCAAGAATAAAAATCTAAATAAGATCTGCTGTAGGTACCCAGCTTCTTATGGAAAATGGGACAATGGATCATAAGGCTGCCTCCTTCTACTCCATTAGACCATAACAAGTGTCAGAGGTCTCTGGGGACTGTTCACAGCATCCCTCCAGCTTTGACAATACATTCTTTCTTATTAAATGTGTTCTTAAAGTGGGCTATTCTACACATTTGGTTGATTCCATGATATTTCACATTTAGTTGTATCTCAAAGCAAGTTTCCTATAATGTGGTCTGCATAAAAACAGCCTACTAGGAAATAAATGAAATTATGAGATGAAAATCAGAATTGTGGCCTGCCTCATAAAGATGGCAAATATTACAAAGGGAAATACCCTGACCTTAAAAATGCTGAAAAGCACTCATGCACTCCTCTACACCGAGGTAATTGATTAAAATATCCCTCCCAACTTCATGCTGCTTAGAGAAAGCTTCAGGGCACAGTAGAACCATGATGTGAAACAAAACTCAATGTAATACAGTTTCTTCTGGACCCTGGTGTCTATGCTTGTCAAAACTGATTGATAAAATGTAGGAAGTAAACTGCCTTTACTGATATTAATCCCATTTTAATAAGAGCAAAAGAGAAAAATATTACCTCTTTGGATTCCCTAAAAGGATTATTTTAATGATGCCATGTGATTTTACAAGGTCTATTCTTAATATTTGGTGAGCAAAAAACAAAAAACAAAAACAAACAAACAAAACTGTATTTCAATTACTCAGAAGAAATAACATTCACAACAAATTCAGCACACTTTCTTTTTTGTTTACCAGAAGGGGTAACAGACAGAAGCCTTGAAACATGGGTGTTAGTAACAAGTCTCATTGCTGCAAGAGTCCCTGGGTAGTAGGAATGCATTCACTCATAGAGACTATGTAGTGATTATGTACTATGTTCCAGGCACTGCATTGATTATGAAGTTTAAGATGTGTTAAAGATGAAGAAGAAATGTGGTTTCCACCCTCATAAAGCTTAAGCAGAATGCAAATAGTAATTATAAACTGGGAGAAATGTAGGAATGGAACTAATGACTAATGTACTAACTATGAAGAGGTGAGAACCTCTTTTTAGATGGGGAGAACAGAGAAAGGTTTTAAGTCAAGGCTTGAAAGATGACTCACTATAGCTGGTTAAGGGGCAGAGCTGAGAGTGGATGGGAGGACAAGACCTTCCAGAAAAAGAGAATGGGGCAAGTAAAGGCCTTTTTCTGGAAAATAACACAAATCAGAAGGAACATAACCTTCTGGAAATAACACAAATCAGAAGGAATAGGTCACATGGTTTTGGAAGATGGAGAAAGTGAACCAGGAATGCTGAGGAGACAGAGTTGGTAGCTGCATGGAGAGAGGAGGCAGGTGGGAGGGAGGGAGGGGACAGGTTGGAGTGATCCAAACGGGAGCCTACAGAACTGAGGCCAGATCTTTAAGGACAGCATTGCTGGTGGTGCTAGTTCCAGAGGTTCTGAATGGACACCTTGAAGGTAGTTCTGGAACACTAGAACAGCGAGAGGTTGGCTCTCTTGCAAATGGAGTGAAGGGCCTTCACCCAGGTAGCACTAAAGGAACAGAAAGTAGGGGAGTAGCAGACCCTCACCACAGCTTTACCATCGGACACCCCCATGGTGAGCCTGCAGGAGCAGCTGGGGACAGAGGTGTGACTTGGGCCTCCAGATCGGCGCTGAGAACGGTGTGGAGAGTCACAGGCACAGAGACATGAGCACAGGGACAGAAGGCAGGCCCCTGTGGCTACAATGCAGATGAGACATGAGATTAGAGGAGAGTGGTACTACACAGGGCCTCACAGCCGTAACAGGAGTTTGACTTTAATAAAGCACAAGAGAAAATTGTTGAGGGGCTTTCATCTGAGTAACATCAGTATTAATAGTGGTAATGTAACAACAGCAGCAGCAGCACTGTTGACTGTGACCTTGCAAAGTGCCAAGCCCTATTCTAAGAGTTTTGCATTTAATTCCCATAACAATCTTATGGGGCAGAAACTCTTCGCCCTATTTTACATAGACAAGAGCAGAGCCACAGAGAAGTTGAGTAACTTGTTCAAGGTCACACAGTTAGGAAGAAGCAGAAAAGACATTGAAGAGATTTGTATACATGTATCTTGTGGCCAGACTATGATTTACTAAGTAAGTAAATCACTCTGGCTGCTGTGTGGAAAATGCATTGAGGAAGACAGTCAGGCTAAGAATTACTGCTGAAAATAAAAATCATAAGTACCACTAGGCTTTGTCATATAGACTAGTCACACTGTGGAAGTAATGAGCAAGTTGAAATGAAGATTCAGACTCCCAGAAATAGACTATCTTCTTTTACATTCCAAGTTTTCAAAGCTTGCCAGAAATTCAGGGTCCTGATTGACTTGGGAAGGGGGGACAGTGACCATACAGGGAAATACAGAATCACGCTGGCAGGACATCCAGTGTCAGAGGACAGTTCCTCTAATGGTGGATGTTTTCTTCCCTACCGAGGGATGACTATCATCACTTTTTACACCTAAAGAATGAAAACCCAAGTTACAGATGTCACCCAGAGAAACATGCCATTAAAGCAGGAGATTTTCTGGTATATATACTCATCCTTCTTTTCACCCAAGAAGCAATCACAATGTCAGGTGGTCCATGCATCCTATAGAGACTTGCTTTAGTGCTATAGAAGCCTAGAGAGGCACCTAATGAGCTCAGCCTAACTTGGAGCAAGGGACTAGGGTCAGGGAAAAAACAATGCAAGATTTGGGCCTCAAAGGGATATTAGAAGTTAACACTAGAACTGGTTTCTAGGGATTCCTGGGTGGCTCAGTCAGTTAAGCTGCCTACTTCAGCTCAGGTCATGATCCCAGTGTCCTGGGATTGAGTCCCGCATTGGACTCCTTGCTTGGCAGGGAGCCTGTTTCTCTCTCCCCTTCTGCCTGCCACTCTGCCAGCTTGTGCATACTCTCTCTCTTTGACAAATAAATAAATAAATAAAATCTTAAAAAAAAAAAAAAGAACTGGTTTTCAGTGTTTTATCAGTCTAGAAATCGACCATAAGGCCATGTGCCTCCAGCACTCTGTGTGTATATGTGTGTGTGTGTCTGTGCACATGCATACATGCACACATGTGCGTGCATCTACTTAAGACTGGTCTTAACCATTTAGAGTGAGCCCAGGAGACTAGAGCTTGGAATGGAAGTGAATTTATAAAACTTCACAAAATGGATTATTCTTGAATTATTTACTATTTCTGGATTGACCTGCAAAGGAAATGAAACAAAAATGGTATTTGCAAACTTGCAAGAAAAATATTTTAATCTAGTTCTGTAATAAGATGCACTGTGGCTGGGAAGTTTTGAATAAATATGATAAGCATATAAGCTGGACTTACAAGTCCTTTGCAATTTGCTTCCTCCTAATTAAAAACATAATTCTTGAAGAGTCACAGTAACATGGTTTCTGTTAAGTCAACATATACCATAGGACTGGGGGGGGCGGTTAGATAACTTAAATGTTTGCATTTATTAAATCACGAGAGGATGGTACATTTAGAGTATAAGTGCTAAGTAGTGATAAATATATATAGTGCTAAGTAGTGATAAAATATATTTGGAAAATGTAACTGAATGTTACTTTGATCACTGACCAATGATATTTCTGGTTACAGGAAGTAGGTTTTATTTTTCAGTAATTATTAAGTGGATTTTAAAAATTTGTTTGGATAAAATTAATGGGGGAAATGAGGATGACTTTTACCAAATAAATGTTTTGAACCCTAGGATCAGATCATATAAAGAAATGTTGGACTGAATGTGTTATTTTTGGTACTACTTGAAGTACAAACCTGACGTTTAAGAAGGCATAGTTTTCTGATTTCAATTCAGAGAGGCAGAGAGCTGGAAAGAGTATTTATCCCACCCATGTAACAAGAAAAAGCCTGTAAAACTTTATATTAATGACTTTTTAAAAAACCCATTATAAAGATGAAATCATAGAGTAAATAGCACAAAATCTAGAGAGACAGGAACCAGCAGGGAGAAACAGGTCTTGGGTATTTGCTTACCTGGGACAGATACCACTAAATACTAGTGAACATCTGGTAAGAGCAAGCATTTTTGACAAATTGCTGAAGACTGAATGTGGACTAATAAGAATGTATGAAGCCCCTATGAGCTGCAGACCTGAAGGGGTTATAACATCTTGGAAGATTTCCTTCCAGGAGTCCACCAAGTGTCCACAGAGGAAATGGGAGGAGTCAAGAAAGCTCAGAGATGATGCTGGTTAGGGTTGGGGAAATTGTAGCAACTTAAGAGCTCCTGTGGAATCTCATTGTAGGTGAGAGTGGAACAGAATCCACTGAGATCTGTCTCCCCTAAGGAACAAAAGACTTCCCTGCACCAAAACCATAGCCTAAGGGCACCGCTGGCCACTCACTAAAACTGTAGGAGGGAGCAAAGTTAAAAGAGAAGCTCAAACACTGGGGACAGGGCAGGAATATGTGTGAAGACAAGGTTTCATCTGCAGATGGGGCAGGAGTACCTGGAAAGTCCACACTTCCAAAGTCGGGTTCACAGTGCCTGCCCGGGGCTGAGGATCAACCAGAACATCAGAGGGAACTCTTCTTCCATCACTTACCACCAGGCTAACAAGTGGTAGAAGAAAAATCATCAGTTTAAACATTTGACACATCTGTAAGAGATAGATATATCTGTAGGGAAGCATAAAGGAAAGACCCAAAGCTAAGCAGGGACACATAGTTACTAGAGAAATTTGAAGTTGCAATGGTGCACTGATGGTAACCACAGCAACAACAAATTATAAACCTAGCCCAATTCCTAAGGAGGCTAACATAACATACCATGCTAAAGACCTAGCAGAAGGAAAAGAATGCTCATTTCCAAGCATAAAATATATATACCCCAGTATCTACTGTCCTATATAAAACATCAGCCTTCAATCAAAAATTATAAAAACATGCCTACTGTTGATGAGAATGCAAAATGGTGTAGCTGCCATGGAAAACAGGTTCCTCAAAATATTAAAAAAAGGACTACCATATGATCTATCAATCCCACTTCCAAAAGAATTAAAATCAGGATCTCAATAATAAGAACAGCATGGTACTGGCACAGAAATAGACGCATAGATCAATGAAACAGAATACAGCCCAGAAACTAACCCCTACTTACATGCTATGACAAAAGAGGCAAGAATATACAATGGGAAAAAGTTTTTTAACAAAACATGCTGAGAAAACTGGACAGCTACACATAAAAAAAAATGAAACTGGACCACTTTTTAAAAATTTTTTTATTTTTTATAAACATATAATGTATTAATAGCCCCAGGGGTACAGGTCTGTGAATCGCCAGGTTTACACACTTCACAGCACATACCCTCCCTAATGTCCATAACCCCACCACCCTCTTCTTAACCCCCTCCCCCTGGCCCCCCACTGGACCACTTTTTTATACATATCCTCCCTAATGTCCATAACCCCACCACCCTCTTCCTAACCCCCTCCCCCCGGCCCCCAACTGGACCACTTTTTTATACATTACATGAAAATAAACTCAAAACGCATTAAAGACCTAACTATAAGACCTGAAATTATGACAATACTAGAACACAGTAGTAATTTCTCTGATATTGGACACAGATATAGTTTTTTAGATATGTCTCCTAAGGCAAAGGAACAGAAACAAAAATAACATTGGGCCTACATCAAAATAAAAAGCTTTTGCACAGCTAAAGAAACCACCAACAAATCAAAAAGGCAACCGACTAAATGGGAGAAGATATTTGCAAATGATATATCTGATAGTTGATACTAAAAATATATAAAGAACTTATATAACTCAACACTGAGAAAACAATCCAGCTAAAAAATGGGCAGAGGGGCACCTAGGTGGCTGAGTGGGTTAAAGCTTCTGCCTTCAGCTTGATTCATTATCCCATCGTCCTGGGATGGAGCCCCGCATCAGGCTCTCTGCTGGGCGGGGAGCCTACTTCCCTTCCGCTCTCTCTGACTGCCTCTCTGCCTACTTGTGATCTCTGTCTGTCAAATAAATAAATAAAATCTTAAAAAAAAAAATGGGCAGAGGATCTGAATAGACATTTTTCCAAAGAAGACATATAGATGGTGAATAGGCACATGAAAAGTTACTCAACATCACTAATCCTCAGAGAAATGCAAATCAAAACCACCTCACACCTGTCAGAAGGGCTAAAATTTAAAAAAAAAAAAGATAAGAAATAACAATTGTTGGTGAGGATGTGGAGAAAAAGGAATGCTGGTGCACTGCTGGTGGGAAGGTACCATTTACATTCAGCATGGCAATTGTGGAATTGTGTGTTGACACACAACATCAATGACACACATTAGTTTTAAGTGTACAACACAGTGATTCAACAAGTTTATACATTATACTATGCTCACCACAAGTGTAGCTACCATCTATCATGATACAATGCTACAATAATATCTTTGCTACAATAATATCAATGCTACAATAATATCTCCATATTATTGGAGGCTCCTCAAAAATTAAAAATATAAATACCATGTGGTCCAATAATTTCACTACTGGATATTTATCCAAAGCAAATAAAAACACAAATTCAGAAAGATATATGCACCCCTTTGTTTACTACAACATCATTTACAATGGCCAAGATATGGAACCAACCTAAGTGTCCATCAGTAGATGAATGGTTGAGGAAAATGTGGTAGATGTACACAATGATCCATCACACAGCCATAAAACAGAATAGGATCCTGCCGTTTACAACAGCATGGATGGACCTGGAGGGTATTATGCTAAGTAATATAAGTCAGACTGAGAAAGATAAATACCATATGATTTCATGCATACGTGGCATTTAAAAAAATGAATATGTGAATATTCATTTAAAAATGAATGAATGAGTGAACAAAACAAACAAAAAGCATAATCAGACTTATAACAGACTTACAACAGACATTACTTCTAACAGAAAATAACAGTTGCTGGGGGGTGGAGGGTGGAGATGTGCAAAATGGGTGGAGGGGAGTGGAAGATACCAAATTCCAGCTATGGAATGACTAAATGTAGAAATAAAAGGCACAGCATAAGGAATATAGTCAAAGATATTATTGTAGGGGCGCCTGGGTGGCTCAGTGGGTTGAGGCCTCTGCCTTCAGCTCGGGTCGTGATCTCAGGGTCCTGGGATCAGGCCCCACGTTGGGCTCTCTGTTCGGCTGGGAGCCTACTTCCTCCTCTCTCTCTGCCTGCCTCTCTGCCTACTTGTGATCTGTCTGTCAAATAGATAAATAAAATCTTAAAAAAAAAAGATATTATTGTGGCATTGTATCATGATACAACACTTGTGGTGAGAATAGTATAATGTATAAACTTGTTGAATCACTATGTTGTACACTTAAAACTAATGTGTGTCATTGATGTTGTGTGTCAACTATACTCAAATACAAAAAGTTTCGAAAAAGAAAAAAGAAATCAGGATCTCAAAGAGATATTAGCCCTCCTATATTAACCTCAGCACTATTTGCAATAGCCAAGACATAGAAACAACCCACCCAAGGGTCATGAATGGATGAGGAAAATGTGATATATACATAAATGGAATATTATTCAGCTTTTAAAAAGGTAATTCTACCATATTTAATAATACAGATGAACCCTGAGGGAGAACATTAGGCTAAGTGAAAAAAGTCAGTCACAGACAACCAAATACTACATGATTCCACTTATATGTGGGTCTAAGAGAGTCAAATTCATAGAATCAAAATGTGGAAGAATTGTTGCCAGGGGCTGAGGGGGAAATGGAGAGTTATAAATCAGCAGGGGTAAAGTTTCAGTCAAGCAAGGTGAATAAGCTCTAGAGATCTGCTGTATAACTTTGTATCTATAGTCAACATTAGTATATTGTACACTTAAAATTTTGTTAAATTGGTGTTTAATGCTCTTTTTTAAAAGAAAAAGTAAAATAAAAAATATAACTGAAGGAAAGAGTAATTTAACCAAAATCTAGGATGGAAAAAGAGAAAGAAAAAAAATTATCACAAGTTTTATTGTCATTGTTTCTTATAATTCTTAAATTCTGGGCATAATTATATGCAAAAATGGAAGTCTTCTGGATGGTATCTTGAATGTAATAAGCATGTTTTAGTAAAATTCTCTTTATTCTTTACTTTGCATAAACATAGTCATTCCATTTAATGCAAATATGTATATTCACATTCAGAACTTTTAATTATGATACAATATTCCTGAAACTTTGTTAAAGGATATATGTCATAACTGTAGCAAAAAGGGGCTTATCTACACATAGAGCTGTATCCCAAACTAAATTTTTGTTTAAATTTTTAAAAATTAGTTTAAACTAGTTCAATTTAGAACCTTTTCCTTGACTTTGCACCACATTTATTTTATATTCACACTGAAGTAGCAGAGTCAGAGAAGAATTTTAAGTGATAATAGCGTTAATAAATGAATGGGTCTTCATTTAAATAATAACATTTAACTTAAACTATGACATTTAAACTATGTCATTTAAACTATGTTGTAATTTGTATGATACAGACACACAATTTTTTTTTTTTTTTTTTTTTTTTTTAGATTTCATTCATTTATTTGACAGACAGAGATCACAGGTAGGCAGAGAGGCAGGCAGAGAGAGGAAGGGAAGCAGGCTACCCGCCAAACAGAGAGCCCGATGCGGGGCTCGATCCCAAGACCCTGGGATCATGACCTGAGCCGAAGGCAGAGGCTTTAACCCACTGAGCCACCCAGGCGCCCCCAGACACACAATTTTTAATTTCAGTTACTTAATTGCTCTTTCTTTCATATGAATAGTAACAAAGTTGAGGCAGGAATTCTTTTTAAGTTGAACCTAACTGGTTTATTATCTCCCAGAATATGTCCATACAACACTTAGCTCCACAGGATTAAAAGGCCTGATTGGCACTGGGCACTACATGGTGTAGAGGGAGGATTCTAAGTATGGATCTTCCAGAGTCTTTCCATGTGCAGTTTAATTCCTTAAAAGAACAAAAAATCTCAGTTTTTCTCAAACATATTTCTTTATAGAATCTGGTACGAGGAACTTGTGTATGATTAACATTCTACAGAACAAATTAAACACCATACTAGGGCACAGGTAACATAGGACATATGACCAGGAGCCTTATATGAGGGAAGGACAGGCAACATCACACATCAATGGAGACAAGAGAGCCTGAGGCTTCAGGAGTGTAGACCAAGTGATAAGCCCCTGTACCTAATGAAGGGGATTAAGCAAAAGCCACTGCCTACACAAGCAGGGAAGCTATAATGAACACTATGAGCTGAGACAAATTATTACTCGGATCTGGAGAGATCATCAACTGGAGCCAAAATAATGAGATTTTTGTCTTCTTTGCTAAAAACCCAAGAACACTAACTCCCAAGCAGATGGGTGAACCTCAGGTTCTCCTGGCTCTGGGTGAACTCTATGAACTCTATGGTGAACACTCTATGGGTGAACCTTCAGCTCCCTGCTCTCTATGCCCTTAAAGCTCATAGGAGAGGCAGCTGCAGAAGCCCAACATCAGGCTATGGAAGCACCTGATGCCATCAGCATATTAGCACTCCTGGTCCAGATGTGTTAAAGCATTGTGTCTCAAACTCTAACACATGGGAAATTGGCCAGGGATCATGTTCCAGTACAAATTCTGATGAAGTACATCTGGGGTGAGGTCTGAGATTCTGCATTTCTATTAAGATCCCAGGTGATGCCAGTGTTGCTGGTCTATAGACCAGACTTTGAGGAACAAGGTTTTAGAGTATCATAAGGGTCATTTTGCCCCAAACTTTTTATAGTTCACTTCTATCTAGGAAGAGTCCATGCCCATCCTTGTATGCTAGACTTCTCAGTCATGGTTATTGTTTCAAACATCAATTTGACTTCTACATTGTTAAATCCAATTGTCAATTAGCAATGGCCAATTTTCAGTCTTCATCACACTTGACCTGTCAGCAGTGTTTTACCTAAACAATGGTAACTTCCTCATAGAAATATAATTCTTTTAACTGGGTTTCCAGGATGCATATCTCATTTTTTTCTTCCTATGGTTTGTACCCACATCTCCAGTCTCTCAAGATTGAAATGCCTCCAGGGTTGACAGCATTAATACCCTGTTGAACATATTTCATCCTCAAACATATGTCTTCAGCTGGGATCTCCCTCACACCCCTTATGTAAATTTCAGTCTTATAGCTCCGGCAACCTATGTAAATTTTACAGATGGATATAACAATCTACTTCAACATGTTCTTCCTTCATAAACTTGCTCCAACCAAACGCTGTATGATCTCAGTTACTGAAAGTTGCTGAAGTCAAAAACCTTAGAAGCTTTCTTAATGTTTTATTTCCTTTTATACTTCACCTCAAATTCATAGACAGATCCCTGTGACCTCTACTTTACAAATATATCCAGCATCTAATCATTCACCAGCTCCATCTCTCACCCTGATTATGGTTGTCATCTCCTAACTGGTCTTCCTGTTTTCTCTCATGCTTCCCCACAGTTGATTCTCAATACAGCAACCAATGTAATCCTGTAAATAAATAAGACAAATTATGGCACTTTGTTGCCCCAAATCTTCAATGGTTTCTCATATTACTCAGGGTCGACATTCTTAAAATGGCTTACAAGGATCTATAGGATCTATCTTCTCCTTTATCTGCCTAATCTCCTGTCTTCTGCTTCCCCTACCCATTCTTACTCTGTTCCAGGACACTGTCTTTCTAGCCACTCCTTGAATACTGGACATATGGCCACCACCACAGGGCCTTTGCACCTGCTGCCCCTCTTGCCCCTGTTGCCTAGAACTATCTTCTCCCAATATCTGTATGACTGGCTTCCATACTGGTTTCTGGTCTTTCTTTAGATACTACCTTTTCAAAGAGACTTTCCTTAACCTTCCTACTTAAAATTAATCCCCAGCACACACTTCCTATCCCCCTTTCCTGTTGTGTACTTCTTTACACCTCATTTCATTATCTTACATACTTAACATCTGACTTACTTGTCGTGTTTATTGTCAGACTCCTGCCAACCCTCCCACGAGAATATGGCCTTCCTGAAAGAGGAGCTTTGGAATGCTTTGTTCACTGCTGTATTCTCAGCACCTACAGTTGTTCTGGACACCTAGTCCTCATCAGAACTTCAATAAGTATTTGTTAAATGAATGAACAATGAATAAATTGACATCAGCAATATAGTGTTATTTAGTGATTTCTGTATTAGAGTTTGTGAAGGTCTCCAGTGCAGTTGCCAAAATGGCATGACCCTGGGGTAGAGTTATTGTCATCTCATCATCTCCTCCCCTTCCTCTTCTTCTTTCTTCACTTAATCCCCTGACATTCACTAACTCTACCAGCAGAAAGGCCAGTGCCCTCTCGAAGCTCTCCATTTCTTCCTATCCCTGTTTACCAAAAGCTAGGGATGGCCTTCAAAAGAAAAATTTTAGCCTCATCCACAAATCTTAAGAGAGAGAACTGGCACCACACAGGGCCCATCATAACTTGCTCTTATCTCCTGTTGTCTGACTGTGTCATTATTAAACAATATTTTAGGGCTCTTTGTCAGGTGGCAATTTTCCACTGCTTCTAAATTGCCCTTTCCTGTCTCATTCCCGACTGGAGCCACAGGAGTGGTCCTCAACGGGCACAACAATTACAACCCTGCACTAAAAACTCCAGCAATGCTCCTAGAAGCTCAACCAATGTGTTCCAGGTGGATCCCAGCCTGAGCTCCTTTTACCCTGAGCAGAGGTCAGGTTAGCTCTCAGCTTTGAAGAAACAGGCTGGCACAGCAACCTGTTTCCCCTAAGATCACCAAATTTCAATGTATTTACTTCTTTTTCTGCCACTGAGCTTTGGAATGGAAAACCCTAGTCTATTTTGATAGTCCCCAAATCTCCAAAGTTTTAGAGAAATGGTGTGGTGTTCCACAGGATACTTTTTACCCAAAGGACTTTTGCCTCCTTATAGAATCTACATTTTCCCCATCAACCAATTCTACATAAGAACTGGGACTCTTTCTGGAAGGAAAAAAAAAAAAAAGAATGGGGACACAATTTCCTCTAAGTTACAAAAGCAAAAACATTTATAAGAGTCATCCCCCAGTGGGTTAATTCTCATCTTCATTCACAGAACTTAATCATAGCATCTGCTTCATGGTGATATTGTTACCTTATAGCAAAGCATTTGTCAACATTGAAATGGCATGTCATTGTCATTATTTTTGGAAACATTTAAGACAACCAGAAACATTATTAAACAAGATTTTGAATTTTATTCTAAACGTACTGAGAACCATACAGCAGTTTGAAACATGGTAAGGGCATAATCTGATTTATGTTTTAAGAAAATAATACTGGATTTGCAAAGAATGTATAATAGAAGAGCCAGGTTAAGGTTACAAGTAGTACAGATAAGAAACGATAAGAGCTTTGGCCGTGCTTGTAGTAGTGGACACAGAAAGAAGCAAAAAAGAGTCAAAATATGTTTTGAAAAATAACAAGAATGTTGTTGGTTGGATGTGAAAGTGGAGAGGTACAAAGGATAAAGGATGGCCCAAGGCTTCTTACATGAACAATTGTCTGGGTAGTACCATTTACACACACACACACACACACACACACACACACAAATTATATAAGTATATAATTTATAAAAATATATAAAACATAAATATGTATACTTATATATTTGTATATTATATATAACATATATAACATATATAATATATATAATATAAACATAAAAGTATATATAATACATAACATTTTATTTTATATGTTTGTATATAAAATATATTCTATTTTATATATTTATATATGAAATGTATTTTTATATTATATATGTTTCTTTCTTTAAGTTTTTATTTAAATTCCAGTTATTTAAATAAAGTGTAACATTAGATGTACTATATAGTGATATGACACAATACCCGGTGCTCAACAAAAGTGCCTTCTTTAGGGGTGCCTGGGTGGCTCAGTGGGTTAAGTCTTTGCCTTCCACTCAGGTCATGATCTCAGGGTCCTGGGATCCAGCCCCACTTTGGGCTCTCTGCTCAGCAGGGATCCTGCCTCCCCCTCTCTCTGCCTGCTTCTCTATTTGTGATCTCTCTCTGTGTGTCAAATAAACAATTAAAATTTTAAAAAATAAAAATAAAAAGTGTCTTCCTGAATCCCCATCATCTATTTAACCCATGTCACACCCATTTCCCTTCTGGTAACCCTGTTTGTTTTCCATCATTAAGAAAATGTGTTTAAAAAAAAAAAAGAGTCTATGCCTTGGTTTGCTTCTCTCTTTTTTCCCTATGTTGATCTGTTTTGTTTCTTAAATTCCACAAGAAACAACAAGTATTAGCTAGGATGTGGAGAAAGAGGAACCTTCTTGGAGTATTGGTGGGAATACAAACTGGTGTAGTCACTGTGGGAAAACAGTATGGAGGTTACTCAAGAAGTTAAAAATGGAACTACCTATGATGTTGCAATCAATCTATTGGGTATTTACCCAAAGAATACAAAAATACTAGTTCAAAGGGAAACATGTACCTCATGTTTATAGCAGAATTATCTATAAGAGCCACAAGCATTATCTACAAGTTCTGTGAGGCAACAGCCCGTGTCTATCAACTGATGAATAAAGAAGTCATATATATTATATATATCTTAAAGAGTTGTGAAGATGTCATATATGATTGGAAACATAATCATAAATTCAATTTGAACCTATTTATGCTGAGAATTCTGTGAGACATTCAAGAGGAAATATCAAATTAAATCATTGGGTATGCAGGTCTGGAACTCAGGAGCAAGATTTAAGCTAAAGAAATGTTTGTGAGTTATCTGGGTGCCTGGGTGGCTATGTTGGTTAAGGAACTGCCTTCGGCGCAGGTCATGATCCCAGAATACCAGAATTGAGTCCCACATCGGGCTCCCAGCTCCATGGGGAGTCTGCTTCTCCTTCTGACCTTTTCCTCTCTAATGCTCTCTCTCACTGTCTCTCTCTCAAATAAATAAATAAAATCTTTTTAAAAAAGAAAAGAAATATTTGTGAGTTATCAACAGAGAAGATGATTTAGTCTAAGGAAAAATTATTAAGAGAAGGAAAGGATTCAGTATGTGGGTCCCAGAAACTCAAATATGTGAATGAAAGAGTACACAACAGGTATGATCAGGAAACCAACCCTGTCTTCATCAGGGTCAGTTTTGTGATGGATTTCAGGATTGTAAGAAAGTTAGAGAAGGTCTTGGGTCTAAGGAAAGTGTCAAGAAGAACATTTATATCCCTCACTTCTCCAAGTATGGTCCATGGACCAGCACGGACATCACCTCAGAGCTTGTTTGAAATGCGTACTCTCAGCCCCTAGAACTTCTGAATCAAAATCTGAATTTTAATGGAAATTTGTAATTTATAAGAATGTTAACACACTTGAAGCAGAACTACAAACCTTGCTTCTCCACCTTGGCTATACATTATATTCACCAGAGAATATTTTAAATCTTCAAATATCCATAGCATACTTTGGAGAAATTCATCACAATCTCTAGGGGGATATGTGGAGGAGGTGAGACTCAGAGGTCAGCAGTGTTTTAAGTTTTCTATGAATCCAGTGTGCAAATAAATTTGAGAACTACTACTCTAAATGTAAGCAAAATTAATCTGAGAAAAAATGAGAATACCTACTGAGGGAATAAAATTAAGCTACAACTTTCAGGTGCAAACAACAATATGCTGCTCTGTTCTTTTCTAATTCAGAGAACGCTGACACATCTCCAACCCAGTCAAGTTGGCATCGAATCTTGTCCCAGTCCTACATGGGAACTTTTCTATATGTGTACCTGTATCTGTATCTACATCATTTATACCATCTATACCATACCAAGAGAACAGATACGTATGATTCCAATTTTATTAGGTTTCAGAACAGGCTAAAGTATTCCATGATGACAAAAAGCAGAAAATAGTTCTGTCTGGTAGGTGTGAATGGGAATTTAACTGAAAGGGGTCACAAGGATACTTTCTGGCATAATGGAAATATTTTATATCTTCACAGAATTGAATATTTGGTCTGTATATTTTACAGCATGTAAGCTATACCTCATGAAAAAATATAACTATTAGGGGAAAAAAGTTTGGGGACAATCAAATAGCCAATTTTTTTTAAGATTTTATTCATTTTTTGACATAGAGAGAGATCATAAGTAGGTAAAGCAGCAGGCAGAGAGAGAGAGGGGGAAGCAGGCTCCCTGCTGAGCAGAGAGCTCCGTGTGGGGCTTGATCCCAGGACCCTGAGATCATGACCTGAGCCTAAGGCAGAGGCTTAAACCACTGAGCCACCCAGATGCTCCAGTAGGGGGTATTTCTAACAATGATTCACATCTACAAGCCCTAAGAAAAAGACAAAAACAGTAAAATATTCTTGTGGAACTTCTTGCTTTGTCTAGAGTTTCAAGTAGTTTTTTCTCATCCCATCATGTTTAGCTTGCCTCAAAGTCTGGTTGGTTGTGAATTAAAAACATGTCATTATACTTAATGGTGAGCTAAGATGGTGAAATGATGGCTTTAGACAAATGTGGGATGGGGATGGGCCTTAAAAAATGACGGCTGAGGGGAGCAGGATGGGAGGAATGGGGTGGCTTGGTGATGGTGATGGAAATTGGGGAGGATATGTGCTATGGTGAGTGCTGTGAATTGTCTAAAACTGATAAGTCACAGACCTGTACCCCTGAAAAAAATAACACATTTTGTGTTAATAAAAAATAAAAATAATGGGAAAAAATGACGGCTGAAAACATGCTGATCATTCTCAGGGACTGAAAACTCCATACCTCACACGAGGCATGGTGAAATTCAAGATTGTTGAGGTAAATACCATAGAATTTGTAGACAGAACATCACCAGGGGACCCTGGCTGAGATGGAAGAGCAAAAGGAGGGCAGACAGAAGGTCCTTCAAGGCAATGCATTCTCACCGAGGGAGTAGGGAAGCCTGAAAACTCTTGATTGTTTTCAACCTTCATAGTGATCTAGGGCAATTTAATTTGAAGGATTTGATATTTTTCCCAGTGTATCCAATTTATCAAATTATCTAACTGGAAAAAAAAAAAAGATGATCTCAGTGGTGATGAGGTAAAGATAAACATTTTATAAATGTGTGTGCTTGGTATAAGAGTATAAACTGATACCACCATCCCGAATGACAAATAATGTTGGTAATCGCTGTTGAAAATGTAAAAAATTTGCTTATGCATATCCAGAAGCTCATATTTGTTTCTTTTGTTGTTGTTGTTGTTTTGCAAAATAAAAGTTAACACCATAAAAAATTAAAACTTTGGATCAGGGTATTTCAAGTATATAGATGTGAATTAATTATCAGGAAGAAATAGGACAGTTGTTATAACTGAATCATGTTTGGTTCTGAGCTCCCTAGCAGCCAAATCATAAAGCAAAACACTCAACTTTTTAATTTTCATTCCCAAGAAGATTAAACTACATCATTTCCAAAGGAAGGAAAGCTGTAAATGGAATTTTTCACCTGAGATACTTTTCATATCAGTTTTATATCTTTACTCTTTGGTTCCACTAGCTTTTTCTGTCTTTTAAGTAAGAGGAATATGATTGTGAACTTCTGTTGTTTCAAGTTTTTTTTTTTTTTTAATGGGAGCAATATCTATTCTAACTTTTAAAAATCACATGTGATATAATAACTTCTCAACATTCAGAGATTTTCATGTATATTTGTCACAAAATTTATTATTTCTAACTTCAGCAGGTTTTTTATCTTCAACAACCAGAAAAGCAGATTATTCTTAATATGTTTTTTATTTTCCATTCTTTTGTTTCTTACCTTTCTTACTGCTTTCTCTTTTCCTCTTTTAATGACTCTAGTAATATGAACTGACAGTCTCTTAAAAAGTTATTTGAAGGGTCAGGTAAATAAATCCATTTCCTACTTTTAATAAGCAGATTCTATCTGTATGGCAATCTTTTTAGCATCTGCTTTCAATATTTCTGGTTCAACTTGCAACTCCATAAAATGTTAAAAATATTCTGATTTAGGTTTTTTCTAGGGTGGTACAGAGTTTTAACTGATATCATAGTTAGAGCAAATAACCATTTAACTCCAGATTTCTCCTTTTGCCATCCCATTTAAAATATCTCAGCATCTGATTTTTGAAAGACCAGCATCAGTTTGTGTTCCATTTCCTCCCATCCCAATGTGTTTTCTCCTCAAAGTGCAGTCATATAAATAGTGCCTCATTAAAGGCAGGCAGCACCTGCTCTGCCTGGCACAACATTCACAAGTTCAAAACGTGACAAGCCAGCCTCACCTGAATTTCCTCGTGTAACTTTGTGAACTTTGTCTAGTCAGGATTCTAAATCACGTCTGTGTCTTTACAAACAATAGCATTTTTTTTTTTTAACAATAGCGATTCTTAAAGGAGCCTCTTGCAATGAGGTTATTCTAGCAGCAAAATGGGACTTATGTCCCCATCTCTAGATCAGTTTTTCCCAGCTTAATTTTTCTCCTTGGTCACTTGATAAGATGCTGAAATGAGTTATCCTAATATTCATGATTGTAAACATGCTCTGTTGATAGATGTGCCTATCTATAAAATGTTTGGTGAATGCTTTAAAAATCATACATTTAAATATATACATTTTTACATGGGCAAACTCTTTCTGGTTCTACCATGAAGAAAAATAGTTTCTAGGCAAAGAAAACACAAAATCAGGTTGGAAAGCAAAATTACTCTCCCAGACACTGAGCTTCCTGATGTTAATCAAGACACAAGGAGCTAATAGCGCCCTTCCTCCCCGCCGCCCCCCGGCTTTCGCTTTCCTACTCAAGCTCCATGCCAGAAGGTTTAGGCTAAGAAATTTTGGTCCACAGAGAAGGGCTGGGAAGGAGGGAGAGTCCATGAAAAAGTTATACTGATACAAGTGTGGGTCTGGAATAAAGAGTCAAGTAAGAATGAGAGGGGCGAAGTAATGCAAGCATAGACTGATGGGGCCAAGCTAGGTTAGAAGAGAAAGGGAGAGACTCTAAAGGATATCAGTCAGATCCTAAACTGGAAGATGGTAAAGATGGATGCAAGGCTGGAACAAGAAGGAGAGCACAGACAGAGGCCATGGCCACAGAAAACAGGAAAACGACAAGGTATCAACTGGACATGACATTAAAAAAGAGGCACAGTTTTAGAAAGTGAGACTCTAAATATTTTGAACCTTTTACTCCATCTGTTGTACTTATATGGGACAAGCAGGATAGCTTACAGGGGTTCAAGTCTGCCATGGCAAGATGCCACTGGCTGGGTGAGTTAAAGACTTTTTTTTTTTTTTTTCTCACAGTTATGGAGGCTGGAGTCTGAGATCTAGGTGCTGACAAGGTTGGATTCTCTCTCCTGAGATCTCTCTCCTTGGCTTATAGATGGCTGTCTTCTCGTGGTATCTTTGGAGGTCTTCCCTCTGTGCCTGTGTCCTAATCTCCTCTTCTTATAAGGCAACCAGTCAGATTGCATAAAACCTACCCTAAAGTTCTCATTTTACCTTAGTTACCTCTTTAACGACCCTGTCTCCAAATATGGTCACATTCTGAGCTACTGAGGTTAGGACTTTGGTGAATCTTGCGGGGGATGCAATTCAGCTCATAACACAAGGGAGGCCCTTGACAAACATAAATAAGACATAAAATGTAAGAAAAGTGCATACATTCCAAGATGTTCTCTATGGCCTGCTTCCTATAGACAGCAATGGAGAAAAGTTCACAAAATGTTCCTCTGAGAGAATGTTGGCAGCATGTAATTCTAATGACTAATTACCCAGTTGTTTGGGCCATGTTTATTTGCATGACAAAAAAAGTATGCACCAATATGAAAAGAGGATCTTCAGCTAGCCTGTACAACTATCCCGATTTTGCATAAGTTGCTAGACATTGTCTTCCTTTAATGCCAAATGACTTTTCTAGAGACAAGTATAAGTTCTCCTTTTCTTTTTTTCCCCCTTCTTCTTTCTCTTTTATTTATTTTATTTCTTTTCAGTGTTCTGGAATTCATTGTTTATGCACCACACCCAGTGCTCCATGCAATACATGCCCTCCATAATACCCACCACCAGGCTCACCCAACCTCCCACCCCCCACAAAAACCTCAGTTTGTTTCTCAGCGTCCACAGTCTCTCATGGTTTGTCTCCCCCTCCAGTTTCTCCCAACTCACTTCTCCTCTCCATTTCTAAGGGTACTCAGAGCTGAAGCTAACTGGTCAACCCTCGGGACAGTTTAGCACATCCTTGCAGCATAGCCCCCTGACTTGATTCCGTTAGTCTCAGCTACTCCTCACCTACAGAGAGCTTTGTTTTCTCCCTGCACATTGGACTTCAGGTGGGTCTGTATTCAATGGCAATCTGGTGCATGGAGAAAGCTAACACCTTGCTCATCAAATGACTCTTTCACCAAGTATTTGAAATTTGCGGAGACTATTTATAAATATGATAGAATCTGACCAAGGTTTCTTGATAGAAACATTAAAGTTTGGGATATTAATGAACCTTGGAGAGGGTCTGTTTGAAGTTCTGCAGGCAGGGTCACTATTCAGTGCGTCTATGAAAGTATATCCATAGCAGTTGCTAAAATATTCAAAAACATCGCTATTTGATGGCTAGTTCCTTATTCCCTCACTGCGTCAGTTCCCAGCCCCCTCCTTTGGATCCTCTCCACTAGCACTAGATGGTGATTAGTGCCTGATATGGCAGGAAGGTCCCAGGACCAGCTCAGACCTATGCCATCCACAGAGCCCACATGAATGGCTGAGGCCAGAGGCCTGCTGGCTAGGTGTTTCAAAAATTACTCTTCCCTATAGGCACTTGGTACAGTGGGTATCTGTTTATTGGTAAAGGAAATGGAAGAAAACTGGCAAAAGGCACACATTAAATTCAACAAATGGTTACAGATCACCTACTAGAGGCAGTGTGCTACTAGGTAATTTGGGAAGCCCTAAAATGAATAAAGCCTAGTCTTTGAACTCACAGAGGTTACAGTCTATGTAAACTGTGGTTGTTACAACTAACAGAGTTGAGATTTCATGAACATATTTGCTTTCTTAGATTATTCTGATTATGATCTTTCTTCTTAGATTGATCTATTTAGGTTTATGGACCTGTTTCACCTGTCTATTCTCTGCATGATCCTCCCTTTTCCACAACCCTTTCTGCCCAAAAATGCAGTGAAAAGTAAATAGACTGATGGTGGTTTTTTCTAATCTTATCAGAGCACACCCAGAAGGGGACACGGAGTTCTTCCGTCATGCCTGCCCTGCCAGGCTTTCAGCAAGCACAACATGCTGTTGTGTAACATTTAGTTTCAGTCTATCAATTCCCTGTAAACACTGGCAAGTCAAGGTCTGCATGAGCTCCACAAGCAGTATCCATGACAACCGTACCTACAGCAGGGTACTTAGCATATGGGAAACAAGAGATCTCACCCCACTCTCTCTCTCTTTTTTGGCATTGCATGATGAATAATTGAATATTAAGCAAATGAAAACACTCCTTTTGTGCTACACAATATTATTTCGATGTTACTTTTTAACCTGTAGTTTATTCACACTGTTATACAAAAATAAGATTTAAAGGGAATAAAAGAAAAAAAAAAAAAGGAAGGAAGAAGGACACCCTGCTTGGCTTTGATTTAAAACATTTCCAGGGGGTGCCTGGGTAGCTCGGTGGGTTAAAGCCTCTGCCTTCAACTCAGGTCATGATCACAGGGTCCTGGGATCAAGCCCCGCATCGGGCTCTCTGCTGAGCAGGGAGCCTGCTTCCAACCTCTCTCTCTGCCTGCCTCTCAGCCTACTTGTGATCTCTGTCTGTCAAATAAATAAATAAAATCTTAAAAAAAAATTTTTCAGTGACTTTTTTCTGAAAAAAAAAAAAATACAATAAAGATGGTCTTGTTAATTTATGGCAACTTCAGCTCATAGAATAAGTCAGTGGAAAATCTTAAACATTTTCAATAAATATCAAATGATAATAGTCTCATGATGACACATAATTGAGTTGCCTTACACACGTCTGCTACTCACATGAACATCCTGCTATGGCAAAACACTTTGCATGCAAACGTAAGAAAGAGGGCAGGAAGGATAAGAAAAGTGACTACTATATTACATCAATAAAATTAATCATCAAATTTTAGCGTTACAGAAATGGTTGTAGCCTATCGTACCATCCCTTTGTGCCTCAAAGAGATAAGGATATTACTCTCAAATAGCTGGAAGTCTCATTCTGCCTTTACTTCGTTCTTACCCTCCTGAGTAATACAAGTCATTTTTATTTATTTTTCTTTTTTTTTCACCACTTTTTTTTTAATTTTTTATTTTCAGCATAACAGTATTCATTGTTTTTGCACCACACCCAGTGCTCCATGCAATCCGTGCCCTCTCCAAATCCCCACCACCTGGTTCCCCCAACCTCCCACCCCCCGCCGCTTCAAACCCCTCAGATTGTTTTTCAGAGTCCATAGTCTCTCATGGTTCACCTCCCCTTCCAATTTCCCCCAACTCCTTTCTCCTCTCTAACTCCCCTTGTCCTCCATGCTATTTGTTATGATCCACAAATAAGTGAAACCATATGATAATTGACTCTCTCTGCTTGACTTATTTTACTCAGCATAATCTCTTCCAGTCCCGTCCATGTTGCTACAAAAGTTGGGTATTCATCCTTTCATTTTAGACGTGCTGCCCCAATCTCCTGAGATGGCATCACAACTTTTTTTTAAGGGCAAAACTTTGATTTCCCCTATATCCTTTTATATCTCCAGCCCATCTTCCTGTCGGAGTTGAATAAAGTTCAGAAAATGATTAAAGTTTACCAAAAAAAGGCAATGCCTACAGAGATTCAAAGGGGATTGTATTAACATTGACAGTAGATCAGTCAGGATCTTTTCTTAGCTGCATCACAGACATTTTGTTGTTGTTTCTAATTGATGTTCACTATGAAAATTAATACCACATTTTGGCAAGTGATTTTTGCAGCCAAAGGAAGAACTTTTGTGCTGTATGTGTTAAGCGTATCTCCTGTCATCAAATAATAAATGCCTGGCATGTAACTAGATGTGCAAATATAACTAGAGACATTAATAAGAAAAATACATGAGAACATTTTGTTTCATGAATAAGTACAGTTCTAAAATTTTAAATGAGTCTCCAAAGTATTTACATATTTATAGTCTTCTCGTATATTTGGAATTCTTTATCACTAAATGGAATCTTGTATTATAGTCTGCATTTCTTGCTCATATACAAAGATTTTTTTCATAGCTCATGTTTTTGTGAGACTACTCATTATTTCGTAGAGTAAGATTACAACTATTAAAATGTTGTAATCTAAATTTTCCTCCTCTTCAGTATACTACTGTATATAGTACAGAAAGAGTGGTGTTGATCATAATACGTTAAAACCATTGAAAAGACAATTATGGGTCACATGCAAACTTTGTGCAGCATTTTAGAAGGGTGACATATCAGAGAATAGATTCTAAAATGTATACTTGTGCTAGAACTGGTTGCATCAAAACAATGAAATAGGCTGGCTTAAGAAAGTTTTTGCCTCTTGATAGCACGAATGTTCCAACTGACTACCTCAGAAATTGTTAAGATAGATAAGAGCAGTTACTCTGAAACTCCCTGGAATCGGCAACCATGTTTACACTCAAGCCCACATATATCTAATGAAACATGTTTTTCACTAATCTAAGCTCATTTTCTCTTCAGCCAGAAGCTAGAAAACTAGTTTTCTGAAACTATAAAATGAAACGTTAAGCCTGAGGAAGAGAGTTTCTGGCACATGTGTCTGACATTGATTGAGATGGAATGGGTTGGAGAATGTGGCTTTGGGTCTGAACACAAGACCGAGGTAGCCCTGTTTTTATAGAGCAGATGATTATAACAACAGGTGGGGCAGAAGATGATGATTAATGTACTGAGGAAATGAAAAAAAAAATGGGCTAAACAACTATAAATGTGTAATGGCATTACTAACTCTGCGCATTTCCATTTATTATCTTTCTTGTTCTTTTTATTATATTTGACATTGTTGATTGCTCTTCTCTTGAAAAAGTAATATATATGTAATATATATTATATATAATATATAATATATATAAAGTGCATAAAAGTAGAATTCATCAATGAATTAAGATACGTGTGTGTGTGTGTGTGTGTGTGTGTATTCTTTTCACTTCCAGAACACTATGGCCTCGTCCCCTCACCTTCTAGCCATACCTGCCCAGCCTCCTTTGTATGTTTCTCTTAGTCTGCTCTTCCTAAATGTTGGTGTTGCCACCAGTTTCTATTCCAGGCCATTTTTGCTTCTGAATTTATACATATTTTTGCCTACCCCAGAGGTGTACATTAACTGTGACTTATAGTGGCCCAGAAAGTTTTCTTTTCTTTTTTTTTTTTTTTAAGATTTTATTTATTTATTTGACAGACAGAGATCACAAGCAGGCAGAGAGGCAGGCAGAGAGAGAGGAGGAAGCAGGCTCCCCGCTGAGCAGAGAGCCCGATGCGGGGCTCGATCCCAGGACCCTGAGATCATGACCTGAGCTGAAGGCAGCGGCTTAACCCACTGAGCCACCCAGGCGCCCCAGAAAGTTTTATTTTCAAAACAGATTGTTCTTGTGAACTTTACACCATCTACTGAATTTCACCTTGCACATGTCCCAAGATACTCTAATCTCAAACTGAAAATATCCTTTTACTGCTGATCTACCTGAGTTCTATATCTAGGTTGATATTACTGCCAACTCATGTGCCCAAGCCAGAAACTAGAACATCACTCCTCTTTCTTTTAATAAACAAGTCTTGACAATGTTACCTGCTAAATATTCTCAGTTATATCTACTTTTTTTCTATCACCACCAACTCTACCCAAGATTAGGCCTTCATTTCTCTTAACTGCACTGTAACTAACAGTTTTTTTTTTCCTTTCTAATTTATATTCCACATATATCTAGAGACATCTTAATAAAGTATGAATATGTCACATGATTTTCTTCCATAAACCGCTGTCCGCTTTTCATTACTTTTAGGATAAAATCTTAACTACATGACATTGTTTTAAAAACCCTGCCTTACCTCTATTTTGTCATTCAGCCCACGTACCTTACCCTTCAGGTATGCTGAGTTCTTTCCTAAAATAGAGCACTTTAATACATAGCTTTTGTCGAGATTGTTACTTGGACACTACATGGAATACTTCACTGCTATCATATGCCTCCTAACTTTCCCTAAATAAACTGATTAATATATTAACATTAATCATTCTAACTTTTCTGTGAAGCCTATACTGACCAGCCACCCCACAGCCTTGAGTTAGATGATCTTAAAACAGTCATACACTCTTAATTTTTCCTTTTATAGAATTCATCAATGAATTAGGATGTGTATTTAACTTAACTGTGAGAATGGGGATCATGTCAATATTACTCATTGTTATAGTTCTAACTGTTAGTGCAATACTTTAGTAGGCACAAAAATAAATGTATGTGCTTTTAGAGTGAAAAAATACATTTCTTGGGTCCCTGGGTGGCTCAGTCAGTTAAGCCATCTGACTTCAGCTCAAGTCATGATCTCAGGGTCCTGGGATTGAGTCCTGCTTTGGACTCCCTGCTCTGTAGGGAGTCTGCTTTTCCCTCTCCCCCTCCCCTGACTCATTCTCTCTCTCTCTCTCAAATACATTAAAAAAACTTTAAAAAAATACATTTCTTCATAGTTCCACATGTAAATATTAAACTATTCAACTAGTAACAAACACTGTTTTTCTTTAGCAGGTTCTAGGTTTGTTTTTTATTCCATTTTAAATAGCTTGTCTTGTGTTACTTAAAATTGGGGCAATTGATTTTATACAGCACTATTCAGGAGTTCAAAGTACATTTAGTGACACACTCAGATAAGAGGACCTGGTTAAAGAGAGGAAATGACTGGATAATGAGACTTTGCATCTGTGACAGATTCATCTCAGGGCCTAGGATGAGGATGAACTGATTTATTGATTAAATAAACTCATCGGTTCCGGTATCTATTGTTTTATAAGGTTTCCCTTAAAAGGACAATTATATGAAAGGAAGTAATGAGGTCAAGGCCTCACTTTTATGCAGACAGTACATGCCAATCCACATGACCGAGCTATGCTCAGTGAACCATCAAAACAAATTGTAGTTCCTGCTTCAAATGTTAGCATTTATCTAACAACTATTTATTCCTTCCAATTTACTACAATAGCACTGGCATTGAATGCCCAAACTTGATAGCTACTGTGTGGTAAACACAGGCAGAAAACCACTAGCAAAGGAAAAAGGCTTGGGAAGGAGAGGCTATTAGAAACCTTTACCAGCCTAAAAATAGCCACTGCACCACTACAAAAATAGGGAGCATCTATTAATGGAACATAAATTGACTGTTTTAAGCACAGTGTGTTCAGATTGCTTGCAGGTGCTTCTGATTATCTTTAAAAGATGGCAAAGTTTAGTTCTGTTCTGCACAGTTTGGCAGCTGAAATAATAGAGCATTGGAAATTTCCCTTATTGGTACTTTCTTTTATTGCATTATAAATTGTTTTTCCTGTAGTAACTCACTAGGGAAAGAATAATAACCATGCCAAATGTTAGAGTAAATAATTAAAAACAACTACAATTTTAATATGTTTTGTTCAGTACATTATTTAATGCTAACTTGCAGTGAAACTGCTGAGGAAGTGTTGAGTTTGTATACCCAGCAAGTACAGGAATTCCCTTTGATGATAGAGATGCAATAAAATAAAATCAATGGTCATAATGTTATCTCAAATGACTTACACTGAGCCCTGAAGACATTCCATCTATTTGTCCTTTTGAAGCATGCTTTAGTTTATTATTTCTGTAGTACGTCATGACTAATAAGTATTGTCATAAATTGTGTTTTCTGAGTCTAATAAATTCTTATTATTTTGCTGTTTCAATTATTTTTATTTTCTACAAGATTCATTAAAATATACTCTGGAATTTTAGAAATCTTGAAATCAACACGGGTTGTCTAGTTGCATCCATGTTGCATAATTAACTTACCCATGTCTTACTTGGCTTTCCCTTGAACATAGACCAGCCTGAGGGCAATTGGAAGTGCACCCCAACAGCACACTCCACTGAGGAAGCTTGTCAGGTTTCTGAAATTAGCATTCAGTCCTTTCATTTGTTATTTGTCCCAGTATTATTTATAAATTTTAATAATTCATTGATTCTAAAAACATTTACCATGTACTTGTTATGTATAAAGTATATTTATAACATTCAGATAGGAAATGCATAGTTGATCCTTGCCTCCAAAGGGTTCACAGTCTGGTAGAATGGTAATATAATATGTTGAAGGCAATAGTGGCATCATGCACACTGATTTTTACTAGGAAAAAAAAAAAGATTTCTAACTGACCTTGGGAAGAGAGAGGGATCAAAGAAAACTTTCAGAAGATGGTGATTCAGGAGTTGACTATTAAGTGAAAGTTATGAGTCAGCTAGGTATTAGAAGAACCATAAAGGAGACAGAAAGTAGGGAGTTATTTGTCCTTCCCATTTCCTTTCCTTTTTTTTTTTTCCTCATTCTCTTCCAATAAATACCAGTTGAAACATTGTATGTGCCAGGTGTACCACAGGTGAATGAGATAAAATCTAAAGAGAAGGTACAAAGAAGCAAAGAGAGGCTAGAAAGATACGGTGTGAGTGTAGAAATACACAAAATTCTGGGGCAAGAGTGGAAAACTAGCTAGAGTTCAGGTTATATAGGGGTTTATTTTTATGCCCAGAGATGGAGTTTGGACATTATCCTATATGTAAAAGTTATCTATCTTTTAAACGTAATTAATATTAATTATGTTGTAAAAATAACTAATTGACTTTGAGGGCATTATACTAAGTGAAATAAATCAGACAGAGAAAGACAAGTACCATATGATCTCACTGATATGTAGAACCTTAAAATGCACACACACACATAACAGCTCACAGATATAGAAAAGATGTTGGTGGTTGGAGAGTTGGAGGTTGAGGGGTAGGTGAAATAGGTGAAAGAAGTAAAAAAATACAAACTTCCAGTTATAAAGTAAGTTCATTCTGAAGACCTAATATATGGCATGTACATATCATTAACAATAGTGCATTATATACTGGAAAGTTGCTAAAAGAGTAAATCTTAAAAGTTCTCATCACAAAAAAAAGTTTTAATTATGTGAGGTGATGAATATTAATTAGACTTACTGCGGTGATCATTTTGCAATATATACTTATACTGAATCATTATGTTGTACACCTGAAACTAATAAAATATGTGTAACAGTTATATTTCAATAAAAAAGAAAAAATAAACAAATAAATAAAAGTAATTACTAGATATAACCAAATTTGTGGCTGGCATTATAACTGGCAATGGTGTTGAAAATAGATTTGAAGTGGAAAGAATGGAGGTGAGGTGCGGTTGGGCAGTTATTTCAGCCATCTAAGGCAATAATCATCAAAACTTGAAAGAGGGGGATGCCTGGGTAGCTCAGTGGGTTAAGCCTCTGCCTTCGGCTCAGGTTATGATCTCAGGGTCCTGGGATTGAGTCCCACATTGGGCTCTCTGCTCAGCAGGGAGCCTGCTTCCTCCTCTCTGCCTGCCTCTCTGCCTACTTGTGATTTCTCTCTCTGTGTGTCGAATAAATAAAAATCTTTAAAAAAAAAAAAACCAAAAACCTTGAAATAGGAATGTGATCATAAGAATGGAGAGGAGGGGAGAGATTTGAAAATAAGTTAAAAGAGTGAATAATTTGAATCTAGAGGCTTGATGGATAGATGTGGAAATTGAGGAAGAGAGGAAAATAAGAGATGACACCTTGTATTTAGACTGGATAATGTGGTGGTGCCAGCAGGGAAGAACAGGTATGAGTAGGATTCAGTTTTGAACATGCTGTGTTTAAGACTACTAGTGTACCCAGGTAGGGTGTCCATGAGGCAGCCATTTATAGAAATCTGAATTTAACTATAGAGTCTTGGGTGCATATTCAAATTTTAGAGTCATTGGTTTTTGACTGATAGTAGAAATAATAAAAGTATATGATATTATTGATAAAGAATTGAAGAGAGAGAAAAAAAATTATCCCACGAATAGTGGTGGGGGATTTTATTTTAGGAACTGATGAAGGATAAGGAAGGAACCACTGGATAAGCAGAAAAAAAGGAAATCAGAGGAGGATGAGAAAAATTAGGAATGCACTAAAGGAATGGAGAGCTTAAAAACAGATTTGGTTGACAACTGGATGGAACTAAAGGCCAATAACCAGGCACCTGAAATATGAGTTCTAGACATGGCTTATTGACAGTGGTTCCTGACTTCTCACAAAGTCAACATCAGTTGGGTAGAAGGGGAAGAAGCAAATTTGGGACAAGATGAAAAATAAATGGGGCATGAGATAACTGAGTCTAGGGTTTATGCTGTTGTTTTAGAAGTTTGGATGTGGTAAGAGGAGAGAGATTTCCAGAGGAGGCTGTGGGATTATAGAAAGTCTCTGTAGGATGTGAAGGAGTGGAGACCAAAAATGATCAAAAATACCTGGAACAGGTACTATTGGAAAGGGAGAGTTTCCAATACCAGATCTAGTTCATGAAATTTCCTTGATGGTAGGTCTTAATGTGGTTAGTTTTAGCTCTAAAAGGAGAAATGATGAAGCAAGGTCCCAGAGAAGGAAAGGCAGAAGAGATGACAGGCAGTGAGGTTGACTTTGATCAAGAGTACAGTACTCTAGGAATCTTAGAGACAGGTTAAGAAGGATGAATATGGGTGTAGAGAAGTTGCCAGCTGGTGGGGCAAGGAAGGACAGGGAGTGAGCAGGGAAAAGGCTGGTTATGGATGCTAATGATTTATCTTCTGAATTTGGAGGGTTAGTTAGGAGTGGTCCTCTACTAAGAGTTGATGGGAGGCAGGTTGCAATCAAATATAGGATTTCCAGGAGCAGCAAGTGTTTTATATATTTGATAAAGAGAAGAGGAATGGGAGCTAGCAAGGACGAAGGTATAGAGACAGCAACACTGAGGCTGACTGCAGTCCATGAATTCATTCTCCAGTACCACTCTGGCTCCAGAAATGAGTGAAAACAGATAGCAATATAGATCTTGGACTGGACTTTTGGTGGGGTGAGGTGGAGCAAAAGGCTATGAACATCAGGGGACTGAGAGTACTCATGAAATTCTAGTTCAGATGGTCAAGCATGGATTTATGCATCTACCCTGGGTATGCCTCAGGGCCAGCTGAGCAAGTACACAGCCCTGTCCCAGAGTCTCAGGGCAGGTTCAGTGTCGCTTCTCTTGCCACCATGACAGAAGTTGCAAGAAGAGCAAATCTCAAGGGCAGTACTGGTAGTGGAATTAGTAGAATGCGAACTATTGATGAAGCAAAGCAACCCTCATAAAAACTTCCAGTTCATGTTAGGGATATTAAAGTGCAATAGGTCAACAAACAAAGATGCCCTTAATATTACACTCCTCTAGAAGAATACCAAGAACCGTGTATGTATGTGTGTGTGTGGTGTATGTATAGGTATACAAACATCTTAAAGTTTCACTAACCACATTTCTGTGATTATTTTTGAGTGTATGTTGAAGTGCTTCTTTCAGATAACCTTTTGAGATTGTCATCCTGGGATTTAATCATACATCCATTGGCAAATATTCTTGACTCTTATATTCTCTATCCATATTGACTTAACTAATAATATACTGTAACCAAAGAAAATCCATATTTAATAGATTTACCAAGATATAATTTACATGCCAAAAAACTCACTGTTTTGAACAGGAAAATTTGATGCTTTTTAGTATATTCACAGAGTTGTACAACCATAGTTAAGCAGCCATTACTATAATCAAATTTTAGAATATTTTCATCAGCAGCAAAGAAACCTCACACCCATTAACAGTCATTCTCTAGAGTCTCTCAGATTTGGGCAGCTACTAATCCACTTCCCATATCTGTAGATTTGCTTATTCTCTTTTCGATGGCATTTCTTCTTGAGCTTCCTGAAAGCTGCAGTCGTGACTTGTTCCTTTTTCAAGAAACCTGGTCCACAACTGTCATATAGTTGCTCTGTGCCATTATCCTTGGGATTCCCTGTCTTGGATTTCATTGTCTTTTTCATCTTGGATCTGACTTCTCCATTTTGGGGAGTCATACCCATCAAAAACCTTCTGAGAGAGGATTCGTAGATAATTTTTTGAAATTTTGAATACTTGAAATTGTTAAGTTCATTTTCACTCATAATTTATATTTTTTTGGGCAGAGAATTTTTGATTAGGATTAGTCTTCCTTCAGAATTTTCAAGGTAATGTTCAATCATTCGTAGTGTCAGTGTGAAGAAGACTGAAGATATTTTGATTTTTAATCTTGCTTTTGCCTTGCCTTCCTCTAAAAGCTTTTAGAATCTTCTCCTTATCCCCAGTTATATTAGGAAACCTAAGTCTCTTATTTTTCTTCTTATACAGAACCCTTCACTTCTGACATTTCCTTTCACCAAATGTGTGGGTTTTCTTCCCCTACCAAGCGGTCCTGTGATACTAGCTGGGTGTCCTAGAATTTAAACCAATCCTGACCCTATCTCAGATCCCACAGATTAAGGGCTCAGTCCCATAACACTGCCCCCAACTTCCAATGTCAATCACAAGTCCATGTTGTCAATGCTGCTTCTTACTGACTGACATGATAAATCTAAGTTTCCCTTGACCCCTCCTCTGGTTCAACTAATTTGCTAGAGTGGCTGTCAGGACTCAAGAAAACACTTGGTTATGTTTACCAGTTTATTTAAGGATATAATAAAGAACACAAAAGAACAGCCAGATGAAGAGATACATAGGCTGAGGTCTGTGAAGTTCCCTAGTGCAGGATTCTGTTCCTGTGGAGTTGTGGTGTGTCACCTTACCCATACATGCATGTGTTCCTTGACCTTAAAGAACACAGAGCCCCACAGTTTTAGTATTTTTATGGAGGCTTCATCATGTAGGCATAACCAATTATTAACCGCATTTCCAGCCCTTCCCCCCTATCTAGCGATGTGGAGTGTGGCAGATCTTGAATTCCAAGTTTCTGATCATGGCTTGGCTCTTCTAGTGATGAGCCCTCCTCATCCAGGAGCCATGCAGACCCCACCCAGAGTCCCCTCATAAAAACAAAAGGCAGCCATAGTGCTCTTATCACTTAAGAAATTATAAGGGTTTTGGGAGCTCTTTGGGTGGAACCTGTGGCAGAGACCAATATATCTATTTTTTTCTTAAAAAAAAAAAAAAAGATTTTAGGGGCACCTGGATGGCTCAGTGGGTTAGAGCCTCTGCTCGGGTCATGATCCCAGGGTCTTGGAATCGAGCCTCACATTGGGCTCTCTGCTGGGCAGGGAGCCTGCTTCCTCCTCTCTCTCTCTTCTCTCTGCCTGCCTCTCTGCCTACTTGTGATCTCTATCTGTCAAATAAATAAATAAAATCTTTAAAAAAATAGAAATAATAAAAATAAAATACAATTTTTAAAAAAAGGTTTTATTTAATTATTTGAGAGAGAGAAAGACAGAGAGAGCACAAGCAAGGAAAAAGGAGAGGAGGAAGCAGACTCCCTACTGAGCAGGGAGCCTAACACCTGACTCAATCCTGAGACCCTGGGATCAGGACCTGAGCCACCCAGGCACCCCAACATATTTTCTATTAAGTACCTCATAATGTACCTCATACTAGTATTCTTAGAATGTATCTTGAGGCAGATCTATTTTTGCCCCATTTTGCAGAGAGTCACAGAATCCTTCTGTCTGAAAATTTATATTCTTCAATTCCTAAAAGATGTCTTTAAATATATCTTAGATGATATATCCTCATTGTATTCCTTTTTTCTATTTCTGGAATTGCTTTAATTTGGCTGTTAGACTTTCTAGATTGACTGTTTAATATTCTTATATATATTTTTTTCTTTTACTTTCCATTAGAAGTCTTTGACTTTAATTTTTTTTTTTTTTTAGATTTTTTATTTATTTATTTGACAGACAGAGATCACAAGTAGGCAGAGAAGCAGGTAGAGAGAGAGGAGGAAGCAGGCTCCCAGCTGAGCAGAAAGCCCGATGCGGGGCTCGATCCCAGGACCTTGAGATCATGACCTGAGCCGAAGGCAGAGGCTTTAACCCACTGAGCCACTCAGGCGCCCCTGACTTTAATTTCTGAGAGATTTTCTCTACTTTATCTTTCAGTTCATCCATTTAATTTTTAATATTTGCAACACATGGGGCACCTTGGTGGCTTAGTCAGTTAAGCATCTGCCTTCAGCTCAGGTCATAATCCTGGGGTCCTGGGATCTGAGCCCTGTGTCTGGATCCCTGCTCAGTGGGGAGCCTGCTTCTCCCTCTCCCTCTGCCCCTCCCCCTGCTCATGCTCACTCTCTCTTTCACTCCCGTGCTCTGCACTCTCTCTCAAATAAAGAAATAAAATCTTTAAAAAATAATTTGCAACACGTCTTTAATTTCTATGAGAATTATTTTCCCTCTGAAAGTCCTGCTCCTCTTTTATTTATAGCACTCAATTCTTGTTTCCACAAATGTAATATTTTTTCTTACTCCACTGAGGGTATTGTTGCTAGCTTAGTTTTAGAAGTTTTAATATCTGTGCTGTGTGTAGTATCTATTTTCTCCAAATTGCTTTTTCTCATTGTTTTGATATCTTTCATACGACAGACTTTCCAGATACAGGATGATCCTTGACATCCTTGACTGCCTACCTGTATTTAAGACTGGGGCCCTAAAAAGCTGGTTGGAAGTTCTCTACCCACACTTAGAGCTTATGACTATAAATTCTTATTGTGGTAATGTCATTAAGGCATTATAGAGAGAAGTACCAAATTGCCAGTATCTTTAGGTTTTTGTCCTCCTGCCTCCTTTTGGGGGTTGGATTGGATTGGCATCTTCCCCAGAGAAAAATCTTCTCATCTCCTCCAAAGCCTATTGCTTATGCATTATGTGTTGAAAATGTAAGAGGTCTGGGTGTTTTACAGAATCCCTATGCTGGCTTATAATTAACATTTCTTAAGTCTTACAAGCCAATTATCACTTTTTTGGCTTTCAAAATTGTGCTGATGATTCTCTTCTTTTATTCCTTTGGATTTATTAGTTTGTAATTAAAAAAAAATCTTTTCTTCTTTTTAGTAGAGCTTCAAGAAGGAGCAAGATTCTATAAATCAACTCTCCACTTTTTTCACTTACTCATCCACAGTTAGGTTCTATAGCTCACACTTCTGTACTCCAACTTACATACAGACACATATAATTTTGAATTGAACTTAATAAATGCTATAATAAAGGAAAGTATCAACTGTGTTTAGTACATACAGGGTAAAAGTGAACTCAATTAGAAAAGTTCAGAATTTTTTTTCTTTTTTTGATATTTGGGCTAGGACTTAAAATATAAAATCATCTTTGCTATTCATTGGAGAAAATGAAAGAAATCTTGACACTAGGACTTTAAATTGGGCAGGTACATTTCTGGGTAGTTCATAAGGCTTCCGATTTATATCCTTAAAACAATTCTCTCAATTGGAATAATATTCCATACTGTAGATAAGAAAAATGGGGTCCAGAGAGTGTTTTGCTTTTTTTTTTTTAAGATTTTATTTATTTGACAGAAAGAGAGAGAGATAGGGAGAGAGGCAACACAAGCAGGGGGTGAGAGAGGCAGAGGAAGGCTTCCGCTGAGCAGGGAGCCTGATATGGGGCTCCATCCCAGGACCCTAGGATCATGACCTGAGCAGACGCTTAACGACTGAACCACCCAGGCACCCCAGAGAGATTTATTTTTAAAAGATTAAAATTATCTAGTAAGAAATGATAGATCTTGAATGGAAATATAGTTTTCTATTTCTCCAAAGCTATGCTTTCAGTGTAGAAATGTACCAAGAGTAAAATAGACATCTTTATCAGAAGCAAAAATGGCATTGCTCTTTACTGAGAAATAGTTACCGCTCAAAATTGTTAGGAGTGATTATCCAATTTATGTAATACCTAAGTGTATTTTCTCCCCTTATCTCACTGATAAATATCTAACTTTAGAGGTTTTTTTTTTAAATTTGTTTGTTTGTTTTACTACTTTCCTGCTTTTTTACTCCTTTTGTGTACAGAACAGAGGACAATTATTTTTCCCCCCCCGGCCTTGTGGGAGGAAGCTAAACCAAATCATTTAACTTACACTTGAGGACCTGTGGATTAATTCCTCCAGCCCCTTTCTGTCTAATGTTTACAAGCCCCCCTGACCTGACACCCGTAAGTGTTAGCAGAGGCAGAACTATGAAGCATTTTTCAGGCATTCAGCATTTATAGATGCTTGAATATTATTTTTTTCTACCTGCTCCATCTTCCACCTTTCCTCCCCTTTAGGGGCTTACCATCCTTGCTTCTTGATTCAGCCCTATTAAACTTTCCTTCTGCGAATTCCTTTCCCTCAGGAATCACTGGTTTGGACACAAGCGGCATGATGTGTATCTCCTGATAATCTTTAAAGTATTGCAGCAATACCATTTGATCAACCCTTTGCTCCTCTGGTCCCTTATTTGACCTTTGATGAAACACTGAACACAAACTTTGTGTAGGGAACTGATTACAGGTAGGGAACCAGAAACGACAAGATCTAGAATTCACTTAGTGCTTATTTTGCAGTAGATCCATTCTAAATACATATACTCTCTAGGTTCTCATATTTCATACTTATATAAATTTCCATTAATTGTTGTTATCATTATTCCATTTTACAGATGAGAATTTAAGTAATTTCCTCCAACTCCAGTACACAGTATTAGGTAGAGCCTATATTTGGACAAGGATGGTCTAGCCAGAAAGAAGTTTCCACCCAGCTCCCTGCACTGCAGGGTCAAGATTAACTTTGTTCCTGAGTGACTCCTTTGGCACTTACTACCTGGAAGTTTTAGTTAACATTTTAAACTTATTAGTGTGTTCATGGACATTTTATAAACACTCAGAGTAGAGGCCCTTCAGGCAAGCAGAATAACAAAGTAGGTACTTAGAATTTATAGAGGACTTTAGGCCAAATGCCCTGAGGGCCAGAAAGTTTTCATGAACCTCATTCTACACCAACTCATAGGCCATTGTTCATTGTGCAGAATGCTGAACAAGACTTGGAAGACTTTGTCTTAATTCTGGCTCTTTCTCTTATTCCAGAATGGGCATGGGGAATTGAAAACCAGTCACTTACTCTTTCTACACCTTGGATTTTACATCTGTAAAAGAGTGAACAAAATATTTGACAACCTACCTTGTATTGTTTGAGTATAAAATTAGACAGTATATGGAAGAGTTATGCAAACTTCAAAGTACTAGAAGAAAACAATCATTCATGGTGTCTACGTGAAAAAAAGTAAGCAGCTGAGCTGTAAATGTAATCATACATTAAGTCTTGTTTCCTCTTCTCCACATTGGAAAGATTGTCATTTGTCTTCCAGAAGACATACTGTATCAGAATGTATCAGAAAGAATGGCATTTAGAAATCTTGGACTACAGGGATGGTAGGATTGGATCTACAAAGCTACTGTCACACACATGAACAGGTTAAACTGCTGTTTTCCAAAACTTTCTGTAGCTCCTGTACTACACATCCAGGAGCCAATCTCTCACTTGCCCTCATTAGGAAAGCAGAGGAACTTTTGGAAAAGAAACTCTCAAAATCAGAATTTTCTATTATCTTTTAAAGATTTATTTTTAGGTCTTCTTGGTAAGAAGGCAAACATTTTCATGTTCTCTAGGGTATTTCTACTCTTCCTTAAAAATACTTGACACTCCTTTAGCCAGTGATGACAAAATCCATTATTCCGTAGTTGAGAAAGAAAGAGACTCCAAATCTAAATGGTTTTTCAGAACATTTGTATTTAATCTAAGTCTAATCTAATCTAAATTCTAATAAAGTAATCAAGCAATAACTATAAATAGCTGTTATCAGATGCCTTCCTATTTCCATAAAAAGGAAGAGTGTAAGTCACTTAGAAGGCTCAAGATTCTAAATTTTAGGATCACTCCAGTGAAGGAAAGGGACACACAGTAGGAGTCTGAAAATGACAGTGGTAAATGTTTAAACAAAATCGCAGTCATCCTTGTTTATCTTTGACAGAAGGAGGTTTTACAGGCTTTGTCTGGGAACAGAGAAGAGGTGGCACTTAGTCACAGATGGGCCCTGAGTCAGTCCTTCCAGAGTGCTGCAGGTCATCGAGCAGAGCAGGATGAGGACCCTGCTAGAGACCGAATGCATATATCCACCCAAAATTTATATGTTGACTCTTAATCCTCAGCGGTGGTACTTGGAAGTGAGGTCTTTGACAACTGCTTAGATCATGAAAGTAGAACCATCATGAATGGGATTTGGGCCCTCCAATGTGTGAGGTCATCATGAGACGATGGCTATCTATGAACAAGGAAGCAGGCGTTCCGCAGACACTGAGTCTGTCAGTGTCTTGATCTTAGAATTCCCTGACTCCCGAACTGTGAGATGAATGTTTGCTATTTATAAGCCACCAGTTTATGATCTGTTATAATAGCCTGAATGGATTAAGACAGACCCACGGGTGTTGCTGCAACACCGTTAGCCATACTACCTCTGTTTCCCACTAGTATCTACTCTGTACTTTAAAAAAAAAAAAAGGTCATTTTTTTTATATTAAGAGGAATAATTAACCAAATATCATTGTTCATAAAACAAAAATTAATTAATTCTTTGATCAAATGATAAGAGTTCAGCAAAAATACTTCAGCTTAGCCTAAGGCACCAGAAGGAACAGCTTGTATAAATACAGTTCTCTTTGCTGAGTGGAATGAATTTCTTACTTAATTTTCCACCCTTTTAATTGGCTGTTTTTCCAGAAATAATTCCCATTTTATGCCTATTTTCAAGGTTTATGATGATATCTACTTATAAAAATACTCACCACTCATAATTCTTCACATCATCTGTGCCCAAGTACACATATGGGCACATGAAGCAGACTGAAATCTAAGGGTCTGAGAAAAAAGTGTGTTTACACAAAAAATGTTTTACATAATCTCTTCCTTGGTTTAACAATGTATTTATTCAGGTGTCAACCAAAATAGCAAAGATCATGACATATTCTAATTGTAATTTGATGGGTTGATTAACATTTTGACCATTTGTTTTTAAAATAGAACATAGAATTGTTCTCCACTCAGTTCAGAGCCTAAATTAGACAAAAACTCAACTGTAACAAGTCACACAGAGAAGGATTATCAAGTTTCATGACCTTGAATATAAATGTCTTTCTTACTTACAATGCTGGGATTTATATTGTTAGTCACACATCTTACAGTAAAAAACAAATAACATTGCCTATTAAATCTTCATATGTTAGAGAATTGTGTATTTTTTGTTGATTGTCAATTCACTGGACTATTAAATTCATTTTAGTCTGTATTTCGTGGAGTGATCTAGAGAAACTGTGAAATTATCTCATGTTGTTAACAGAAGGGGCAGCTTAAATCTATAAACAACTTGTTAGCACAGGTTTTAAACCTTTAAATATTCATTTGGTATGAATCATGTTTCAAAGCCTATCTTCCATATTATTCCTAAATGTACAAAAACAGAATCAATTGGTTACTGGAACCAGCTTCATAAACTCAGCCCTCAGTATTTTCTTCTCTTGGTTTATCAATTTCTTCAGGCTGGGTGACAAGAATATCCCCTTCCCTTGTTCTTGTCCAAAAGCAAATGGAGTACTGCAGATGCATTCCAAGGTATTTGGAAATCTCATTCTAACATAAGGATCATTTCTCCTATTGGAGAGAACACTGAGGAACCACAGATGGTTCAGGAACAGGCAACTGGGCCAAGTTTTAACATTTTAGTGTTGCCACATTGGGTTTTGTTTCCTACTAATAACTCAGCCAAGTATCTTGAAACTTTTGCCCCCACCCCCCCAGCAGGAGGCTGCTTTCCAGTGGTCCTTACTCAGGAGATCAGAATCCCATTTTTTCCTTCATTCAATGGATATTAAGTCAATGCACAGCCTAGTAATATTTGGCCCAATCATGTCATATCTCATATTTAAGTTAGACAACTTATAGCTCCTGGAAACATAAATAATTGAAAAGCACTTTATATTTTATCGGTTTCTCACAACACCTTTATGAAGTGGTACAGTGTTACTGAGATATCATTGCAAATGCAATGATGGGTGATGTGTTTCTTTTTCACATAATGAATAGCAAAATGAGGTCATGAATGGAAAACTCTAATCCATTTAGATATTTTTTCTTTTAAAAATGATCATTATCATTTACCAGAATATAATAAATCACCTTAAATTGAATGTGGCCTGTATTTATATCTGCATAGTAGGTGCAGAAGAGGCTTGGGCTCCCAGTGACCCAGGTGAGGTAAGAGCCAGGAGGATGTGAACGGAAGGTCAAATCTTCTGCATGTACCCATATTATAGGAGGAGGAAAGAAAACCTGGAATCTAATGGGATTCAAGCTCCTAATTCCTCAAGATATGTATTTTTTTAAATCATGAATTGCAAAGGGAGATCTGTAGAAAGTCTCAGATCCTGCAACAGAAGATGAGGCACATAGTGGAGGCTGTGACTCACTGGCTAAGGTGATGTTTATCTTTTCCTTGGTGTGCCACTTTCTCGTGCTCCTCTGGAGACTTTTCTTTTAAATTGAAACCAGTCCCTAAAAAATGAGAAATCAGGTAATGGGAAAAGTCACTACCTTAAGCACCAGATTACTATAATAGCCTGGGTTTACGTCTCTGGCATTTTACCTCCTACCTAGCCCTAGTCCACTGCCACGGGTATGTGACTTTGTTTATTGGAGTGGAAAAAATGCATCTTTCTTTTCAGTTGAGCTCTTTTTACATGCCAGCTGTGTTGTGTGCTGAGGTTCTGTCTGGCTTGGTTTGGCTGATGGTGGAGCTGCTGAATCTCACTGGAAGGACACAGCATGAAGCAGAAGTGCACCTTCAAACAAGAAGTCCCTGAGTGCACACTCCAGTGTCTAGCATGGCAGGTCCTCAGGGGAGAAGAGAGAAGCACAAGGATGGGCTCTGACTGCCCTCTTAATTCCCAACATCTGAGTCAGGCTAAGTAGCCAGGGCAGAGGGACGGTGAATAAGTACAAATAAGTGATCTGAATTACCTCTGAACTTGTGCAAACATGTCTATATGATTCTTAAATTAACACCAGTTTCCTAGTCTTAAGTGACTTCATTTACTGTTTCATTCTAGAAGTACATCTGGGGACTTTCTGAACATAGAGACTCTAAGCATTCTGAAAGCTAAGTCAGGATAAGTCCCAGTAGGTTCCTCAGTTATGGGTTTATGTGATGGTGAACTTTGTCTTTGTGACAAGTGTACTGAGAAAAGTCCCTCACAACTCCTGTGGTTCTAGCTTTGTGCTTCAGGTAGAGAGGCATTAAAATAACTCAAGATATGTGATAGCTTTTCTGCTTTAGAATGTCTTTAGATGGTACGTCTTGTTATAAATCTATTTTTTGAAAAAGAAACTCCCAGGTGGAAATTTGTTTAAATATTTAAATTAAGACTTCCTTTGAAATACTAATAATTATCTCCAATCCTAACCCTGTTTATTATAATGACAACAACCTGGAAAGATGAGTGATGTAGAAAAAAAAAATTAAGTGCATGTTAAATTCTTAATCTTCTAGAAAAAAACATAATGAAATGAATTGTTCTTTCATATATTAATGATTATTATTTTTTTTTTCCTAAAGAAGTGGGCAATACTTGAATCCTGTTCAGATCAACCATATGCACCTTCCTTATTGTCAGTAAAAGTGAATATATAGAATATACTCAGCAAATAATATGTGGGTCTTTGACCCCAATCCCAAAGGATTCCTATAAGCTAAACTGGCTCTTGAAGACACCATTGTGCCTTAATGCTGGTGGATTCAAGAATTTGCTATTGCCCTAATACCATACCTGAGACTTCTGGTAAGTCAGTAGGTCCAAAGCCACAAGCAAGTGGTATGTACAACACTGTTGCTACTGCAAGCAAAAAAGGGAAGAACTCACAAGGAGGAATGCAACACTGATACCTTTTAACCTTGATGTGTTTCATCCACTGGGACTGATTCAGTAATAGCTTTGATTCCTTGGACTACCTGTGGTGAAGACAGGGTGTAGCCTGTCAAAGATGCAGATTTATTGACCATGGATGAGGGAAGCGCAGGGTTTTAATTGGCGGACTGGAAGCAAGGGCTCCATAACTTTCGACCGGTTCATCTTCTCTTATATTTTCCTTGAGACTAAAGCAGGGTGCTCACACATTTGGGTTCACTTCCTCCACAACTCAATGCCAAAGTGGAAAGGATGTCCATGTTTCCTGGCTTCCATTTTGACATCCTAGGGGACACTCTTAATAGGGTCATTTTCAGCAATTATTTTGGCCAGGGAGATGAAAGACTGAAGACTCCTTCTGATTTTGATAATGTAGTATCTAGGGGTTAAGTTCTGCTGTCAGTGTACACATGGGTCCAGTGGGTGAATGTTTACTGAGAGCAATTGTTGATGCTGCTGTGGCTGATAACTCAGATAATCAAAAATCTGTAGAAATATGGGGCAAGATCTGGATAAATGAAAAGCAGAAGCTTCTAGGGAGGGACTGGGGATATGGGATGAGCAGATGTGGGGCAAGGAACACTTTTCTGCACCAACATTTCTTTTCTTTTAAATTAAATTAAATTTCTTTTAAATTAAAATGCAAAAGTTCAAAATTTTAAAAAAAATGATGCTGGGCTGGCATCACCAGTGTTTACAACCATTGTTCTGAATATATTGAATTAGATCTCTATTTTTTGCCTTGGGTAAATTAAATGTAGTGAGAGAGGAAGGGAAGACTCCAAATAAATCTTATCTCTTTTCTTTCTCCCTGTTTTCCTTCCTTCTTTCCTTTTTTTTTTAATAGTAGGAAAAATTTACATATTTCTAATTGTCTTTGGCAGAGATTTTTTTTTCTTTTTGGTAGAGATTTTAAGAGCGTATCTGAGGTGTGAAGAGGTCTTGAAATAAGGCAGCTCTCAGATTCCCTTTTAGCTCTTTGTTTTACTAGTTCTGACAGCACATTCCGAGGCTTCACTAGTATGTTTTTAACAGTACACCATGCTGTACCTTTATTTCTCCCAATGAGCATAATTATAATTTGGTATTTACAAACAAAAATTGCTACTTGATTACCTCTTGGTATGAACCACTGGCATTAAAAACTGAGATTTTTGTTTTTTGGTTTTTCGGTTTTAGTTTTTGTTTTTTTACTCACTACTCAGACTTAATTAAAATTTCCATTTTAGTTAAGAACTGTTAAAGCTAGAAAGCTCAGAAATGTGTCATAGGTCACATTTAAGTAACAGTGACAGCACTAGACTCAGGATCTTCTGGCTCTCAATTCAGTATCACGTACAGATTTGCTGTATCATGGAGCTTTGCGTCTTATCCATGCAAAGTTTAGTATTATAATTAAAAAAACAAAACAAAACAAGTTCTATATACCAAATACTTAATGACTTTTATAATAATTTCAGTGTGTGATAAATGGAGACAAAGAAGAAGAAATTTATATAGAATTCTTATTATTCATAGTATTGCTATGTAGCCAAACCAAATATTTCTAATCTCATATTAACTTCCTAATGCTGCTGTAACAAGTTGCCCGAAAATTAGTTGCTGAAAACAACATGAATCTATTATCTTACAGTTCTGGATATTAGAAGCCCTAAAATGAAGGCAAGTTTGGGGCTGTCTTCTTTCTGGAGGCTCTAGGAAAGAATCCATTCCTTGCTTTTTCCAGTTTTTAGAGGTCAGCCACATTTTCAATTTTATGTACCAAATCACTGCAACTCATGCTTTGATCACATCTTCTCTGATCTAGACGATCCCATTTCCTTCTGTAATTTATAAGAACTTCTGTGATTAGCCCATCCAGATAGTCCAGGATAATCATCCCAAGATCCTTAACTTAACCCTATCTACAAAGATCCTTAACTTAACCCTATCTACAAAGACTGTAAGGTAAGAAAGTCATGAGTTCCAATCATTAGTACTTGGATATCTTTGAGGACCATTACTTTACATACTACAAGGGTCATCTAGGAATAAACACAGAAATCTGAAAAAGGAGAAGCAGCCCCAATGTACCTCAGAAATTCCTATGTAAACCGACCTTAACAGGAAGGTCCCATGCAGAACACCAGGTAGTGAGAATCCTCCCCTTCCTGACTCACCTGATCCCAAACCAACTAGGCCGTGGGGTGGGGTTTTCATTGGAGGTCTTCAAGAGATGTGTAAAGAGAAAGTTTTTTTTTGTTTTGTTTTTTGTTTTTTTTAAGTGCCCAGAGGATAAATCTAGACAAGCTGAAGATCTGCTCTCTGGGGATTTGTATAAACTAAGGAGAATGAGAACATATTCCTCATGAAGCTGAGGGACAGGAAGGCAATGGGGGAAACCTATCCAAAGAAGGATGGGTTTGCTATGAAGTTATTATCTCAAGGGATAAAGGAAGCCCTTGTTGTTGCTTTCTTTTCATCATTAACCAATCTTTTCTCTTTCTTCATGTCTCATTATTTTATTACTGTAGTCAAACATTTACTATCAGATGGCCACAGTTAAACTAAGTCATGGTCTTCAGGTTGTTCACGCAAGCAGAAACATTTGCCCCCACTGGGGCCAGGTGGTTTGGGAGGATTGCTAAGGATACCCATAGGGTTAGCCTACAGCTGAAGCAGAGGGCAGGCTCGGGCACCCCTCACCATTCTTATGCTTACTCGGTTGATAAAAAATCAAAACACAGTGACAGGAATAAAATCCCTCTTTCAGGAAGGATAAATGTCTTTAATATGTCCTCATATTAAGTAGGCATTTGTAAGCAGGACTCTATTTATCCAAAGTATTGATGAATAACTCCAGATACATAGATTCATTTTCCCAGTAGAATCAGAAGACAGGCAGCAATCTGTTCCTGAGGGGATAGCAGGTCAGGGAGTTCCCTAGAGACCTGATCAAGAGTCTTTTCCCATGGTGAACAGAAAGTCAAGTAAATGAAGTAGAACATGAATATTCCTTCAAGATAAGAATGGCCAGGGGTTTACTGGGTAAGAGGGCATTATGAGAGGTGTCTGTGCAATAGGTCCAAAGTCAGACTCTTTCTCTTAAAGAACAAAGTCTATGGATTATCAAATCTGGACTCCCTTATGCATTTGAGCCCTGTAACAAAGTAACCCTATCCTGAATCTACACTCAACTAGCAGCCTCCAACTTCCTCTCTCCTGGAATTGTTCCTGAAATAGTCCTGTGCACATGACGACTTTGACTTTACTAGACATCATGACATAAGCAGTCCCTCAAGACTGGGTAAAGCCCAGGATACTCCCAGGCTTGGGATCTAAGCCTGAGAGAGTGAGGGTATCCTTTGGTCAGTGCTGCTGTGTGCTCACCTCTGAGCAATGCATATTTATTTTCTAGTTTTTATGCTTTTTTTTAAAGAATCCCCATTTTTACCCATACCTGTAGAAAGACTTTTATGGAACATAGAACAGGGAAATTCCCCCTTAATTAACAACATACTTCTTATTAATGCATAGTGTTGTCAGAGTCCCAGGTTATTCCAGAGGCTGAACTCGATGCCTCAGTATTCTACAGCAGAGCAATGAGGCAGCTGCAGAGTCCAGTGGTGTCTGTCTGTATCTCAGATAGACCATTATAACCTATTGGTTTCCCTACCTGTCATACTGAACATCACCCTCAGGCCCATCAACACACCACTTTGTTGAATTCCTCCCCATAGAGAAAAGCCCAATGCAAAAGCTTGTCAAGGAGACTGATGTTTGCCATCATCTTGACCTTATGGAAAATTTGTTTTGGTGGCCTTGCATGGCCCTTTAGAAATCACTTTACCATTAATCTTTCCCTCTGGGGGTGTCTGGGTGGCTCAGTCATTAAGCATCTGCCTTTGGCTCAGGTCATGATCCCAGGGTCCTGAGATGGAGCCCCACATTGGGCTCCCTGCTCATGGAGACTGCTTCTCCCTCTCCCATTCCCCCTGCTTGTGTTTCCTCTCTAGCTGTCTCTTTCTTTGTCAAATAAATAAGTAAAAATTTTTAAAAATCTCTTCCTCTGTTATTTCATACACTCATGTTACATTCTGGCAATTCAAAATCCCACCTTTTCTGATCTAGGCTTGTATTTCAATTGCAAAATGTCCACAACCTCATCCAGTGCTGTGTCCTCAACATACCTATAGTACCTGGGGCCTGATCAAGGTAGATTATTTCTGAAAATGGGCTGAAATTTACCTAGTCGGTGTTTTAATTTCTTGAAAAAGAAACTGACTGACTTGAAGAAGCCTCCTGTATAATTTACAGGTTCGACATTTCAACAATATGGCATAATTTGTCTCCCATGCCATTTTAGGGAAAGCAGCCCAGGTGTGTGGTGTGGGCAGAGGGGAGAGAGTGAGTGTCTGGGTGAATGGACTCTGGGAATGGTGCAGAAGCCCATTTCTCTCACTTAGTCGTGTTCAGCAAATGAGCAGGTGCAAAGTTATTTTAAATTGAGTTCTACCCAAGGGCCTACACTGAACCGAAGCTGTCTGTTGTGACCAGCTTTCTGAACATTCAGAGCTACTCATGGACCCCCTGAGGACACTTTTCAGTTCATCCACGGTGTTATCTACAAAGATGGAAGCATTAAAGAAAAGTACTAACCACTCCCAAACAGTCCTTTTCTGAGATAAAATCTAATGTTTCCGCTGACAATTAGTTAATGCAACAATTGCACTCCGCAAGAGAACTTGATGTGGTGATGGAAATGTTCTATATTTGCTGTTATTGAGCATTTTAAATGTGATTTGTGTGACAGGAGAACTGAATTTTTTATTTTATTTAATTTTAATTACTTTTAATTTAAATACCCAGATGTGGCTGGTGGCTATTTTTATTATAGTGTGCAAGGGTAGTGTGGTTTGGATAATGGCAATAAAATCTATCCAAATAGCTACAGAATTGAATGTAATTACTTAAGAATCATCCTCTTGCTAATCTGCTGTATATTTGCGATGTCATTATTTCCAATCAAAAAAGGAGTGTGATGGGACTTGATAAATTTTGCCACTTTAATCAAATGCCTTTCACTTGTGCTTATATTTGGATAAATAAAGAAGATTTTATCTGTAAACTACATTTTAAGCTAGTATAACTCCCAGTGGAGATAAAATGACTGTCTTTTTCAGTACAAGAGGTTAATGAAACACTATAATGTCTTACATTTATTTGAGAAAATTTTGATTGCCAAAATAAAGAGAAGGAAATCTTTTTTAAAATGTTATGTTTGTGTAGCATTTCAAAAATAGAAACTTTGGGAGGAGAAAAAATTATTCAATTACAATTACTTCTAGTAGCATGGAAGTTAAGAATGCAAGTCCCTAAACCCCTGAAAATGTTTTATTCAATCGGTCTGTTGCTGAAATTTGTATTTCCCTAGCAACAAAGCAGCAGATAGTGTTCTCCTTCCAAGGTAATCAGGCATGTACTGAACGAAACCACATTTTATGTTATTCTACCAGTAAAATAACAACAGCAAACATTTATTGAGCATTTACTAAGTGTCAGGCACCATTCTTTGCAGTTTACATGTATTAACTCCTTTTATCCTTATTACTGTCATTATTCACATTTTGTAGCTGGAAGTTGGATAAGTTTCCCAAGGTTACAAAGTAGTAAAGAAAGAGGTTTCTAATTTTGTGATTTTTATTTACATGTTAACATATATATTTAGTTTCTGCAACTTGATTATAATCGTACTAAGCCATGAGAATGTAAAACTGAAAGAAAACATTTTTTTCATACTTCTGTCTATTCAGAGAGATAAGTAAACTAAAAGGTAAAATATATTGTAAAGAAGTGCTTATGTTTTTGCAGTTACATTCCCTACTTCCACTCACATTTGTTTTTCCCTTTTGTAGAAATTTGGTTCCCTCCCATATAGATCTGTCTGTAGGGACTGTTGACCAATAAGGTCTCGGGTAGATATATGCTGGAATAGGGCTACTCTATGCTCCTGAACTCAGAAGCATGAGCATCACTTGAAAACTAGCTAGAGGGGCACCTGGGTGGCCCAGTGGGTTAAAGCCTCTGCCTTCAGCTCAGGTCATGATCTCAGGGTCCTGGGATCGAACCCCGAATCGGGCTTTCTGCTCAGCGGGGAGCCTGCTTCCCTTTCTCTCTCTGCCTGTCTCTCTGCCTACTTATGATCTCACTCTCTGTCAAATAAATAAAATAAAATAAAATAAAAAGAAAACTAGCTAGGAAATGCAAATTCCCAGACCACACCCAGAGATACTCGTTCAAATGGATGTTGAGAGGTGAGGTGACCTTTGGGTTCTTTTACTTAGCAAAATGCATTTAAGATCTGTCCATGCTCTTGAGCGAAATCAGTAGCCCATTATTATTTATTGTTGAGTATTATTATATTTTACGAATATGTCACAGTTTATTTTATCCATTATAGGATAGGGAACATCTTGCTTTCAATCAGTAGGTCTCATGGAAACAGGTTCCATTGGCTTTCCATTGGCTTTCAGTGCTAGATATTTTGGGAGTTTGTCCCTCATGTGGAAGTCTTTATTTATTTATTTTTTTAAAAGATTTTATTTATTTACTTTTTGACAGACAAAGATCACAAGTAGGCAGAGGCAGGCAGAGAGAGAGGAGGAAGCAGGCTCTCCACTGAGCAGAGATCCCAATGTGGGGCTTGATCATGGGACCCTGAGATCATGACCCAAGCCAAAGGCAGAGGCTTTTAACTCACTGAGCTACCCAGGTGCCCCATGTGGAAGTCTTTAAAGTGGGGTCCTGGGTGTTGGATCTAAACCCTTTGCTCTTCAGGGAGGAGCTGGGGTTTGTGATTTCCTACCCCATCAAGTTTCCATCCCCAGGGTGGGGTGGTGGTAAGATTGTTTCTGCCTCTCCTATCCAATTCAAGATGAGTTTTCTCCTTGTTCACCTGATATGTAGGAGTCACTCAGCTAGTTTCTGGATTTCTTTCAGAGGGAATTCTTCTGTATGCAGCTGTAGATTCAGTTGTCAGAATGAAGAGATAAGTTCAGGAGCCTCTGAAGTCTCCATCTTGAACTAGAATTTCATTCAATTTCTATTGAATCAAAGTACATTTGATTAGGAAAACCGAATACTTAGTTATGTAGTGATCTTGTGACTGTCAAAGTATTGAATCTCCATATGGCTGTGCTTCAGCCATACTATTGGTGTGAAGACACTATTCCTTTCTGTCGGATTTATAGTCTCCCTCAACGATGTCCCAAATATCACCACCTACTCTACTTTGCTACTTCAGATCCTCTCAGCCCTTCTGCCTCTACTTTCCTTCTGCATTGTTCCAACCTCACTGTCTCATAGGCAGCCAGCTCCATGTAGGCATAACCCAACAGCACCTTGCCTCCTGCCTTCAATAGTCATTTTTCATCACCTTCCATAGGTTTGCCTATTGGCATTGAGGCATAAGATTCTACAGGAAATGCTCTATAACCACATCTGTGCAACTGGAAATGCTGGGACAACAAAGTACTATTGGGATGATCCTCCAACCCATAGGAAGTGAAGATCAGTCAATACATTCCTATTCCTTCCTTTCCCTGTTTCAACCATGCTGAAATATGACATTCACATTGCCTTTCCGAAGATGAACCCACATGGTTGAACAGTCATGTTGATGAATGAGATGGCTCGTTCTCCCTTCTTCCCTGTCTTGCCTCCTTTGCCCTCACTTCAGCTTTCCTGGAATTGTACTTTCTAAGTAGTAATACATAACTTTTGCTTCAGGCTTTGCTTTCCAGGGAACCCTAGCTAAGTTGTCATTCTTTCCTTAACAAATATAAATGTGTAAAGGTGAGATGACACCAAAGGCAATGCTAGTAAGAAAAAATTAAATAGAACATCTTAGTAAGAAAACTAGCATTTACGATCTCTGCCCTTCTAGGGTTTGTCACTCATAAAGCACTGTTTCATTCTTAAATTGTCCCTGTAGGAAGCATCTCAAGGAAGCCAAGATCTAAAATGTAACTTATGGGAATGCAGCCCAAGTATTTTAGCTTTTATCACTGACAGAGCAGTGGAAGACAACATTTTAAAATAAAATGTATTCAATTTAAAAAAGCTAGTTATGCAAGATGAGTAAGTTCTAGAGATCTGCTGTACAATATATAGCCTGTGGTTGACATTACTGTATTGTGCCCTTACAAATTGATTATGAGGGTAGATCTCATGTTCAGTGTTCTTATAACACCCAGACATACACAAACACAAAGGGGCACAAAGAAACATTTTGGAGGTGATGGATATGTTTATTACCACGTTTGTGGTGATGGTTCCATGCATATGCATGTGCATATGTCCAAATTCATCAAATTGTGTACATTAGATATATGCAGTTTTTGCATATCAATTATACCTCAACAAATCTGTTAAAATAATAGTAGGAAAACTGAGTACTGAAAGAGGAGATAAATGGGAACTCTGTGCAGTACCTGTTCAATTTTTCTATAAACCTAAAACTGCCTTAACAAAATAAAGTCTGCTGATTACAAAAATAAAAGCCAACTGTCCCAAGTAGACGTAAGTGAAAAGTTAAGTCAGAGGCAGACAGTGAAAAGGTGAGAACACACAGCCTAGATTAGAAATGAAAATGCGAGAATCTGAGCTTCCTAGGGACCAGTTCCAAACACAGAAGAGTGATAATAACGTGCAGTCAAAAAAGCGTGAAGAAGACTGGAGGGGGGAAAAAAAACTGCAGAGCTGAATACTAGAAAAATAGCATAAAAATAGCACAGAAAATGGAAAGAAGCCTCTTGCAAGCTGACTGCTTTTTAATCTCAGAGGAAAAACTCATAGTAGAAATATGGGGGGGGGAACCTCCAAACACCTGTTTTTTTAAAAAAGTCCTTCCATCTCAGAGCCACCTTTGAAATGCAACTTTCTATTTAGATCTCATCTTGTCATACACCTGGCTTTTTATGTTTTCCTCTGATACCTGGTCCTGTGTGTGGCAAATGAGATCTACTGAGTGCTTCCTGGAAGAAATCAGAGGTAAATGTAAGTTTTCTGTTTTTCTATAGAGAAAAACATGTGTAGTATTTTTTTCCTAGTGAGCATGAGGTGTCAGCAGGGTGGAAAAAGATGTTTGTAAACCCCAGCACAACCTCGATATCACAGAATGCTTCCTAACTTTTGGCCTATTTCAAGCATTGAATTGAACAAAAATTATTCAGGGAGTGATATGGATCAGCTGAAAGAGATTGCTCTGAATGTAACACTATTGTGCATGATAGAAGGTGTAGGGAAAAGCAGCAATTATTTACTGAGTGCTAATTACTTGCCAGGACTCACTCTACCGAATGCATTTGACATCAAGCCTGAGAAGTATACACTACTTTAATCCTTTTTAAACATGAGGAAATAGACTTTGTACTCACATAAGGAGTACAGAAAGCAGAGGTGTGACATAGGGCACCCCCTATATTCCATGTGACATTTATGTACCCATAGCCACTGATGAAGGAAATCACTCTGTGTGCTATGGTTTACAGAAACTATTTGTAATTCACACAGAACTTTGTAAAGCCGGTGGTTATTGTTACTTTACTGATAAGAAATCTGAGTTTCAGTAAGTTGAATAGCTTAAGGAAGGTGACACCATAAGTAAGTGGAGAAGTCAGAATCTGGACACAAGTTAACTAGACTTCAGAATGTATGATGTCAACCTTAAAAATAAAACTGCCAGTTATCTTATCAGCAAAAGATAGATTTACTTGGGAATAGCAGAAAATTGCAATCCGGGGCTAGCGAGCCACAGAAAAATCATAAGTGATTCCAAAAAATACAAAAGAGAGGCACATTTTATAGAGAAGAAAGAAGCTGGAGGGATTTTTTTGAAAGAAAGTCTACTGGAGAAAAGCAAGAGTTCAGGGCGATGACCGTTTCTCATTGGCTGAGTTGCAGGGGGAGTCAATTTACTGTAGAAGGTACAATGTACATCTTTCTCTATTGAGAACTGTAACTGATGGTTCTTTCCTATTAAGGATTCTTCCATTGGGTCTGTAATTGACGGTTCTTCCTGTGAGCGGCACTGGGTGGTATGGCTCTCCCTAGCTGCCTCCCTGTGTAGCATCCTGAGTCCACTGAAGTGCGTGAACTTCAAGTCCACTTAAGTCCACTTTATTTATTTTCACAATGGGACTCTTGTGGGTTTTTTGTTTGTTTGTTTGTTTTATTTTTAATATACTAACATCATTATATATTTATATTATATATATTATATCTGAAGCTTCTCATGTATAACTGGGCCCACTGTGGATGCTCAACACATATTGGTGTTCTCTTCTGCCTGGTCTTAGACAAGTCGGTTGTCTCTGTCTAGAACTAGCCAAACAACAGCAACAACAACAACACAGCATGGCCACTAAACCCTTAATTAAGCACAGCGAATCTACCATTCCTTGTCAGTTTGCCTGTCAAAGTTCTAACAAGGTATACCTAATCGGTATAACCCATTCCATTTCTTTGTATACCAGGAAGCACATGTTTGCAGGAGAGTGCTTGGAAATCAGTAAAGCAACTATAATTTCCTGAGACACAGAAAGAAACAGCTCCAGGAACTGAGAAGCCACCGCTGGTGGGTCACCATTCAGTTACACGGCACCTACCAACTACTTGTGTTATTTATATAACCAGCAGATTAGAACACCAGGGTCATGATTTGTCTGGGTGTACCCTGGAAGGAATCTCAGAGATAATCTAATTTACCCCCCTAACTTTCCAGATGAAAGCGTTATTGTTAGGAGTTAATTGGACACTTAAGTAGTCAGGGCTAGGGTCCCCAACAAGAAAGAAAAATCTGGGTAAGCTAAGACAAACACTCACTCTCATCCTCTTTTATAGCTTAGACAAGACCATACTAACATCTTGTCTAGCAGCCTCTGCGGAAGTGACTTCTTTGCAAAACATCCTGAAACAAAACAATTAACCATAAAAACATTGGTCACTATCACAAGTTAAGGCAGTTAGTTTCCAAATGTCAGCCCAAAGGCCATCAACATGTGAACAATAACCCAATAGGTAGACAGGTGCATGATCAAACCCCTGATTGGCACACCTTAGCAGCCAATCCACAGGGGGCCCACACTCAGGATGATCAGGATAATTTTGCAAAAGAGTTTATAAAACCCCCTAGATTTGAACACCAAAATGGCAACCCTCTTAGGTCCCCTCCCTGTCTGGGAGCTTTGTACTATCACTCAATAAATTTAGCTTTGCTGCCCACAATTCTTCATCTGGTCTACCTTTTCATTCTTAGAACTGTGGGCATTAGGGAATAAAAATCCTGTAACATTAAGACTCTGAAAGATAAAATGTCTAGCTAAGTTCATGTGTTTTGAATTCCTCTTGTCCTTTATTATGCTCTGTTTTCAGCCTGAAGTCCAGGGGCTGGTCAACACTGAATGTTCAGCAGGCTGGGTAGATTGCAGCCCTGAGTGAGGTCTGTGGTGACTGAAATCAGAATACTAGTACGTAGAGTAGGGTTGGTCTGAGAAGGGTCTACTTCACCTCCCAGAACATTTTCTTGCCCTTGGCTGGAGCAGCCATTCCTCTACCCCTTCTCCAGGAATACTCCTGTACTCACTTTGTAGCAACTGAGAGGAAGTAATATACTCTGTGTCAGTATAACCTGTCTTCTCACATATAATCAGAGACAGAATCTTGGGAACTAATATTCAGGGAACAAGTCCTTTTTTTTTTTTTTTTAAGTTAACACACAATGTTACATTAATTTCAAGTTACAACATAGTGATCCAACAACTCTATGCTTATGCTGTGCTTACCACAAGGGTAGCTACCATCTGTCACCATATAATGTAACCACAAAACCATTGATTACATTTCAAGGGATCAAAATTTATATTGAAGATGGTAGCTTAGTACTTAACACACATTATTTTATTTAATCCCCCTAATGACATTGTGTAAGGGAGTGATTATCTCTGTACTAGAGGGGAGGAAACAGAGGCTCACACATGTCCAGAGGTTTTTTTTGTTTGTTTTGTTTTGTTTGTTTTTCTAATTCCCTTTTAGGAAATGGGTGAACACAAATCTGTGTGATTCCAAATCCCAGACATCCTGAGAAGTGTTTAGTTGGAATAATATCCTCATGTTGAAGTGACCCAAAGAACAAGTAAAATTCCTTTTTCCAAGTTTGTGATTTACCACCGTGGTAGTTGAAGATTTTCTTTTCTCTCTCTCCCTCTCTCTCTCTTTCTTTTTAATTAGAGGACTGATATTAGTAAAATTGCAAAATGGAAACCCAAGCTGGTAAATCTGTGAAAAAATGGACACTTAGGCCACATTTATATATCTATAGTCAACATTGAGAGAGTGTAGATTAATAGAGCAAACAGTGATGGCTATTACCTTGGTAACAAAATCTCCATTAAGCCTTGCTTGAGGAGAAAATGAAAAGCTCTGACATCTGTCAGGTTCAGCCAGAGTTCATTGAGAATAGAAAGTGTTACATGCTTTGCTTTTTTTTTTTCTCCCTTACAATCAAACCAGCATGAACACAGATCATCTAGTGTCTGGGAGCCCAGTGATCCAAAGCTCCCACTAACGTCCAGGGAGCTTAGTGGAGTGACCCAGTGGTGCCCACACAGCCTCTAGGGCTCAAATCAGGATTATTTTCATGAAAAAACAAACCATTGCCAGAAATTTTAACATTTCTTTAAACCAAATTTAGCCACCAATTTTAGGCTCAATTTTAAGGGAACTGTTAACATAGGAGTTGGTTTTAATTGCCAGAGCCATGGGGTCATTTTTTCAGTTGCCGTTATTGTCTGACTAGAGGAAGAGCTGTTCACCATAAAAATCAGCTTTTCTTATCTTCTTGGGCAGAACAGTTTAATTTAAGCAAACCCCCTCATATGAAAAGAATAGCAGTTTTATTCTGGCATTTATTGAAGACTTTCCCCACTCCCACTTGCTTTTTACACTGACAACATCTACTATCAGTTTGCTAATATCTTGCCATGCTTCTTTTTTTTAAATTGAAATATATTTGACATATAAAATTTATAATTTAAGGTGCACAACATATTAATTTGATACATTGATATATTGTTACGTGATTACCATTGTAGGTGATTGTGTAATTACATGTAATGTGTATGTGATTGTGTAATCACATGTAATGTGGTTACCATTGTAGCCATAATTAAACCTTCTATGTTACATTAATTATCACTTTTTTTAGTGGTTGGAGTAATTACATTTGATGATTATAACTCAATATTGTTTTCTATATTCACTATACTGTGCATTCAGTCTCCAGAGCTTATTTACTACTTGTTGAAAGTTTGTATCCTTCAACATCTGTCCTACCCTCCCACATGTCTTGGTAATCACCATTTTACTTTCTCTGTTTTTACAAGTTTAGCTCTTTAAAATTCCACACAAAAGTGATATCGTCCAGTACTTGTCTTTTTCTTTCTGACTTATCTCATTTAGCATAATGTCCTCGTGTTCTATCCATGTTATCACAAATAACAGGATGTCCTTTTTTCTCATGGCTGAATAATATTTCATTTGGTCAAAAGGTACAGGAAAAGATGTTCAACATCACTAATCACCAGGGAAATGAGAATCAAAACCACAATAACATATTACTTCATACCTGTTAGAATGGCTGTCATCAAGAAGACAAGAGATAACAAGTGCTGGCCAGTATGTGGAGAAAAGGGAACTCTTGTGCACTGTTGGTGGGAATGTAAATTGGTTCAGCCACTATGGAAAACAGTATGGCAGTGCCTCAAAAAAGTTAAAAATAGATCTACCAAACTGTCATACTTCTTAAAGACATGTAGACATATAAACGTACCCACTGAGTTAGTATTTAGTGCTGTTTGCTATTTTACATATCATTTTGCAATGATCTTTTTTTTCCCCACCAAATGGGATGTTTTAGGAGTTTGTTCATTCCATAAAAGTCTGCCTTATCATGTCCAACTGCTACAGTGTATTCTCAAGTATGCACTATCCATTCCATCATTGATAATAGTATTTTATGATTTTTGACAATTTACAAACAAGAGACTAAAAAATACCCTGGGTCATGCCTACTCATTCATGATGGGTTTCCCTACAATACTGTGACAGATTTTGTTCTGATGATTCACACTGCATCATGTCCATCCTACCCTTGTCATGCCTTCCAGCAAACACAGCACATTCCCTGTCCCATTATTGTCTTTGAACATGTGGTGAGCACCACATCCGAAGGGAGATCTGCTGGTGGTAGTCTGGATCAGCCTACATGCTTTGCCTGAGGAACAGCATATCTGAGATAAGGGCTGCTTTTCCTCCACCCACAGCTCCAGAATGGGAGCACATGCAGAGAGGACCAGAGCCGACCCACAGGCTCCATGTGGTGTAATGCAGAAAGAGATGTTTCTTATTCCCACTGGGATTTTAGGGTCATTCAATACCATAGCAAAAGCTGAAAATTGCAACTAAATTCTAAGAAGTAGAATGATTGAGTCATAAGTTTAAGTCAATTTCACTAATATTTTGAAGTAAAATATTTTGAACCTATTGTTCTGGATTCTGGGGTTCAGGGCAGTGTAGAGCAGTGAAGAAAATCAAATTCCCACTGTTAGGATGTTTATGTTATGTACGTGTTACAAATTTTTTTAAGTTTTAATAAATGTCATCCAATTGCCTTCTCCCTACTGCATATTTATAAGGAGTGGTTTCACTCTAAGATTGGACTCAGCAAAGCTGGATGTACAGGTAACTCTCACCCCAGCAGACCCTGGCAGCAAGTCTAGCTGTGGACATTCCACCTGGCAATATTGTCTTTCAGCTTAATTTTGACTTTACTCTTTTGCATGAAGGGATGACTCTAACTCTACTCACAGCATAGTGACAAATGAAATTATGGAAGGTCATGTTTTACAGTGGCTTGAAGTCTTGGGCCTTTCCATGCTTTCATGGCTCTGATAGTCCACAGAGCTGAGGGAACTCAGTGCAGTGGAGTGAATGGAGAGGTTGGGGAGAGAGCAGCTGGTGCTTTAGGGCAAGTTCAGCAAACTGGGGCCCAGGGGCCATGTCCCAGGCAAAGATGCAGGAGGGGCCAGAAAGAAAAACCTGACTTCGGAGTTCATCCTGACCAGGCAAAGATGTATCTCAGAGGTCCACAATACCTTTGTTGCCATTGTCCTGATGTCCTAGCTGTCTTGGATGAGACTTGCTTGGCCCCTGAATGTCCTGCATATCATATACTTCTCGCCAGAATCTTCTGTTCTTTTCAACATCTTCTTTTTCAATATCTAGCGTCCTACTAAGGTGGTGGCCCTTTTCCTGATGGGCAACTATTGTCAAGTTCTGTTTTAGAAAAACTGAGGTCAGCTGCCCCTACCAAAGTAGACACGAGTTCTTCAGAACATCCATCCTGGCTAGGACCCTGTGAGTCCAGCCTGTCTCCTCTTCTTTCCCTGAGTTCTGCCTCTGCTCTGTTGCATCTGTCTGGGCTCTTTTAGCCTATACTATAGGCAACTTCTTCCAGCTCCAGTCTTCAGCAAACCTGGTTTGCCCAAGTGGTCTCTATCACTGAGCTAAGTGCCCAGGGTTATTACCAACACACTCCTGTGCTCTTGAATTGCCTGAATCCCATTCTTCAGAAAAATGCTTGGAGAGGTCTTGATTTTTATTTTGAATCCCATTCTGAATGTAGAGAGAACATACCTTCTAGAAGTCAGGCACAACTACATAGTAACAGCAGCAAACGTGTATAATGCTCAATTTTTCTGTGTACTATTCTAAGAAATGTACATATATTAATCTTCATACAACTCTACAGAGTAGGTACTATTATTATCCTTTTTATTTTATTTTTTAAAGATTTTATTTATTTATTTGAGAGAGAGAGAGACCCCAAGCAGGGTGAGGGGCAGAGGGAGAAGCAGACTCCCTGCTGTGCAGGGAGGCTGATATGGGGATACAGGGCTTTGATGGTGGGACTCTGAAATCACGACCTGAGCCAAAGGCAGATGCTTAACTGACTGAGCCACCCAGGCAAGCCTGTTATTATCACCTTTAAAAGGTGAGAAAATTGAAGCACAGAGAAGTAAAGTGCCTCACTCAAGATCACACATTTAGAAGCATCATTGAAAGGAGTCTCAGAATAGTCCCAGGTGATATAATCCTGGAGAGAGGAAAAGTAATTTTTTCCCACCAATGAAGAATTTCCTGAACAACATCTTGAAGATTACTTGAGTATTTCAAAGGCTTATGAGCCCAAGTTTGTTGCTACATTGCCATATTTACTGAATATATTTCCTGGATGAATAATTTGAATTTATTCTCAATTTAAAAAAATCTCATTCCAAAGTTTGTCCCAAAAATTGCCTTTATTTATTTACTTATTTATTTTTTAGAAAGAGTGCACCCATGAGCAGGGGGAGGGTGAGGGGTAGAGGGCAAGGAAGAGAGAATCTTAAGCAGGTTAAGCAGGATCCATGCCCAGCACGGAGCCAATGCGGAGTTCGATCTCATGACCCTGAGATCCTGACCTGAGCTGAAATCAAGAGTCAGCACTCAACTGAATGAGCCACCCAGGAACCCCTCAACAGTGCCTTTAAATGAAATGAAAAGGGGAAAATAATGTAGTGGTGACTGTTAAGGGAGGAAAATTAGCAGAATTCTCTAATTCCTTCATCATAAGGAGTGAGGGTGAAAGGCAATAAAGAATGACTCCCAAGTTTCTAGTTTAGACTGAACCTCCTGGTACTTGTGAGAGACTCAAAAGGCAGAGTCACAGGCTTTGGAAACAATAGGCCGGGTGCTAAGTTTGGGACTGCTGGATGGATGGTACTCAGGGACTGCTAAGTGGACCACAGTCACTCAGCTTGTGCTGTGAAAAGTCAGACTCCAGTCTGCATCTGGGCCTCAGCCCTTTGTCTGTGACCTGTGACAGTTATTTAATACTGAGACCATCATATTCTCAACTATGACATGGGGTGATGGTAATTCCTGCTTCATAGAATCATTTGATATGGAGCTATAAACTACAGATGACACTATAGACCTGAGCACTGCTGTGTAAAGCCCACATAGACACAGGCATAGTGGGTAGCAGCTCCCAGCCAGAGAGTCCAGAAAGCCATTGGTGTGTTTGCCCCTTTCAGTGAGGGGGTCAGTCCACCAGGTAAGTGCTTGGTGACATTCCAGATCCCTAAACTTTAGAGCTTTCCTTATGTAGAGGTTTTAGAATTTACTTGCTTTTTGGACAAACTGAATCTCCCAATATATATCAGTCTTACGAAATAAGCAATAGCAAAATAACTTAGTGGTAAAGGCCAACTCACTTGTGACCTACAATTTCAGAAAAAAAAAAAAAATCTGAAGCTGGAAGAGGAGTTTTGTGTTCCTTGAGAGTGCTGCTGTTACGACCTGGACTACCCAGCTGTCATGGGATTGAGGAGCGTCCTACTGACTCAGAGCATGTACCTGAAATGGGGTAGGCTGGTATACAAAATAAGTCCTGACTTGTTTCAGAATAAAAAAGCCACCATCTAGAGAAATTATTTTTATAAACATGTCCCAGTTCTGAGGTTGGAATATCTAACAGCACACTTAACTATTTTGTTTTAAGTGTCTAAAATAAATCAGATGCTGGGGAGCCTGGGTGGTGCAGTTGGTTGAGCATCCAGCTCTTGGTTTTGGTTCAGATCTGATCAAAGGGTAGTGGGATCAAGCCCTGCTTCAGGCCCTGCACTGAGCCACAGAGAATGCTTGTGTTTCTCTCTCCCTCTGCTCATCCCCTCTCCAAATAAATAAAATAAATATAGAAAAAAAAAAGAAAAGATGAGATGCTATGTTTGAATTAGTTCATACACCATCAGGTTGACACTTCAGGATAGAAGGAGATGTTTTACTGATTCAGCTCCACAGAACATAAAGCAAGATGCAAGTTGAGGCCATAATGGAACAGCAAATACAGTGACAAGAACACCATCTTTGCTGGGAAGGCATGCTGTCCTTTTATTTGACAATGTTGGAAAAACTATTAGACAAAAAGAGAAACAAAAAATTGTGGCACTGATAGCACATCCAACTGGGGTCATTTAAGTCTTGCATATGAAATGCTAGCTTGGAGGGAAATGGGAGAACACCCCTCAAGTTCTAGACTCCCTCTGACACCCAGAAAAGTGAAGCTTGGAAGTGCAGAGGTGGGGGCCTAGCACCCAGATCTCCTGATTCCTGGTCCTACTGATTTTTAGTAGCCAGGTTTTATTTTTATTTACCTCTTTTATTTTTAAATTTTATTTTATTTTTTCAGTGTTCCAAGATTCATTGTTTATGCACCACACCCAGTGCTCCGTGCAATACGAGCCCTCCTTAGTACCCACCACAGGCTCACCTAACCTCACACCCTCCTCCCCTCCAAAACCCTCAGCTTGTTTCTCAGAGTCCACAGTCTCTTATGGTTTGTCCCCCCTCCTATTTCTCCCAATTTACTTATTTACTTCTTGTTTTCTAGTGCAATGCCTAACTTGTCTGTGCAGCATCCCTTGGCCCTTGTGACCTACAGAGGTGTCTCTCCACTCTGACCTCCATATTCCACTCTCTGACAGCCTTAGGTAGTGACATTGCCCTGTCTTTTGTCATTTTCCCTCCACCCAAGACTGAACACGTGCTTCAGCCTTCTGTTGCTGGGGCACCTGGGTGACTGAGTTTGTTAAGCGGCTGCCTTGGGCTCAGGTCATGATCCCAAGGGTCCTGGGATTGAGCCCTGCATTGGGCTCCCTGCTCAGCAGAGAGCCTGCTTCTCTCTCCCCTCTCCCTGCCACTCTGTCTACTTATGCTCTCTAACTCTCTGTCAAAAAAATAAATAAAATCTTAAAAAAAAAAAAACACACAAAACTATTGTTGTGTCACTTTGTTGACTACAAACAATGGCCCTGTATACAAAAGTTCACAAAAATCCAGGATTGCTTTCTTTCTTATCATGCTTTCCCCTCTTGGGTTCAGATGACCCATGGAGGAAAGCAGAGATGATTTCCTTTTACAAGATTACTACTGCTTCTTAGAGACATTGTGCGAAGGAGGAAACATACCTGGTTTACTCTGGAATGTAGGAAGTAGCACTTGTTTTAATAATTAAAATTTCTTTCCCATTGTTCACTGGAAAAACCATAGCATAGGATGGCTGGTTGTCATTCCACATCAATAAAATAGCAGCTGTTTACTCTTTTGGTTAAGAAACTGAAATTTCCTTAGGTACTAATTTCCTTGAGTTGCTGTGTTTTATGATAAATCCACATTTAATTTTCAGTATGGGAAAAGAGAAACAAAGTTTCAAATATAAAGGGATTTTGCACAATGCAATATGCGTTTAATTATATGTATCAAGAACCATAAAGGCAAGGCATTGAGCAGTCCAGTATCTGTGAAACCTAGTTACTATGGCAACAATGGTGATTACAGTGTTGTAGTTACATAGCTGTTCTGGGTGGACCTAGGCATTGTACAAAAGGAAAAGGGGGATTTGAAGGTGTGATGTGCCCAACTCAGAACGTGGTTAGAAAAATCAGCCAGTCTCTGAGTGACAACTTTGCTTTCTTTAACTGCAGGACAGATGTGAAAACCAAGCCCACTTTCCTACTATTAGTAGTAGAGTTGCAGTTCCATTTATTTAGGTATTTACCTACTGTGGGAAAGAGTTGTTAGTTGGTGATGACTTTTTCCCATGCTTTTATTGAGATATAATTGACATATATCATTGTGTTAGTTTCAGGCATGCAACATAATGTTTTGATATATGTATATAATGCAAAATGATCACCACAATAAGTTTAGTTAACACCCATTACCTCACATAGTTACAAATTTTTTTTTCTTGTGCTGAAAACTTTTAAGATTACTCTCTTAGCAAATTTCAGATATACACACAGTATTATTAACTATAGTTTCCCTGCTGTATAGTACATCCCCAGAACTTACTTATCTTACAACAGGACATTTATACTTCGATCACCTTTACCCATTCCCCCTACCTTTCAACTTGCTTCTGGCAACTGCAGTCTGTTCTCTGTGTAAGTTTCTTTTTATTTTAGTTTTTGCACATAAGTGACATCATGAGGTATTTATTTTTCTTTGACTTGTTTCCCTTATCCTCAGTTTCCATCCATGTTGCTGCAAATGCGAGGATGTTCTTTCTCATGGCTGAATAATGTTCCATTGTACACATACATGACATTTTATTTGCTCATGCGTCTTAGATGGACACTTAGGTTGTTTCCACGTCTTGGCGATTACAAATAATGCTGTGTTGAACATGAGGGTACACAAATATCTTTGAGATAGTTATTTTATTTCCTTCAGATACATACCTAGAAGTGAGACTGGTGGACCATATGGTAGTTCTATTTTTAATTTTTGAGGAACCTCCACACCGTTTTCCATAGTGGCTGTACCAATTTATATTCCCATCTACAGTGCACAAGAGTTCCATTTCCATTTAAATATACAACCTCGCCAAGTCCCTTGTGTTAAGTTCAAGATACTTGTGGAAAAGACTAAAGACTAAAAGTTCTAAGATGAGGGATGGAGATTGTGCTGGACAGATTCTGAGGTGTCCTTCATGACCACCATACCCTAGTGTTTAGACTATTATATAATCCACTCCCTTTGTGTGTGAGTGGGAACTATGACTTGCTTCCAAACTTCGGAAGATGGCAAAGGGGACAGAATGCACGTGATTACATTTCATAGGATTGTAATTTGTCTTGCTAGGATACTCTTTCTCTCTATGAATTTGAAGAAGTGAGTTGCCATACTGTGAGCTACCACATGGAGAGGGCCATGTGGTAAAGAGCTGAGGGTGATCTCTAATATATGACAAACAAGAGGCTGAGGCTCTTAGTCTGGCAGCCTATAAGAAATACTATCAACAACCACGTGATCTTAGAACCAGTTCCTTCCCCAGAGCCTCAGATGATATAGCTAGCAGCCCCAGCTGACATCTTGCTTGCAGCTTGTGAGACCCTGAAGCAGAAAACCCAGCTAATTCATGTCCAGCCTTCTGACACAAAAACCACGAGACAAGAGATTTTTGTTGTTTTAAGCCAGTAGGTTTGCAGTAATCTTGTTATACAGCAATAATGCATGGGTAGAATTTGACCAAATAGAGATAGAGCTAATGATTGTGACCCCACATTCCAGTGAATTTTCCTCCTGACCCAACTCTTCTGCCCTCAAGTCTGAGGGATCAATTTTCTCCAGCAAAGTGGCTGCATTTAAGGCAATTGCCTCAGAAGGAGATGCTAATTTTTCTCAGCATTCCTCATGGCATCCAGTTCCATATGGGTATCAGATCTCAGCATAGCAAGACAGAGAAGAACTAGTCATCTTTATGAAGATAACACAAATATCAAAGTTACTGTAAGAACTCACCAGTTTTTATCTGGAAGAGTCAGAGATAACATGCATGAGAGTGAATTTTAAGAATATTAGACCAAAATGGACAAAATTTGAAATGAGATTGGACTGAAATTACTAATGCCAGTGTAATCACATGAATGTAATCTGTTGGCTTACCAACCGGGAATGGTATCACCAGTCTGCTAAAGTGTAATTAAAAGCTGCATTCAACTGTTGCCCACATTACTGAGACTGAGAAGTCAAAAGCTTCCTGGCAACCTCTAGAGGAAGGAGTACAAGAGCTGAAGAGATGGGCGTTTTGGAGTGTATCTCATGTGCAACCTACTTAGCCAGTCTTTAAACAGATTCACAGAGGACCTGGAAGATAATCTTTTCACCAAGACACAAAGAATTCATTGGTGTAGATGGTACTAATATACTTGAAAAATTCATTTGTAGCTATCTTTTGTAGCTGAAGATTAACAGTAGAAGGTGCTACATTGGATGGAGGATTCCCTATTCACAATCAGAATAATATGATTCTGGAATGGTAGAGACCAAATAATGGAACTAAAAAGATGGAGGATTAGCAATTACAGTGCTTTTTAAAAGAAAAACATTCATTTTGGAATATTTTTAGATTAAATGAAAAGTTGCAAAGATAGTACAGAGAGTTCTCATATATACTTCACCCAGCTTCCCTTAACATGAGCGTCTTCTATGTCCATAGTAAATTTGCCAAAACTAAGAAATTAACATTACATAATACAACTAGCTACAGAATTTACTGGAATTTTTCTGGTTTCTCCTCTATTATCTTGTTCTGCCCCCAGACCTAATCCAAGGATACCATGTTGCTTTTAGTCATCTTGTCTCCTTTGTCTCCTCTGATCTATGGCAGTGTCTTTTTTCCTCACCCTATGATTTTGATGATTTTAGGGAGTATTTGGGCATGTGCTCAGGTATTTTGTAATGTGCCCCTCCATTTGGATTTGTCTAATGATTTCTCACAATTAGAATAGGGTTAAGGACTTTGGGGAAGGATACCATAGGGCATACGATATAGCAACTGACTCATTACTGATGATATTAACCTAGATAACTTGGTTAAGATAGTATTGATGAAGTTTCTCCACTATAAGGTTGTCATTTTTTTTTTCTTCTTTTCATACTTTCTTGTTTGGGAGACTCACTAGGTCCAGTCCAAACCCAAGAGGTGGGGAATTAAGTACCATCTTTTGGAAGGAAGAATAATTGTATTTTAATTGGAACGCTTCAGCAAAAAAGATTTGTACCTTCTCACATTTATTTACTTGTTCAGTTATTTATTTATATCATTGTAGATTCAAGCATTTTTTTCCCTTTGGATTATAGTTCAATATTTTCATTATTTATTATACTGTTCAAGATGCTTCAGCTGGGGCACCTGTGCTCAGTGGGTTAAGTCTCTGCCTTCAGCTCAGGTCATGGTCTCAGGGTCCTGGGATGGAGCCCTGCATTGGGCTCTTTGCTCAATGGTCTGCTTCTCCCTCTACTTCTCTCTGTCAAATAAATAAATCAAATCTTTTTTTTTTTTTTAAATGCTCCAGATTTGACCATTGGGAGTGCTTTCAGGATGGTCTCTATATCCTTTTTATATCTAACCATTTCTTTAAGCAGTTCCAAAATTACTTTCTGGCACTGCAAGATGCACTAAACTACCTTCTATTTCCCCTTCCCCAACCTTAGAATCAACCATTTCTCCAGAACCAAAAACGTGGTTCTTTTTATTGGAGAATGGATTTAGAAACCAAGATCTAGGTGCTGGGTATGTCATTACTATTGGCTTGTTACTGCTTCTAGGCCGTCTCTGTAGACATAGATAGGAAAAAGTATATAAGTCTATTATCCATGTACACATATATGCATAATTATCTTTCTCTATCTACCTACATACCTATCTATACAATTGATATGCAGATAAAAATTGGCATGAGTCCATGATATTTCTCAATACTTAGGATTTATTCCAGCTTTCCTTCTCCTTACATATTATTAACTTTATTTTTGACAATGAGAAACCTGGTTTTTATTTTCTATAATTTAATTATTTATTTAGCTCTATTATACATGTAACTTTAATTCATGATGGTCAACCCAAACCCACTAACAGTAATTGCTTATGTACAGGTTTTTTATCTTTAACCTTACAATATTCAGTCAAAACAGTTTTCCAAAGTTACTTAGGTTAGCTTATTTTTGCCATGTTCAATTTAATGGGATTATGCATACATTTATAATAGTTAGATTCCTTTATTGTAGTATGCATCCCATCCTGGGATCTCCCCAGTCTTAGATAATTTATTTGATATTTCCATACAGTTGTTTGCTCTGTAATATACAGTTCTATGTTTTAATAGATACATGGATTCATATATCTACCATCATAATACCTCACAAAACAGTCCTATTACCCTAAATTTTCCATGTTTGTTCTCTTTGGAGTCAACCCTACCTGCATCAAACCCTGGTAACCACTGATCTGTTTTCTGACACTATAATTTTGCCTTTAAAAAAAAAGTTTTATACAGGGAATCATGTAGCCGTTTGAGTCTTGTTTCTTTTACTTTGCACAATTTATTTAATATTGATCCAGTAATTATTGATCCAATTTATTTATTTTTTATTTTTTTTTCTAAAGATTTTATTTATTTATTTGACAGAGATCACAAGTAATCAGAGAGGCAGGCAGAGAGAGAGAAGGAAGCAGGCTCCCTGCTGAGCAGGGAGCCCGATGTGGGGCTCCATCCCAGGACCCTGGGATCATGACCTGAGCCGAAGGCAGAGGCTTTAACCCACTGAGCCACCCAGGTGCCCTGATCCAATTTATTTAATATCAGTTGTGTGATTCAGCAGCTCATTTGTTTTTATTGTGGAATAATATCCCATTGTATTACACACCACAGGTTTTTTGTTTTGTTTTGTTTTGTTTTGTTTTTAAATCCATTCATTGGTTGAAGGGCATCTTGGTGCTATTTGGACATGGAGTTTTGTTTTTTGTGGTGTTTTGGGTTTTTTGGAAGTCTTTACTTTCAAATTCAATTTATTTAATAAATGTAAGGCTTTTCAGGTTATGTATTTCATTTTGAGTGAGTTTTGGTAATTTGAGTCTCCCAAGGAATTAGTCTATATCACATACATTTTCAAATTTAGGGCCACAATGATGTTTGTGAGATTCTGTTATTTTTTAATATCTGTAGGATCAGTATTGATGTTGCCTGTTTGTTTCATGATGATTTGTGTATTCTTTCATTTTTTCTTCATGGTCCTCACTTGAGGAGTGTCAACTATATTGATCTCTTTTAAGAAACAACTATGACAATTTTCCCTATTGTTTTTCCATTTCTATTATTTATTGTATTGACCTATTTTAATTTGTCTTATTTCATTCTTTCTGTTTATTTCAGTCTCAGTTTTTTTTTTTTTTTTCCTTCTCTAGTTTCTGGTTTTTCTAAGTGGAATGTGAAGTTACTGAGTTTAAATCTTTCTAATAAAAGCGTTTAATGTTCTGAATTTCCTTCTAAAGCACTTACCTGTATTTCCTTAATGTTGACATTTCCTTTTTTTTTCTCTTTTTTCTTCTTTTAAATTAATACATTTTAATTTTTAGAACAATTTTAGGTTTACAAGAAAATTGAGTGGTAGTTCAGGGAATGCCACTATACCTCTTCTCACCTCCCCTGTACACTCACATGTTTACCCTATGATTAACATCTGGAATTAGTGTGACACATTTGTTACAACTGAGTCAATACTGAGGCATTCTTAAAGTACATAATTTGCATTAGAATTCACTCTTTGTATTAAACATTCTGTGGGTTTTGACAGATGTGTGATGACATGTATCCTCCGCTGCAGAACAATGCAAGGCAGTTTTACTGTGCTCTGCCTATCCATATCTGAATTCTGTGCTCTGTGCTATCCATATCTCTCTTCCCCCTAACCCACAGCAACGACTAAATTTCACTGTCTTTGTAGTTTTGCCTTTTCCAAATGTCATATAATTGGAATCACACAGTATGTAGTCTTTTCAAATTGGCTTCTTTCACTTAATAATATATATTTAAGGTTCCTTCATGGCTTCTTGTGGTTTTATGGCTTACTTGCTTTTATTACTGAATAATATCCCATTGTATAGATATACCACAGCTTGTCCATTCACCTATTAAATGACATCTTGGGTGCTTGCAATTTTTGGCAATTATGAATAAAGGTGCTAAAAATATCCATGTGCAGGTTTTTGTGTGAACATAAGTTTTCAACTCATTTGGGTAAATACCTAGGAGTGCAATTGCTGGATCATATGGTAAGCATATGTTTGATTTTGTAAGAAACCTCCAAACTGTCTTCCAAAGTAGCTGTACTATTTTGCATTCCCACTAGCACTGAATGAGAGTACTTTTTACTCGATATTCTTGCCAGCATTTGGTGTTGTCAATGTTTTGGATTTCAGACATTCTAATATGTGTATAGTGTTATCTCATTGTTTTAATTTGCAATTCTCTAATGACACATGATGTTGAACATCTTTTCATGAGATTCATGTGCTTATTTGCCATCTGGGTATATTCTGTGGTGAGATGTCTATTCAGATCTTTTTTCCATTTTAAAAAATGGATTGTCTTCTTATTGTTGAATTTTAAGAGGTTTTTGTTTATTTTGAAATCCAGTCCTTTATCAGATATACATTTTGCAAATATTTTCTATAAGTTTGTGGTTTCTTATTTTTTAATAAATTTTTTGTAATGCAGAATTTTTAAAATTTTGATGAAGTCTAACTCATCAAATTTTTCTTTCATGGATCATGCTTTGGTGTTCTATCTAAAAGTTCATCATTAAAATAAGGGTAACCTGGATTTTCTCCTATGTTATCTCCTAGGAGTTTAATAGTTTTGTATTTTACATTTAGGCTTATGATCCATTTTAAGTTAATTTTTATGAAAGGTATAAGGTCTGTGTCTTTTTTTTTTTTTAATGTGGATGTTCATTTGCTAAAAAGATGATCTTTTTTCCATTGAATTGACTTTGCTATTTTGTCAAAAGCCATATTTATGTGAGTGTTGTGGGGGCCTCTTAATTCTGTTTCATTGATTTATTTATCCATTGTTTTACTAATACCACATAATCTTGATTACTGTAGCTTTATTTTTTTAAGAGTTTATTTATTCATTTATTTGAGAAAGAAGTAGAGAACATGCACAGGAGATAGCACGTGCAGGAGGAGGAGCAGGAGCACAGGGAGAGGGACAAGCAGATTCCCAGATAAGCAGGGAACCCAATGTGGGGTTTGATCCCTGGACCTGAACTGAAGGCAGATGCTTAACTGACTAAGCCAACCAGTTTCCCCTTGATTACTATAGCTTTATAGTAAGTCTTTTTTTTTTTTTTTTCTTATCTCTCTTATATTTGGAATCTAAAACAAAACAAAACAAAACCAAAAAAAATCCCAAAACCAAAACAAAAGGAGCTCATAGCTACAGAGAACAGATTGGTGGTTGCCAGAGGTAGGGGTGGGTATTATATGCAACTGATGAATCATTGACCACTACATCAAAAACTAATGATGTACTATATGTTGACTAATTGAACATAATAATAAAAAATAGACCTCTAAATTCATTTGAAGTTGTTGATCTAATTCTTTCCTGTAAACATAGGCCCTTAGGCCAGAGATTCATAAATTTAGCCCTGCATTAGAAGTGGTTGGGGGCTTTAAAATATCCCAATTCCAAGTTGCTTCTTTATCATTTATTTTTAATGAATCACTCTAAAGTGTTTTAGCATATACATAAGTATGTATATGTTTATATATATAATGTTAATATTTTGAAAATGATTAAAAATGTTTATATCTAATTTACTTAAGCTGCATTTTTTTTTCATTATACCTTTTGACTTTTTGATCTTTTCACCCATTTCTTCCATCTTGAAGTTGTGTAGAATCAGTATCCCAAAGTTGTTCTACTTCAAAATTATATTGGCTTTTCTGGATCTTTTGCCTGTCTGTATAAACTTTAGAATAAGCTCTTTGATATCCACAAAATAACTTGCTGTGATTCTTACTGGGATTATATTGAATCTATAAATCATGTTGGGAAGAACTAACTTGACAAGATTGTTTTCTTATTCATGCATATAAAATATCTATTTATTTAGCTTTTCTTGATTTGCTTCATTATTTTTGTAGTTTTCCTCATTGAGCTCTTGTGCATATATTGATAGATCTTATACAAATTTTATTAGATTTATACCTATTTCTTTTGAGGGGGTGCCAATGTAAATTGTATTGTGTTTTTAATTTCAAATTTTAATTGTTCATTGCTGGTATATAAGAAAGCAGTAGATTTTTTTGTATTAACCTCATAGCCCACAATCTTGCTATAATCACTTACTAGTTCTAGGAGTTTTTCTGTTGTTGATTCTTTAAGATTTATATACATAGACAGTTATGTCATCTGTGAAGGAAGATGGCTTTAATTTTTTTTTTTTTTTGCAATCCTTTTCTTGTCTTATTGCATTATCTAGGTCTTCCAATAGGATGTCAAATAGAGTTGAGAGAAGACATCCTTGCTTTGTTCCTGCTCTTAGCAAGAAAACTTCTAGCTTCTGACCATTAGACAGGATGTTAGCTATAGTATCTTTTTTAGATCCTACAGTATTTTATAACTTTGAGAAAGTTTCCTTCTACTCCTTAGTCTGCTGAGCATTTTTATCATAAATAGGTATTGGATTTTATCAAATGCTTTTTTGCATCTATTGACATAATCATATTATTTTTCATCTTGAACCTGTTGCTATGATGGATGATTAAATGTTTTTTCAAATAATAAATTGGCCTTGAAGATCTGGAATAAATCCCACTTGGTGATGATATATATAATTCTTTTAAACATTTTGAATCCAATTTGCTAATATTTTGTTAACATTTTTGCTTTTTATTCTTTCATTTCAAAATATTATTTTAGTGTTCTCTTGAGACTTTCTTTTAGACTATGGGTTAATTTTACCTTTTTTTTTTTTTTTTTTTTTTTAAATTTCCAAAATGGGATTTGTCAGATATCTTCTTTTGTCGATTTCTAGTTTAAACTTTTTGGAGGTTAAAAACATACTTTGTATGATTTCTGTACTTATAAATTTATTAACTTTTTTTGTAATGGTCTGGTCTGGGATGTGTTATGTCTTGGTGAATATTTCATGGGTCTCTTGGTGTTATTGAATGGATTGCTTTATAATGTCAATTAGATTAGGAAGATGGATAATTTCTTGTCCTCTATATATAACCCTATTGATATTTCATCTACTTATCCTATCAACTATAATTGTATATCTGTCTATATTTGTTTTCAAACCTGCCATTTTTTAATATCATAGAATTTGTAGCCATTTGTGATGTCTTTTAGCATTTTATAGTTTAAGTATAATACTCTATTTATTTTCTTGTTTGTGTGATTTCTGATGAGAAGTTTACAGTCATTCTTATCCTTATTTCCATTTAGGTTATGTGCAGTGTGTGTGTATATTTCTCTGCAGTGTTTTGGTTTGTATCACTAATCTTGGAATATTTTTCTCCATTTAAAAAAAAATTTTATTTTTTCAATGTTCCAAGATTCATTTTTTATGCACCACACCCAGTCCTCCATGCAATACGTTCCCTCCTTAATACTCGCCACCAGGCTCACCTAACCCACCACTACTCCGCTCCAAAACCCTCAGTTTGTTTCTCAGAGTCCACAGTCTCTCATGATTCAACTCCCCCTCCAATTTCCCCCAATTCACTTTTCCTTTCCTTCTAATGTCCTCCATGTTATTCCTTATGCTCCACAAGTAAGTGAAAACATATGATAATTGACTCTCTCTGCTTGACTTATTTCACTCAGCATAATCTCCTCCAGTCCCATCCGTGTTGATTCAAAAGTTGGGTATTCATCCTTTCTGATGGAGGCATAATATTCCATCATATATATGGACTATATCTTCTTTATCTATTCATCTGCTGAAGGGCATTTTGGCTCTTTCCACAGTTTGGCAACTATGACATTGCTACTATGAACGTTGGGGTACATATGGCCCTTCTTTTCACTACATCTGTATCTTTGGGGTAAATACCCAGTAGTGCAATTGCAGAGTCATAGGGTAGCTCTATTTTTAATTTCTTAAGGAATCTCCACACTGTTTTCCAAAGTTATCCATTATTTTTCAACCATTTCTGTTGCCTCAATCTCTCTTTCTTATCTTCCTGGGATTTTCATTATTTGTATGTGATGTCACATATCTCTTGAATTCTCTGTTCTGTGTTTTGTTGGCTAATAGGGTTTATATTTGCTTGGTTTCGGTTGCTCATTATTTGTTTTGTTTTGTTTAGTTTCTTTTACTTCTTTTTTTTCTCTTTTGCCTTTAGTAATTTTCATTGTACTATCTCTTAAGTTTACTAGTTCTTTGTCGGGCTGTGTTTAGTGTGATGATGAGCCTATTGATATTCTCTATATGTGTAGCAGTGTTGTTGTTGTTGTTGTTGTTGTTGTTGTTTTCATATTTCTTTATTCTGCTGAATGAATCTTGGCTCTAAAATGCTCTCTACTTTTTTTCATTAATAAGCCTAATTCCCTGATAGTTCCTACATCTGTGTCCTATATAGGTTTGTTTGATTTCTTTGTTTCGTAGGACTTTTTTCTTCTTTTTTTTTTTCTCTCCTTTTTGTTCTGCAATTTTTATTGAAAGTCAGACATTTTATAGGATAGTTGATATTGAAGTAAGTAGCTTTCATGCCTAGAGATGAGTATGCCTTTTCTTCTGCTAAGCATTTAGTGTGAGCTCTTCCTAAAAAAAAGAAAAGCTCTTATCATAAACTTTACCATCTTAACCATTTATATTGCACAGTGCAGTAGTATTAACTATATTTACCTTATTTTGAAACAGATCTCCAGAACTTTTTCATCTTGCACAAATGGACATTTTGTACTCATTAAACAATAATTTCCCTTTACTCCTTCCTCCAGTCTCTGGTAACCACCATTCCACTTTTTATATTTGTGAATATGACTACTTTAAATACCTCATATAAGTGGAATCATACAGTATTTGTTCTTTTGTGACTATTTCATTTCATATATCTTCAAGGTTCATACATGTTGTAACATGTAATAGAATTTCCTTCTTTTTTAATTTTTTATTTTTTATGAACATATAATATATTTTTATCCCCAGGGGCACAGGTCTGTGAATCGCCAGGTTTACACACTTCACAGCACTCACCATAGTACATACCCTCCCCAATATCCATAACCCCACCATCCTCACCCAACCCCCCTCCCCCCAGCAACCCTCAGTTTGTTTTGTGAGATTGAGTCACTTATGGTTTGTCTCCCTCCCAATCCCATCTTGTTTCATTTATTCTTCTCCTACCCCCTTAATCCCGCCATGTTGCATCTCCACTTCCTCATATCAGGGAGATCATATGATAGTTGCCTTTCTCCAATTGACTTATTTCGCTAAGCATGATGCCCTCTAGTTCCATCCACGTCATTGCAAATGGCAAGATTTCATTTCTTTTGATGGCTGCATAGTATTCCATTGTGTATATATACCACATCTTCTTTATCCATTCGTCTGTTGATGGACATCTAGGTTCTTTCCATAGTTTGGCTATTGTAGACATTGCTGCTATAAACATTCAGGTGCATGTGCCCCTTTGGATCACTACGTTTGTATCTTTAGGTAATACCCAATAGTGCAATTGCTGGGTCATACGGTAGTTCTATTTTCAACATTTTGAGGAACCTCCATGCTGTTTTCCAGAGTGGTTGCACCAGCTTGCATTCCCACCAACAGTTAGGAGGTTCCCCTTTCTCTGCATCCTCGCCAGCATCTGTCATTTCCTGACTTGTTCATTTTAGCCATTCTGACTGGTGTGAGGTGATATCTCATTGTGGTTTTGATTTGCATTTCCCTGATGCTGAGTGATGTGGAGCACTTTTTCATGTGTCTGTTGGCCATCTGGATGTCTTCTTTGCAGAAATGTCTGTTCATGTCTTCTGCCCATTTCTTGATTGGATTATTTGTTCTTTGGGTGTTGGGTTTGCTAAGTTCTTTATAAATTTTGGACGCTAGCCCTTTATCTGATATGTCATTTGCAAATATCTTCTCCCATTCTGTCAGTTGGCTTTTGGTTTTGTTAACTGTTAACTGTTTGCTGTGCAAAAGCTTTTGATCTTGATGAAATCCCAATAGTTGATTTTTGCCCTTGCTTCCCTTGCCTTTGACAACGTTCCTAGGAAGATGTTGCTGCGGCTGAGGTCGAAGAGGTTGCTGCCTGTGTTCTTCTCAAGGATTTTGATGGATTCCTTTCTCACATTGAGGTCCTTCATCCGTTTTGAGTCTATTTTCATGTGTGGTGTAAGGAAATGGTCCAATTTCATTTTTCTGCATGTGGCTGTCCAATTTTCCCAACACCATTTATTGAAGAGGCTGTCTTTTTTCCATTGGACATTCTTTCCTGCTTTGTCGAAGATTAGATGACCATAGAGTTGAGGGTCTATTTCTGGGCTCTCTATTCTGTTCCATTGATATATGTGTCTGTTTTTGTGCCAATACCATGCTGTCTTGATGATGACAGCTTTGTAATAGAGCTTGAAGTCCGGAATTGTGATGCCACCAACTTTGGCTTTCTTTTTCAATATTCCTTTGGCTATTCGAGGTCTTTTCTGGTTCCATATAAATTTTAGGATTATTTGTTCCATTTCTTTGAAAAAAATGGATGGTATTTTGATAGGAATTGCATTAAATGTGTAGATTGCTTTAGGTAGCATAGATATTTTCACAATATTTGTTCTTCCAATCCAGGAGCATGGAACATTTTTCCATTTCTTTGTGTCTTCCTCAATTTCTTTCATGAGTACCTTATAGTTTTATTTTTTTTATGATTTTATTTATTTGACAGGCAGAGATCAAATAGTAGATCAAGTAGGCAGAGTGGCAAGCAGAGAGGGGGAACCAGGCTCCCGGCTGAGTAGAGAGCCGGATGTGGGGCTTGATCCCAGGACCCTGAGACCACGACCTGAGCCGAAGGCAGAGGCTTAACCAACTGATTCACCCAGGCGCCCCTACTTTATAGTTTTCTGAGTATAGATTCTTAGCCTCCTTGGTTAGGTTTATTCCTAGGTATCTTATAGTTTTGGGTGCAATTGTAAGTGGGATTGACTCCTTAATTTCTCTTTCTTCTGTCTTGTTGTTGGTGTAGAGAAATGCAACTGATTTCTGTGCATTGATTTTATATCCTGACACATTACTAAATTCCTGTACAAGTTCTAGCTGTTTTGGAGTGGAGTCTTTTGGGTTTTCCACATATAGTATCATATCATCTGCGAAGAGTGATAATTTGACTTCTTCTTTGCCGATTTGGATGCCTTTAATTTCTTTTTGTTGTCTGATTGCTGAGGCTAGGACTTCTAGTACTGTGTTGAATAGCAGTGGTGATAATGGACATCCCTGCCGTGTTCCTGACCTTAGCAGAAAAGCTTTCAGTTTTTCTCCATTGGGAATGATATTTGTGGTGGGTTTTTCATAGATGGCTTTGATAATATTGAGGTATGTGCCCTCTATCCCTACACTTGAAGAGTTTTGATCAGGAAGGGATGCTGTACTTTGTCAAATGCTTTTTCAGCATCTATTGAGAGTATCATATGGTTCTTGTTCTTTCTTTGATTAATGTGTTGTATGACATTGATTGATTTGTGGATGTTGAACCAACCTTGCAGCCCTGGAATAAATCCCACTTGGTCGTGGTGTATAATCCTTTTAATGTACTGTTGAATCCTATCGGCTAGTATTTTTGTGAGAATTCTTGCGTCTGTGTTCATCAAGGATATTGGTCTATAGTTCTCTTTTTTGATGGGATCCTTGTCTGGTTTTGGGATCAAGGTGATGCTGGACTCATAAAATGAGTTTGGAAGTTATCCTTCTATTTCTATTTTTTGGAAGAGTTTCAGGAGAATAGGAATTAGTTCTTCTTTAAATGTTTGGTAAAATTCCCCTGGGAAGCCATCTGGCCCTAGGCTTTTGTTTGTTTGGAGATTTTTGATGACTGTTTCAATCTCCTTACTGGTTATGGGTCTGTTCAGGTTTTCTATTTCTTCCTGGTTCAGTTGCGGTAGCTTATATGTCTCTAGGAATGCATCCATTTCTTCCAGATTGTCAAATCTGTTGGTGTAGAGTTGCTTATAGTATGTTCTTATAATTGTCTATATTTCTTTGGTGTTGGTTATGATCTATCCTCTTTCACTCATGATTTTATTTATTTGGGTCCTTTCTCTTTTCTTTTTGATAAGTCTGGCCAGGGGTTTATCAATCTTATTAATTCTTTCAAAGAACCAGCTCCTAGTTTCATTGATTTGTTCTATTGTTTTTTTGGTTTCTATTTCATTGATTTCTGCTCTGATCTTTATGATTTCTCTTCTCCTGCTGGGTTTAGGGTTTCTTTCTTGTTCTTTCTCCAGCTCCTTTAGGTGTAGGGTTGGTTGTGTACCTGAGACCTTTCTTGTTTCTTGAGAAAGGCTTGTACTGCTATATATTTTCCTCTCAGGACTGCCTTTGCTGTGTCCCACAGATTTTGAACCGTTGTGTTTTCATTATCATTTGTTTCCATGAATTTTTTCAATTCTTCTTTAATTTCCTGGTTGACCCATTCATTCCTTAGAAGGATGCTGTTTAGTCTCCATATATTTGGGTTCTTTCCAAATTTCCTCTTGTGATTGAGTTGTAGCTTCAGAGCATTGTGGTCTGAAAATATGCAGGGAAAGATCCCAATCTTTTGATACCTGTTGAGACCTGATTTAGGACTGAGGATGTGATCTATTCTGGAGAATGTTCCATGTGCACTAGAGAAGAATGTGTATTCTGTTGCTTTGGGATGAAATGTTCTGAATATATCTGTGATGTCCATCTGGTCCAGTGTGTCATTTAAGGCCTTTATTTTCTTGTTGATCTTTTGCTTGGATGATCTGTCCATTTCAGTAAGGGGAGTGTTAAATTCCCCTACTATTATTCTATTATTGTCGATGTGTTTCTTTGATTTTGTTATTAATTGGTTTATATAGTTGGCTGCTCCCACGTTAGGGGCATAGATATTTAAAATTGTTAGATCTTCTTGTTGGACAGATCCTTTGAGTATGATAGAGTGTCCTTCCTCATCTCTTATTATAGTCTTTGGCTTAAAATCTAATTGATCTGATATAAGGATTGCCACCCCTGCTTTCTTCTGATGTCCATTAGCATGGTAAATTGTCTTCCACCCCCTCACTTTGAATCTGGAGGTGTCTTGGGGTCTAAAGTGAGTTTCTTGTAGGCAGCATACAGATGGGTTTTGTTCTTTATCCATTTTGATACCCTGTGTCTTTTGTTTGGGGCATTTAGCCCACTAACATTCAGGGTAACTATTGAGAGATATGAATTTAGTGCCATTGTATTGCCTGTAAGGTGACTGTTACTGTATATTGTCCCTGTTCCTTTCTGATCTACTACTTTTAGGGTCTCTCTTTGCTTAGAGGACCCCTTTGAATATTTTCTGTAGAGCTGGTTTGGTGTTTGCAAATTCTTTCAGTTTTTGTTTGTCCTGGAAGCTTTTAATCTCTCCTCCTATTTTCAATGATAGCCTAGCTGGATATAGTATTCTTGGCTGCATGTTTTTCTCATTTAGTGCTCTGAATATATCATGCCAGTTCTTTCTGGCCTGCCAGGTCTCTGTGGATAAGTCTGCTGCCAATCTAATATTTTTACCATTGTATGTTACAGACTTCTTTTCCCGGGCTGCTTTCAGGATTTTCTCTTTGTCACTAAGACTTGTAAATTTTATTATTAGGTGACGGGGTGTGGACCTATTCTTATTGATTTTAACGGGGTTCTCTGAACCTCCTGGATTTTGATGCTTGAGGAGAGAGGGAAATTCTCTCCAATAATTCTCTCCAATATACCTTCTGCTCCCCTCTCTCTTTCTTCTTCTGGAATCCCAATTATTCTAATGTTGTTTCGTCTTATGGTGTCACTTATCTCTCGAATTCTCCCCTCGTGGTGCAGTAACTGTTTTTCCCTCTTTTGCTCAGCTTCTTTATTCTCTGTCATTTGGTCTTCTATATTGCTAGTTCTTTCTTCTGCCTCATTTATCCTAGCAGGGAGAGCCTCCATTTTTTTTTTAAGATTATTTATTTATTTATTTGACAGACAGAGATCACAGGTAGGCAGAGAGGCAGGCAGAGAGAGAGGAGGAAGCAGGCTCCCTGCTGAGCAGAGAGCCCGATGCGGGGCTTGATCCCAGGACCCTGAGATCATGACCTGAGCCAAAGGCAGAGGCTTTAACCCACTGAGCCACCCAGGTGCCCCGAGAGCCTCCATTTTTGATTGCACCTCATTAATAGCTTTTTTTATTTCAACTTGGTTAGATTTTAGTTCTTTTATTTCTCCAGAAAGGGCTTTTATCACTCCAGAGAGGGTTTCTCTAATATCTTCCATGCCTTTTTCGAGCCTGGCTAGAACCTTGAAAATCATCATTCTGAACTCTGGATATGACATATTACCAATGTCTGTATTGATTAGGTCCCTAGCCTTTGGTACTGCCTCTTGTTCTTTTTTTTTTTTGGTGAATTTTTCTGCCTTGTCATTTTGTCCAGATAAGAGTATATGAAGGATCAAGTAAAATACTAAAAGGGTGGCAAAGACCCCAGGAAAATACACTTTAACCAAATCAGAAGAGATCCCAAATTGTAGGGGGGGATAAAGGGGATAAAAAGAGGTTCATAAAAAAAAAAGAAACAATTAAAAAAAGAAAACGAATAAAGAAAACATATAAAAAAGAAAAAAACATATATATATGTATATATATATATAATATATATATATATTAGATAAACTACTTAAAAAACGTTAAAAAAGAAAAGGGTAAAAGTTAAAAAAAATTTAGCAGCAGAAGAAAAAATATAGAAAAAAAATTAAATTAATTGCAAGACTAAAGAATCATGGGAGAAAGCCATGAGTTCCATGCTTTTTTTCTCCTCCTCTGGAATTCCGCTGCTCTCCTTGGTATTGAACCTGCACTCCTTGGTAGGTGAACTTGGTCCAGGCTGGATTTCTTGTTGATCTTCTGGGGGAGGGCCCTGTTGTAGTGATTCTCAAGTGTCTTTGCCCCAGGCAGAATTGCACTGCCCTTACCAGGGTCCGGGCTGAGTAATCCGCTCGGGTTTGCTTTCAGGAGATCTTGTTCCCTAGATGCTTTCCGTAGAGTTCCGGAGGATGGGAATGAAAATGGCAGCCTCCCAGTCTCCCGCCCGGAGGAGCCGAGAGCTCGGGGCCCCACTCCTCAGTGCGCCCTCAGAGAATAGCGCCCAATTACTCCCATCTCCCTGGCCTCCAGCTGCACTCCGAGCTCACTGAACCTGCGACCGGTTCAAGGTAACCCCAAGCTGAGAGCTCACTCCTCAGCTCTGTCTCTGTAGCCGGCTTCCCTGTTCTAATACCTGCAAGCTCTGTGACACTCAGACACCCCTGATCCTTCTGTGATCCTGCGGGACCTGAGGCCACGCTGACCCCTCGTGGGCTTCACCCTGGTTTAGCCTCTGGAGTGATGTCCCTCAGAGGAACAGACTTTTAAAAGTCCTGATTTAGAGCTCTGTTGCTCCACCGCTTGCCGGGAGCAGGCCCCTCCCTCCGCGGTCTATCTTCTCATCGCTTTGGATTCACTTCTCCGCCAGTCCTACCTTTCAGAAAGTGGTTGATTTTCTGTTTCTAGAATTGCTGTTCTTCTTCTCTTTGATCTCCCGTTGGATTTGTAGGTGTTTGTAATCTTTAGATAAGCTATCTAGCTGATCTCCTGCTACCGATGTAGTCTAAGCCTGCTACTTCTCCGCCTACTTTACTCCTCCCCCTCCTTCTTTTTCAAGGCTGCATAGTAGTCATTTGTGCATATATACCACCTTTTCTTGATCCATTTATCTGTTGATGAACATTTGAGTTGCTTCCATTTCTTGGTTATTGTAAATTACATTGCTATGAACATAGGTGTGCAAATGTTTCTTCAAGATTCTGCTTTCAATTCTTTTGAATACATACCCAGAAATAGAACTGAAGTGTGGAATTTTGCATTAATTTAGTTAGAGGTTGGGCTGAGTTTGAAGTCTGTTATTACTATGATTATCCTCAGTACACAATAGACCTCAAATTCAGTTTCTTTAGGGATATGCTGTTTTTGTCTCACCACTTTGTCTTCCTTTTGTGCTGCTCCCTAGAGTCTATCTCTTGTAGCTCTCCAGGTCCCACTCTGTTATTATTTTTATCCTACACTTGTTAGTGGGAGACTGACACTTGTTAGAATGGTGGTGAGGGTTGAGGGACTCTCAAGTGTTCCTTGAAAGATCACGCTTTTGACCCACATAACTGAGGTTATAGTCAATTGATCACAGATTTCTTAAAAATAAAACAGACTACATGTTGATTAAAATTTTTCAAGGCAAAAAAGCACTAAGACTACTGGACAGAAGCCTGCTACCACGTGCTCTATGGAGATTTATAGACTTTCTTTTTCCCTCAATGACTAGACCTAAGACCAGTCCATGTAATTGAAGTTCTTTGAGGAGTATGCTGGTTCATTTTGAGTCTGGACCTGGCCATAGAGTTCCAGCTGTACTGTGCATCTTCCTCTAAGCCTTCCCCAGAAGAGCATGCTGAGTTATTTGCCAGAATTTACCAGATTTATTTGTCAGAATTATGTACATTAAGGAAAGGAAAATACTCATATTTTAGCTCTGAGATCCCTGGAAAGCCACTGTGATCCATCACTCAGAGAGTGTGCCATAGGTAATATAGGTGAAAGTTACTTGGCTTGAATTCAACTTATATTGGATCCTGTGGTGATATGGACACACTATGTGGTTACTCTCTGAATCCCAAAACATAACTGGGAATAGTTACACTTAGGAACATAGAAAGTCCCCATGGTGGCTTCCTGATTTATATAATGGTTATTTTGGTAGACAAGTCCAGATAGATGGAAACCCCTAGAATGCTCCTTCTCCAAGTTATTTAACAAAGTGAAACCATATTCCTGGGGAAATTTCAGAGATTAATGCCACTATATAGCTTCTGAAAGATAAAGGGTTTGTAAATTTTAGTATATCTCAATTAATTCTCTTTTATAACCAGTGCAAAAATCGGAAGGATATTGGAGAATGACCAAGCACTACTGGACACTTACTCAGATAGTGATGTTGCTCAGGATAATATTTTAACTATAGTATATCACTCTAGTACCTGGCATCCACTATGCAGCTATTGAACTAAAATTTCTTTCTAAATCTCACCAACAAGCATCATTGTTTTATACAGTTTGCTTCACATGATAAGGACAGCAATGCACCTTTTTTGTTGTTGTTTTAACCCCAGGCTATATTTGCTTTCTTATTCTCTTTCAATATATTGTTTGGAGAGAGCTTGATTATGTTAATGATCCATAGAACATCACACTGGTCCATTATAATGATGTTATCATGCTAAATGGGTCTTGAAAGTAGAATGTAGTAAATAGCCCTGGTGAGATCCAAGCATATCCAAGGCTGAGAAATAAGTCTTCCAAAAGTTCAAGGACCTGATATGTCACTGAGTTGTCCAGGAGCATGTGAAAAGAAGAGTGAAATATAAAAGTATTTAGAAAAGCAAAAATAGAAGAGCGGGAGAAAATCAGACTTCAGAAGACTCAGCATGTCAAATTATAGCAGACATTTAAATGGGAAATACTTCTACAAAACTGTCAAGGTTAATGAGTTTATACTTAATCTGTTTACTATAGAGAAAGAGTGATTTTCTCACATGATTATCATATCCATAAAGGCATGACATATCTTCAGATATACTCAGTTATTAAAGATGAAGATTGGGGGTGCCTGGTTGGCTCAGTGGGTTAAAGCCTCTGCCTTCAGCTCAGGTCATGATCCCAGGGTCCTGGGATCGAGCCCCACATCGGGCTTTCTGCTCAGCAGGGAGCCTGCTTCCTCCTCTCTCTGTCTACTTGTAATCTCTGTCAAATAAATAAGTAAAATCTTAAAAAAAAAATAAAGATGAAGATTGAATTTCTTTTTGTTAGAGAATCAGCAACTGATAGGAAATTCTCATGGTTTTATTTATTCTGGGGACTAAAACTATACGGGTTATTTTTGGTTTATCTCTGGGAACAAAGTGGTTTTTTGTTTTTTTTTTTTAACCTGTCTGTGGGATGTATACCTACAGGGAATGCAGGAGAAGGTGTCATTTTTGCCCTCAAATAGCACACATTAGGAGTTGGATTGAAAGGTTTGGAGGTTCTGGTGATCAAGAAAGAAATTTTTCCACTAGAGAACCCATCCGCATGGCATTAAACTGAAACTGTCCGTCTGGGGCTTCACATGCCAATGAAACTACATGCAGTTAAGTAAGTTTACTCTACTGCTCAAAGTGCTTCAGGTTTGAAGTGTGGGAGACTGATTCGATATCTCCCCATGGTGATCCTGTAGCTGATGGGACTTTGTGTTTTCCCCTGGCTTGAACACTTGCTTTTCACACAAACATAGATATAAGTGGTTGTTGACACAGAAAAGTAGAGGACTATGTTGGCTATCTTCTTTTGTTTTTCTGGCACCACCTTCCACTTATCACATCCATCTGTGCCCAGGATGTGCTGCTTTATGGAGAGATACCATGGACCCCCTTATCTTTTGACTTCCTGTTGAGCTCAAGAGAGTACAGTGTGGGGAGAGAGTGCCATTATGCCACTGGGCCCCTCCATACTGGGCTCCTGGGTTGGAAGCGGCTACTTAACTTTTCCGATAGCTTCTGTTCTGTGTCTTTCCATTAAAACAGCAGTTTCCTTTATAAGGTTTAGTGGTCCCTCTCTCCAGTGGCCTCTCCATGGTCTCTGGTAAATTTGGGGTTCTTGCTGTTGCTGGCCTTGGTGTACCTCACCATTCTTTTTCTTTTTCTATAACCTTGTTCATGTTACATGACTGGATGTTTTACTGAAGCTTTCCTCAGTGTGCCACTTGTTTCCTCTCAGGAGACTGATGATAACCACAATTTCAGAAAATACCAGGAGATGCAAAGGATCACATAAAAACCATGTAAAAAACAGTTTCTTCTTCACTGGAGTTATTCACTAAGGTTAGTTGACATGTAGTCAACTCTGCAGTGACCCAGTTGAGAATGCAGTGGGAAGTGGGCAGGCCAAGAAGCTCAGACACACCATTGAAACTAACACATACACCCGCATGCAAAAACCAGTCCAGGTAACACCTCAGGTTCTATCTTACCGTGTCCATGGGAAATACCACCACACCCAAACCTCATCCAACATTGTCCATCTTTAATTCATGCTCAAAGCCAGTCTGGGGATGCCTCTTTGGAAGCAGTGTGGTCTAGTTGCAAGGACACTGGGAGTCAGGGAACTTGGGTTCTAGTCCCAGCTCCAGCATTCACTTGCTGTGTGGCTTTGGGCAACACACTTAACCTCTCTGTGCCTCAGTTTCACCCATCTGTAAAATGGGGGTAATAATGTCAACCTACCTCACAGGCTGTTGTGAGGAATAGCTAAATGATTGTAAAGCACTTTGAATGTATAATTGCTTATTATTAAGACTAGAACAATAATAAAAAAATTGCTGCAGAACTGAATAAATCAGTAAAGTTTGGTGATCATCCTTAGAGCTCTGGAGACGAACTCAGACATTGGACAGTCATTGGACCAAATGAGCTTTAGTGTTCTTCCAACCCTCCCAGCACAGACTTTTATTGGTTCCACCTGGACTGAGAAATCAATTTTATGTTTTCTTACCAAATGTGTGTCATATAATTACTTACAAGAATATGGTTTTGGCAGTAAAGGGCTCTGGTATTTTTCAGAAACCTGGTCATATAATGTTGAGTCACTCTGTGCTTCACAAGTCAGAATGAAGAGGATACAGATCCAGAAACAGACACAAGTCATCTATTATGCCTCCATTGTAAAAGTCAGTTCAGAGATGCTGGTCAAGAATGAATAATAAAAATAACAAAAACTCAGAAATAAAGAGTACAGTGAAGGACCAATAGCTGTGCAAAGATGAAGGATGGATTAGACTGCTTGATTCAGAATGCTGTAACAACTGAACAGTCTCGAGTAAGATGGGTTGTGGAGGGAAGCTAGAAACCTTGAAGAGGCAGACTAAGCAAAGCCATAATTTATATTTGGTTAAATCATGAAGAGAATCTTATGTACAGTTGACCCCTGAACAGCACAGGTTTGAACAACTTAAGTCTACTTAAATACAGTTTTGTGGGGTTTTTTTGTTTTGTTTTGTTTTTAGTTAAGGACAGTGCTGTAAATGTGTTTTCTCGTGATTTTCTTAATATTTTCTTTTCTCTAGCTTAATTTATTGTAAGGGTATAGTATATAATATACATAACATATAGAACATGTGTTAATTGACTTTTTATGCTATTGATAAGACTTCCAGTCAACAGGAGGCTACTAGTTAACTTTTTGGAGAGTCAAAAGTTATACACAGGGTTTTGACTGCACAGAGGTCAGTGCCCCTAAATCCTGTGTTGTTCAAGGGTCAATTGTAATTACAAGGCTTCGTTTTTTGATCTTCAGCTTTCTATTTTGCAAAATGTTTTTGACATTTAGAACACTATGATGTGTGTAGTAGGTTCTTAATGAATATTTGTCAAGAGGAAGAATATTATTTCTATTTAAAATTGTAAGAGTGAGCTTAACAATTCCTGAAATTGGCGTAAATATGTCACATTAAGAAAAGTCAGTGAGTATATAAAGTAGTTTACTTCTGTTTATTAGAGCAGGAAGGCCAATGTGCCAGAAAGAACTAAGCCTTCTCACATGTGTACCCAAAATTCTTGCACAGTCATGTAAAAGTTTACTCATAAATATCAGTCTTTTCAAAAGATTATACTCAGTTCCATTTCTTCTTCCGTTATGCATTGGCATCTTCTATTCTCATCACCCCAGTCAGTATAGTTGTTAAGCAATTAGAAAGCCAAGAAAAAATTGCTGCATTGAACAAAACTATTGTCTTTCACCCCATGAGCCTATAAGGTGACAGAAAATTTCCTCATTTTATGGGCAGAAGATATGAACAGACACTTCGCCAATGAAGACATACAAATGGCTATCAGACACATGAAAAAATGTTAATCATCACTAGCCATTAGGGAGATTCAAATTAAAACCACATTGAGATACCACCTTACACAAGTTAGAATGGCCAAAATTAGCAAGACAGGAAACAACGTGTGTTGGAGAGGATGTGGAGAAAGGGGAACCCTCTTACACTGTTGGTGGGAATGCAAGTTGGTGCAGCCACTTTGGAGAACACTGTGGAGATTCCTCAAGAAATTAAAAATAGAGCTTCCCTATGACCCTGCCATTGCACTACTGGGTATTTACCCCAAAGATACAGATGTAGTGAAAAGAAGGGCCATCTGTACCCCAATGTTTCTAGCAGCAATGGCCACAGTCGCCAAACTGTGGAAAGAACCAAGATGTCCTTCAATGGACGAATGGATAAGAGAGATGTGGTCCATATACACTATGGAGTATTATGCCTCCATCAGAAAGGATGAATACCCAACTTTTGTAGCAACATGAATGGGACTGGAAGAGATTATGCTGAGTGAAATAAGTCAAGCAGAGAGAGTCCATTATCATATGGTTTCACTTATTTGTGGAGCAAATAACATGGAGGACATGGGGAGATGGAGAGGAGAAGGGAGTTGAGGGAAATTGGAAGGGGAGGTGAACCTTGAGAGGCTATGGACTCTGAAAAACAACCTGAGGGTTTTGAAGGGGCAGGGAGTGGGAGGTTGGGGGAGCCAGGTGGTGGGCACGTATTGCATGGAGCACTGGGTGTGGTGCAAAAACAATGAATACTGTAACGCTGAAAAGAAATTAAAAAAAAAAAGAAAATTTCCTCATTTTACATAATGTCTGTGTATGTTTTATTTCTTTTATAGTAGTTGTACATGCATTATTTCACTAGTGCTACATGAGCTGCTTTGAACTACAAGTGTAGCCCAGCTATTGCTCTGCTTTTCCAGGGAGAACTAGGTTATCCACACTGTGGGTTGTGAGATATTGCATAGAGCTCATATCCTCTCAGTGTGGTCACTGAGTGCCTGCCATGCTTCTCTACCTTCTCAGTGGTTAGACTCATGCAACAATGATTGAGGACAGAAGAAAGTAGGTAAGCTAAACACAATACTTGTAGGCATAAAATTTATTTTGAAAGTGATTAGCAAAAATGCATTTAACTTCCAAAATTCTCTGAAATGGATCTCTAGATATCAGATATTTTTTAGTAGCCTGGGAGGAGCAGTTATATCTGAATCTCAGAATACTGCATGCTTACATCTTTTCTTGGGAAACTAGTAAAAATGCCATCCTTGATCTCATGTAAAGTATATTAAAAGCAAGTCATCTTAACTAATAAAACAGATCACTTTATCTCTTATTTTTAGTGTTTGGTAACCATGGAAATACATCTTGATTTTTATAGGATATTATTTCTAAGATAATTCCTTAAGGCTATTTAGATGTAGCACATCCTACAGACTACAATTTTGTATAAGAGTACTGTTAAAGGATCTATATTTAAATATTTTAAAATCTTTAATAAATGCTCAGGTTCACGAGCTATATAGGTCCAAATTCTAGGAATTAAAGACAGCATTAAAATTCTGTTGTACATATATCTTTCTCCAGCCTGCGGAGTTCTCAATCCTGACACTGTGGTAGAATCTCCTGGGGGAGCTTTTTTTTATTAACTATTGATGCCTAGGTGGTAGCTTAATCAGAATGTCTCAGGTGGAGAAGGGAATCCATGTCTACTTTCTAAAAGCTCCCAGGTGATTCTAATGTGTACCCATGGGATAGTACTCTTGACTTTAATTCAATGAAATGAATCAAGAGATTAAATTAAGTTTTAACACCCCAAAGCTCATGAAAATTTTCACAAGAATTCCATGGTCATAATCTCTTCTGTTAGTATATAGAAGGAGATCAGTTAGGAACTAGGCATCCTCTGACAAGTAATTACCTTCCATGGAGAAGATAAGGTTGTCAATAGCTGGAAGGTGATGAAGGAAAGACAAGGGGTACCATGCCACACTGGGTGAGGCCTCGTATCTGAATTCATCTGAGTTCCTCTGCTGTAAGCAGAATGTCATTCTGAAAATAGCACAATCAAATGAGATACCTTGAGAGAAAAAAAAAAAAAGACTAAACTGCTTCCTCAGCACGTCTCTTCTCCTGGTACATTTATTGGTTTCTATTATCAGCTATAAATCAAGCTTTATTTAAAACTAAGGTCTGCTTTATCAGGATTTTTCAGTTACTCTATGGGAATTCCTTAATATGATTTTATAAAAAAAAAAAGTTAAGGCTTCAGAAAGTGTATTTCTGGGAATGTACAGCAATTATTCTGGCTTTTATTGTCTATATGTTTATATAATACATTTTTCAATTAAAAAATCTGTGGAACAGCCACAGAAACATCAGTAAGTGCAATGACTTGATGAGACTCAACTAAAATTGTCTTTCAGTGTATAAGCTGTCAAATAATGGCACTGACAACTTTCATAACAGGAGCTTCCACATACCTCACCAAGCTTATGTGCTTTGACTTTCTACCTTGTCAAAAGATACTCTGAAAAGACTGATCGGTCTGATTCACATAAAAATCGAAGAGAATTTCCAGCATGCATTAAATACAGAAAAAAGTACAAAACAACCCAGCCAGCCCTTCTGTGCTCTATCCCTAACATTAATAGCAAGGAAGGCTTATACAGAAAGGTTCAAGAAGATTTCTTAAGATAGACATGAGTCATCCTCAGAAGGAAGATTAGCCTTTGAAAAGAATTACTTGGTCTTGAATGAAGAGACTATCACATCTAAAACCCACTAGAAATGTTCTCACTAGATTTTAAAGCACCCCTTGCTCTCTCTCTCTCTCTTTTAAATTTATTTTTTCTTTTAAAGTAGGTTCCACACCCAACATGAGACTTGAACTCACAACCCTGAGATCAAAAGTCGCATGCTCTATGGACTGAGCCGGCCAGGCACTCCTTATTCTCTCTCTTAATCAGTATGTTCAAAAGATGAATAAGACCATCTCTCGATGAAGTATAGAACAGCAACATATCATTCTTGGCTTTCCTGTCTTGCCTTAGATATGCTATGCAGTTGAGATCTGAGGGGGCTTGAGACAACTCCAAGTTCAGTACAAAGGTCTAAAATTTATATCCACCAAAAAGTATACAGATCAGACATGTACTCTTCATAGAAAGTGTGACCATCAAGAATTGGAGTGCCAGATTCTCCTAGTTAATCTTATAAGAAGAAAAAATTTGGCAATACAACAGATGATAAGAAATGGCTGGCAAGAATAAAAGAAGTAACTTCCTTTTTCTTAAGGTATTATGCATTAATGGAGAATGTATAACTTAGAGCAGGTTATAAAAGTTAAACGTGGACATTAGATATGCTGATGTGATGCATTATGTTTAACAATATTCAGCCCCCAATGCAGACATATAGAGAAGAATAGAACAGGATTGTTTTGTGCTCTTAACTTCTTAGAATGTTTTGTGTCATAAATAAATAAATAATAAAGTGGTGATGATGGTGGTAGAAATACTTAAGATTCTAGGTGCATACTGTGTACAAACACTGTTCTAAGAACTTTATAAGTGTTACCTAATTTAATCTTCATAATAACCATATGAGGCAGGTATTGCTATTATTCTCCGTTTCACAAGTAGTTGAGGCTCAGGGATATTAAATACCTTGCCCAAGGTTGTATAGTCAACAATGATAGGGACAAGAATGAAATCCAAATTGGAACCCTAAATCTATGCTTTCATGTAGTAAAATGTTGTATACAAATATATGGCAAGTATGTTATAAAATACCTGTACAGTATTTTGCTTCCCTAAAATAGAGCAAAATTTCAAACACAAAATTTCCATGTAGACTCTTAAACCAATTATGTTTGGGTCTTATCCAAACAGTATTTTCTCTTACATATAACTGATATCACTTTCTCAGGATGCCTGATCACAGTAACTTCATTTTACCCTCATTCCTCCCTCTGTGGGACCTCATATCATACAGCATTCTGCATAATTATTATTATGTAGCTCCAACCAGTACCTGGAAATCAAGTGTTTTTTTTTCTTGACAAATGTTTTTCCTGCAGCATTTAGACAATGATCATTATTGGTATTACACTCTGGCATTCTGACTAATGTTAATTAACATGACCCCAGGAAGTACAGAGCATGTACAGATCAAAGTATGTCTCCTTTGTTCATATTTCAGGTGACATTCTCCATATGTTTCACTTAAAGGGACAGGGTTAGAACTCTGTGGAAATATCTTGTTATTATCCAGATCAAAAGAAAGGCTGTGAAATCTGTTATCACCTTCATCTTTCTGTATTCACGGATGTGGCACAGAGCTAATGCAGTTACATGATTATGGTCACAGAGTTAGGAAAAGCAGACTAAATTTTATCATTCAAACGTCAGCGCATCCCTAGCTGTACAATAAGCTGCAGAGCTATGAACACATCCAAGGCACCAGTCCAGGTGCCCAAGGGAGCAAGTGGTAGTTCAAGCTGTTGGCACGTTGTCGTCATAGCATCACTCCAGGGCTGCTTTCCTGGGACCTCTAGTTGGAAAGCAAAAGAGGTTTCCATGACACTGTTTTTTGTACCCTTTTATTCATTCTACAAATATTTATTGAACATGAACTATAGGACCCAGCAGACAGGTCCTAGCCTCAGTATTCTCAAAGGGCTCATGCTCATCAAGCTCAAAGGGCATGATCGAAAATACCACCTATGTAGTTTATGAGCATAGAAGAGGGATTTCTGATCCACAGCCACAGAAGCCTTTCTTCCACAAAGAAGCCAATTGATAGCTGCATCTTGAGAAATAGTACTAATAGTACTAGTAGCCCTGAGAAAGGAGTGCTGCCCAAATGAGGGTAAAGCAGGTAAAAAGCTTAAGAAAACAACCTGCTCAAGGAGCCTGATGAGACGAGGACATAATAGGCATGTGAAGGTGTGCCTGGGAAGAAAGGGGAGTGGGAGTCAGATAATGGAAAAACCTATAAAGAAGTTACCTTGGAAGACCATAAGAAGATCTGAGGAATATTATTAGAGAAAAGAACACAGGCTAAGTTTTAGAACTATGAGATAACTGCAGAGACTAGGCAGGAAGATGGAGACTTGAGTGAGAAAAGCATCTTAGAAGATTATGGCCTCATAAATAATGAATTCTGGAACACTGAAAAGAAATTAAAAAAATAAATAAAAATTAAAATAAATAAAATATATGTATTTTTATATATCTTTTAAAGAAGAAGAGGGAGAAGGAGGGGAGGGGGAGGAAGATTATTATGGCCTTGGCCCAGAGCAAAATCTATTGGGAAGCCGTAGTGGTGATGGATTTGGATAGGTTGGTTGTTTGGTATGTGGGCCCAAATATGAAGACTGACTCGTGTATAATTTTGATAATTGTTTAGAAGATATTTCATGCTAACTAAGCAAATAAATACAAGTGTTTGGGGACCAAAGAGGGAAGGAGTAACATTATAACCTCAGTTTGAAATATGATGAGCTTAAAGTGTTTGTACGATGCCGAGATGAATCTGAAGCAATGTGTCTGGAGTTGAAGAAGGCAGACAGAATTGAAAAGAGGAATTTGGAAGTTTTTTGCAGTATGTTGTAGATAAAGTCATGGAAGTGAATACATGGGGCCAAATAGATCTTATCTCATAAAGATGAGACCCACGAGCAAAATCTGGAGGAATAGCAGTATTCATGTGGCTCCAAAAAAGATGAGGTGGGAAAGAAAAAGTGATTGGTTAGAAAATAATGGCCTGAGTAGGTGGAAGAAAGCCAGCAGACCAGAGCATTATAAAAAGCAAGAGAAGCCTTCCAATTCAACTCAGACATGTAAAGAGCACTTGGAGGTTTCTTTATAATAATAAAAAGTTGGACAAATGAAAAAATGTTGACTTTTCTTGAACCTACCAGGGAATTGAAGTTGCTGGGCAAATCATCATCACATGATCATGAGAGTCTGGTATATGAAGAGAGCTATAGCTGTCAAGATTGGCTTACCTGGGGCGAGTGGGGGGTCCTGGGTAGCTCAGTGGGTTAAGCCTCTGCTTGCAGTCCAGGTAGTGATCTCAGGGTCCTTGGATCAAGCCATGCATCAGGCTCTCTGCTCAGTGGGGAGCCTGCTTCCCTCTCTCTCTCTGCCTGCATCTCTACTTACATGTGATCTCTTTCTCTGTCAAATAAATGAATAAAATCTTTAAAAAAAAAAAAGAGAGAGAGAGAGTGAGATATTGGCTTACTTGAAACAGAAGGCACTGGATGCCCTAAGCTGGTAGGAAAACTCATGTAGTAATTTTGATGATTTGCTGGAGCTCCTGGGGACTGTAGTCATAAGAGAACTTCCATACTTTTGCAGGCTCTTCCTCTAGAAATTCCACCAGATTCTCATTGAAGGGATCCAAGAAAGCTCCTAACAGGGCCCTGACAGGAGAAGGGGAAGAGCAACAATCTTGAAACTCTTCCAAACCCTACTACCAAACAATAAGCAATTCTAAAACCCTCTCTCTCTTGGTGGAAGGGACGTCTGTTCTACTCCAGGCTGTTCCAACTTTCCTATCACACACACACACACACACACACACACACACACACACACACAATGCATCAACAATAGGAGAAAAAGCTTAAAGGAATGGACCAGGAATGCTAGAATCAGGAAAGAGAACAGGGGTTGGAAGAGGAAAGATGTTTGAAACCTCAAAGATGGACAGTCTTAAAACACTTCTGAAGACAACATTCCTGAATCACAGGACCACTAAAAGACTGACATTTAATGAGAAGATTAGAGAATGTCCTCCTCTCCCAGCCATATCCTTTTTTTTTAAAAGATTTTTATTTATTTATTTGACAGATTATAAGTAGGCAAAGAGGCAGGTAGAGAGAGAGAGTGGGAAAGCAGGCTCCCTGCTGAGCAGAGAGTCCAATTCGGGGCTCGATCCCAGGACCCTGAGATCATGACCTGAGCTGAAGGCAGAGGCTTAACCCACTGAGCCACCCAGGCGCCCTCCCAGCCATATCCTAAAGTAAAACAAACAATCCACTAATAATCCACAAATAATCCATTAATAACAGTGGATTACAGTTAAAGAACTGTAAGACACATACTCTATAAGGACAGGACACCGGGAAACCCAAAAGACAAGAGGGAATTAAAAAACAAGTTCACTAGAGAAATTTGAAGCCTCTGCTACCTATAGCTACATCAAACATTAAATACAGCCCAAATGATAAACAGCCCAAATGACATAAATTCTTATATGAAAAGAGCTTGCCTATTATCCTATAAAACATGGCTGGATTTCTACAAATATTGGAAAGCATGACAGGAGTGCCTGGGTGGCTCAGTTGGTTAAGCAGCCAACTCGTGATTTCCACTCAGGTCATGATCTCATGGGTCATGGACTGAGCTCCATGTTGAGCTCCATATCAGCAGGGAGTCTGCTTGAGGGTCCACCTTCTGTTGCCCCCATCCCCATTCTTTCCTTCAAATAAATAAATAGATATATTTTTTAAACATTTTATTTATTTATGACAGAGAGAGCGAGAGAGGAAACACAAGCACAGCGGAGCTGGAGATGGAGAAGCAGGCTTTCTGCTGAGCAGGGAGCCCAATTTGGGGCTCAATCCTAGGACACTGGATCATGACCTGAGCCAAAGACAGATGCCTAATGACTGAGCCACCCAGACATCCCAGTAAATATATCTTAAAAAAAAAAAAAGACATGCCTGTAACTGTCCCTCAGAACAATGTATTACTTAAGTTATAACTTATAAGAAATTGTACAAAAGCATGCTTAAATATTACCTTAAGAAAAACATGTACTAGCAACAGGCCTCTGGGGGAGAGGATGATATATATCCTTGAAGCCAAGCAGCTGGGAATGCCTGGCCCACTCAGGGTGAAACACCACCTGCTTTTTTTTTTTCCGTTGTCTCCCCTTCTCCAGAGATCGCTGTGGTGAATTAGATGATCCCTTTGAATGTGCTTGCCCAGCTATAAATTCTATACTGCTTGACCAGGCATATCCTGCTTTTCTTCTTGCTTTTCTATAAAACTTATAATCAATGTATAACTCATATTCCTTCTTGTTTATCTATAAGGCAAATGGTTAATGTATAACATTCTTTGGCTTCTTTGTTGATTATTGTCTAATATCCAATAAATATGAGACTGAGGAGCTGTTTGGGATGACAGTCTTCTCTATCTTCTCTATCTTCTCGACCCCTACTACCTCTCCCTTCCAGCTGAGTTGTTTGTGCCTCATTCTTTTCCTGTGCACCATCAGGAAGCAGGAATGCCAATAAGCAAGTAAAAATGTCGTGTGATGACACAAAGCAATCATGAGAACCAAATTCAGATATAACACATATCTTGGAATTATCACATGAGGAAATTATGGCAAGGCTACTAACGGATAGAGAAGACAACATACCCAACCAAAAAGTAATGGTAGCAGAGAGAAACTATAAAAATTAGAAGGAAATACTCTGAACAAAAGCACATTGATAGAAATGAATACTTTCGACAGGCTCCTCAGCTAGGAGGCAACCTAGCTAGGAAAAAAATCAGTGAACTTGAAGATAGGTCAATGGAAACTTTAGAAATGGAAACACAAATGTAATGTAAATACTTGAGAAAACTTCTCAGAACTATGGAAAATATCGCTAAGTATGAAATACACATAACTGGGATAGCAGAAAAAACAGAAAGAAAATGGGGCAAAAGAAATATTTGAAGAAATAATGATTGAAAACTTCCCCAAATTAATGACAGATTTAAAACCATGGTTTCAAAAAACTTACTGACTTACCAACAGGATACAGAGATTTTAAAAAATAGACAAATCATTTTCAAACTGTGGACATAAAAAGGGAGAGAGAAAATCTTGAAGGAAGCTAGAGGGAATAAAACACCTTACTTATAGAGGAACAAAGATATGAATTACAGCAGACTTCTCATCAGACACCATCCAGAGAAGAAAAGACTATAGTAAAATTTTTAAATTGTTGAAAGAGAAAGACCATGCCAAACTAGAATTCTACATCTGATTATACTTAAATCCAGTTTTTTCTTAATAGTGAAAGAAAAATATTTCTTAGCAAAGAAAATCTGAGGGGGTTCATTGCCAGTAGACCTGCCATATAAAAAAATGTCAAAAGATCTTCAGGCAGAAGGAAAATTGTATGTCAGTAACTTGGATTAACAAAATGAAATCAGTGAATAAGAAGTCCATGTGGACAGACTTCCCTTTTGGTAGGAAAAAGTCAGGCCTGAATTGCCTTCATCTGGTGGGTGAGGATGTAGGATGCCCTGCCACCCTATTGTTCCTCTAGTTACTAACCAGTTCACATTCCTCTTTAAGTTGCTTTTATCTGTAGGTTTTTAGGCGCCTAGTTTTTATCATGAATAAATTTTGTTGCTTTCATAAAATATGTTCGCATTTATTGAAATATTACATGTTTTTCTTATTTTTTTTTTTTTTTTGTTGCTCTGGTGATTTACATTGTTTTTTTTTTTTTTTTTTTTAATGAAAGACCCCTGCTATTAATACCTTGGTGGCTTGGTATTAGGGTAATGCTGGTCTCATTTAATGACTTTACAAATTTTCTGTCTTTTTTTTTTTTAAGACTTTATTTATTTATTTGAAAGACAGAGTACATGAGTGAGAGGGGTGGAGGGTGGGGGGCAGTGACAGAGGGAGAGGGAGAAGCAGATTCCCCACTGAGCAGGGAGCCTGAGGCAGGGGGAGGGCTTGATCCCAGGACCTTGGGATCATGACCTGAACCGTAGACAGACTCTTAACCAACAGCAACCCAAGCACCCCTCCTATTGTATTCTCTAAGAGATTGTGTGGACTTGCTACACATTTTTCCTTAAATGTTGTGTTTGCCAGTTAATCAAGTCAAAATGCTTTATTATTTATTTGACTTCTGCTTTGACCTATGTGTTATATCAGCATGTGTTATCATCTCATTTTCAAATAATGGGGGTTTCCAGGTAATCATTTTGTTACTGACTTATAATGTAATTCCATATCATCTCAGTTCTTTAAAAAACTGTGTTTTGTTTTATGGCTCAGAATATGATCTCTCAGTGAATATTCCACGTGCAGTTAAAAAGAACATGCATTCCCTCATTTGGGGATAGAGTCAGTTAGGTGAAGTTGCTTGATAGTGTTGTCCAGGTTTTCTATATTTTTGCTGATATTCTACTTGTTCTTTCAAATACTGAAAGAGGTGTGTTGGTCTCCAATTATAACTGTCATTTGTCTTTCAGTTCTATTCGCTTGTGCTCCATGGCCTTTAGAAGCTATTTTGTTGAATTATGTCTTTGTGGTGAATTATCATTATTAGGATTATTATAAATCAACTCATTACTGTTTTTATTGATTTATAATAAATCAACAGTAATGAGATAAAGAAGATAAAGAAGTAAATAAGATAAATAAAGAAGTAAAAAGAATAGGGGTGCCTGTGTGGCTCAATGGGTTGAGCCACTGCCTTCAGCTCAGGTCATGATCTCAGGGTCCTGGGATCGAGCCCCACATCGGGCTCTCTGCTCAGCCAGGAGCCTGCTTCTCCCTCTCTCTCTCTCTGCCTGCCTCTCTGCCTACTTGTGATCTCTCTCTCTGTCACATAAAAAAAAAAAAAAAAAAAGAAGTAAAAAGAATAAGTAAATAAGTAAATAAGAAATAAAAAAGTAAAAAAGATAAATAAGATAAATAAGATAAAGAAGTAACTTCTTTATCTTTGGCTTATATTCCTAGTTTTGAAGTCTGCTTTGATATTAGTGTAGGATGCCCTACATTGGTACATTGCCTGTACCACTCTTTCTTTTTACTTTTTCTGGACATCCAATTACATGAATTAGACACTTTATTAAAAGGATCTTATTTGACAGAAAGAGACACAATGACAGAGGGAATACAAGCAGGGGGAGAGGAAGAAGGAGAACCAGGCAGGGAGCCTGATATGGGGCTGGATCCTGGGACTCTGGGATCATGACCTGAGCCAAAGGCAGATGTTTAATGACTGAGACACCCAGGCACCCCAAATTAGGCATTTTGATATTGATTTTTGACATGAGGATCTATAGATTTGTTTTTCTCTCAATACTTTCTATTTCTTTTTCAGATTAGCTAATTTCTAATAATTTAACAGAAAGTACAATGATTCTTTCCCCTATCATCTCTATTCTGCTATTCAGCCCGTACAGTGAATTTGTTATTTCAGATATTTCAGGTTTTCATTTCTGATTTTTCCATTTGTTTCTTTTTTTAAAGCTCCTATCTCAAGAATATGCATTGCTCCCTCCTTGAGTGTAGCTTTCTCCATATTGGCCAGCACTGAAAATCTTTATACTTTCAACTTTTATTGTTTCTTCATATTTGAGGACAACTCATTATAAGCAGTATATAATTTGTCATTCTAAAATTGATTCTGACAATTTTATTGTTTTATTTGGAGTATTTATAACATTTTCATGTAATGTAATCATGGATATACTTGGATTTATGTCTGTCAGCTTACTATCCATTCTATTTGACCCCCATGCTTTAGGCTCCTTTCTTCTCTTTATTACTTTCATTCAAATTAGTTAAAAATGTAACATCTTCTTAATTAACATGCTTGTTTTATTTTTACTCTTCTTTTTTTTTAAGATTTTATTTATTTGAGACACAGAGAGAAAGCACAAGCAAGAGGAGTAGCAGGCAGAGGGAGAGAAGTGGGGTCCTAAGCAGGGAGTCTGATGAGGGGCTTGATCCCAGGATCCTGGGATCATGATCTGAGCCAAAGGCAGATGCTTAACATACTGAGCCACCCTGAAGCTTCTATTTTTACTATTCTTAATCACTTTTTTACTCCATAAACATAAAAGTATTCAGAATAAGGATATCCATTTTATTGATTTATCACGGTGAAAACCAATGCAAAAATTTCCCTGGCCATGAAAAAAAATATTGCCACAAGCCTAGAGACCACTGTTGTGTCTACTTTCAATTACTCTCCACCCACTTCTTCTTTTTTTTAAGATTTTATTTATTTATTTATTTGACAGACAGAGATCACGAGTAGGCAGAGAAGCAGGCAGAGAGAGAGGAGGAAGCAGGCTCCCTGCTGAGCAGAGAGCCCAATGTGGGGCTTGATCCCAGGACCCTGGGATCATGACCTGAGCTGAAGGCAGAGGCTTTAACCCACTGAACCACCCATG
>NW_019154171.1:2616068-2797705 GCF_002288905.1 Enhydra lutris kenyoni | reverse complement strand
GAGCCCAATGTGGGGCTTGATCCCAGGACCCTGGGATCATGACCTGAGCTGAAGGCAGAGGCTTTAACCCACTGAACCACCCAGGCGCCCTCCACCCACTTCTTCTTTATATTAACTGCAATCCTGATTTATGATAATGATGTCCTAGATTTTCTTGATAGATTAAGCCTGCAAGCATGCATCCCTAAACATTATCATTTAATTTGGACTGTATGTTTTACGTATTCTTTTTTTTTCTCAAAGTGGCATTTTTGTTCAACATTAAGTTTGTAAAAGTTATGTCTATAGGTATTATACTGTATGTTTTCAGTGAGCATATATGCCAATGTTTAGAAAAAGAAGTGAAAGGATACACCTGGGTGACTCAGTCAGTTGGTCATCTGCCATCCCAGTCTCCTGGGTTGAACCACTGAATCAGGCTCCCTGCTCAGTGAGGTGCCTGCTTCTCCATCTCTGTCATTCCTCCTGCTTGTGCTCTTTCTTTCTGTCAAATAAATAAATAAAATCTTTAAAAAAAAAAGATATCACTACTGGCAATAGTGATATCTTTGAAGAAGGAACTAGAAGTGACAGAAGCTTTGGAGAAACTTCAAGAGCTATGCTTTAGTTATTTTTTCTTCATTGAAGAATCTGATATACAATTTCTAGAGAAATAACAGAACTAAATTTTAATCTCATTGAGAAGAGGCATTGAGTCTTTGACTTTAGTCATACACTATATTGATGCTTCATATCCATATGAAGCTTAGAACACTAATGTGAGAGTAGATTTGTTACTTGCTCTATAGAAGAGGAAAATTCTGCATTTTAAAGATGATTTTTATTCTGTGTTAAATAGACCTTTATTTTATACATAGCTTTTTTTGATGAGTTGGTTGGGGGTTCCAAAGGATTCATAGGACTCAGAAAAGCTGACTACACTCCTGGTTAGTTTACTACAGCAAAGTGACAGATTAAAATTAACAAAGGGCAAAGATGCATGTGGCAAAATCCAAGAGAAATCAAGTACAAGCTTCCAGGTGTCCTTTCCAGTGGGGTCTAATGCAGTTAATTAACTAATGCAATTAATTTTCTCAGTAATGATGTGTATGAAAATGGGCGCAAAGTGGTACCCACAAGGAAAGCTCACTTGAACTTTGATGTCCAGAGTTCTCATTAGGAGTCAGTCATATAGGCATGCAGCAACTGCATTACCTACCTCTGCTACCCAGACCCTTTTTCCCAGCCTCCTTTGAGCAAAAACATTTACAAAAGTCCTGTTAGCATAAATTCTAATCAAACTAGTATAACATAATACATGGTCTCACACATACAAAAACACTGTTATCAGGCATAGTATTCCTAGGGCTAAAAACTCATCTCTCAGGAGCTGGCTAAGGACCTTTACTGGGCATGTGCAGGATTTGAACAACTCAGGTCTACTGAGTTCACCTTTGTCAGTATAGGAAAGGATGAGCTAATGTCTTTCAAATTTTTCCTTTTGTTTTTCAAAATCCCAAATTTCCTCTTCTGGGTTCTTTTTCTCAGTCACCATCCAGTACACAAAGGATTCATCTCTCTTTTCAACATTTACTCCCTTTCCATCCCAGAAGCAATGCCTTTGGGAGACTGTAACTTCCGTGTAATCCCCATGTAATTTTTAATCTCTTCCCTAAAATCATTTCTCTGAAATACTAGGACTCCCCTTTAAAGGGTGATTTTGTTCAATCTTAGGCTATCTTTTTTTTTTTTCCCTTCCTCTTCCAGAGTTTATTCAGGGTCCTCTTGCTTGTTCCAAGTTCTTAAACTAAAAGATTGAGCTACAGCTCCACTAAATTTAGCGATTTTCATATTCCCTGTATCTTCTTTGTATAATAAATATATATGTAAGTATTTTTATTACAGTACATATTTTATTTATTTTTTAAAGGTTTTATTTTTATTTATTTATTTTAGAGAGAAAGAGAGCAGGGGAGGGGTAGAAGGAGAGAATTTCAAGCAGACTCCCTACTGAGCAGAGCCCATCATGGGACTTGGTCCCATGACCCTGAGATCATGACTTGAGCCAAAGTCAGTCAGACACTCAACCAACTGAGTCACCCAGGCACCACTTAAACAATATATTTTTAAAAAATTAAAAAATAGAATCTATATATCCTGTTTTGTAACCTGATTAGTATCATTTATTATATAATAAAAGCATTTTCCTGCAGGTGCCTGGGTGATGCCATGAGTTGAGTGCCAACTCTTGGTTTCAGCTCAGAATCTGATCTCAGGGTCATGAAATGAAGCCCCATGTCAGGCTCCATGCTCAGTGTGGAGTCTGCGTGGAATTTTCATTCCCTCTCTCTCTGTCCTTTGCACTTGTGCTCTCTCTCTCTAAAATAAATAAATCTTTAAAAAAAGAAAAAAACCCACACTACATTTTCTTGTCAAAAAGTCCAAATCATCCTATTAAGTGGTTATCTTGTATAAATATATCTAATGTCCCCTTCTTGGTTGAATGTTTAAGATTGATTCATTTTCTGAATATTTATAAAGAAAAAATATAGTTCCTTTAAGAATCCCTGTGTTCTCATCATACTTTATCTTTTCTTTTTCTATATAAGTAAAAATATATTTCAAATTTCATCTAGAAGTTGTTAACATGGCTATTAATACAACTTGCTGTCCATATGAGCTGTGTAAGAATAGGTCATTAATTATTGCTGCCATTAGACAATATGAATAGCTCTTGTTTAGCCTACTCTGCACTCTTTTCCCCTTGAATCCAACATGAATACAGGGGGCAAAAACAGAAAAAAGGAATTTCTTCTTTGATTTCAGAAATTCAAAGTTCAGTGATTTTAAGAGAGTTCTGTGAATTTGAGTTTTCATTTGTGAAAGGAACCATATTTCAGAAATTTCACTTTTTATCCTTTGAGCTATATTTCAATAAACACAAATCTGATCCCAGGTAAGAACTGTGCTATTGCATTCCAAATAATGAAAACTCTTGCTTGTGTTGTAGTCTCAACACCAGGTACGGTTTTCATGTAATTGGATCATAGAAAGAAACAGAAATATACACAAAAACTGCAGTTTAGAATTAAATGGAATTTCAATTCAGTGCCTATTTTATTTTTCATAATTAGTTGTTCAGTTTTGAAATGCTAAGTGGAAACTACACATTCTTTTTCTGTTCTGGGTGTCTTTAAGTTATTAATACACATGCTTCAACAAAGTAAGCAATCAATGTCTGTATCTTCTCAAACAAGATAAAAGTCCTAGCATGATACAGTGTCTCTACCCATCTTCCTCCTTCCCTATGATAATATCTGGTACTTTATTATAAGATTTATACAGTAAATGTAAAAAACAACTCACTTAGGGGCGCCCGGGCTGCTCAGTGGGTTAAAGCCTCTGCCTTCCGCTCAGGTCATGATCCCAGGGTCCTGGGATTGAGCCCTGGGCAGGCTTTCAGCTTAGCAGGGAGCTTCCCCCTCTCTCTCTCTGCCTGCCTCTCTGCCTACTTGTGATCTCTGTCTGTCAAATAAGTGAATAAAAATCTTAAAAGAAAAAAGAAACAATTCCTAAAAAAAAACAAAAAACAAAAAACAAAACAAAACAAAACAACAACTCACTTAGGCAAAAAGATCATTCCCAAATATCTTTTTTGTATTCTAATTATCTTCTTTTCATTTATTTGCTGAAATATAATTTCTGTTCATTTTCATAGCTTGTCTTTGGTTAAAAATTCTGAGTTCTTGATGATCTAAGAATCTTCATTTTACTCTCACATTTGAATGATGGTTAACTGGATATAGAATTTTAGTTTAAAAAGACCCTCCTGGGGCACCTGGGTGGCTCAGTGGGTTAAAGACTCTGCCTTCGGCTCAGGTCATGATCTCAGGGTCCTGAGATCGAGCCCCACATTGGGGTCTCTGTTCCATGGGGAGCCTGCTTCCTCCTCTCTCTCTGCCTGCCTCTCTGCCTACTTGTGATCTCTGTCAAATAAATAAATAAAATCTTTAAAAAAGACCCTCCTTCCAACACCTTTAAAATATTACTCCATTAATATTCATGGGCTAATTGTTGTTAATAAAAGACTAATGCTAATTAAGTCTTGCCATTTGTAGGTTATTTGTTTTCATCTTTCTGGTAACTTAGAATTTTTTTTTTTTACATTTGATCATGTACAGAAAAGTTCGCAAAATATAAATGCACACTCCGCAACTTAGCACATATAGGATACTCTGTGTAACACTTGTGTAACACCATCCACAAGAAGAAAAAGGAAATTACCAATACCCCAGAAACATCACTTATGCCAATCATCAGCAAATTAAGAATAAAAAGAATTATCCTCAATGCAGTAAAGAACATCTACAAAAAACCCTACAGCACACATCATATATCATGGTGAAAGACCGAATCCTTTCCCACTAAAGTGGAAACCAAGCAAATAATCTACTTTTACCACTCTTATTCAACACAGTGCAATAAGGCAAGAAAAAGAAATAGAAGGCATACAGATTAGAAAGGAAAAAATAAAACTACCCTTATTTTAGATGATATGATTATTTACGTAGAGAATTTCTAGTAGTCTACCAAAAAATGAGTAAGCAAACCAAAAAACCTCCAGAACTTAGAAGTATGTTTAGGATATTGCAGGACACAAGATTTACACCCCCAAATTAGTCTCATATCTATATACTTAATAATGAATGTGTGGAAATTGACATTAAAAACAGTACCATATACAATCACTCCACATTAAATTATATACTGAGATATATAAGAGTTGCATGATGAGAATGACAAAAAGCTGTTGAAGGGAATCAGAGAAGATCTAAATAAATAAAAAGACATGCTGTGTCCATGGACTGAAAGACTTGGCATCACCAAATTGATCTAGAGGTTTTACACAATACCTATCAAAATCCTATCAAGACATAGACAAGTTTATTCTAAAATTTATATGGACAGGAACAGACCCCAAAGAAGCTAAAGTAATCAATAATTAAGAATAAAGTGAAAGGAATTACTCTACCTGATGTTCAAGATTACTGTATAATTCCAGTGGTCATACTAGTGTAGAAAGTGTCGAGGGGGACATGGAGAGTAATGGCACAAAATGGAGAACCCAGAAACTGATACACCCAAGTAGGTTCAGTTAATGTTTAACAGAGATGCAAAAACAATTTAGTGAACAAAGAATAACTTTTTCAACCAATAGAATCAGTTGAACATCCATAGGGAAAAAATTAACCTCAACCTTAACATCATACCCCATTAAAAATTAATTCACAGTGGACCATAAACTTAATTTTAAAATACAAAACTGTAAATCTTTTAGAAAAAAAGTAAGAGAAAATCTTTGGGATATAGGAATGAGCAAGATTCTCAGACTTAACCCAAAAGTACAATTCATAAAAGGAAAAAATCAATAAATTGTACCTCATCAAAATAGAAAACTTGGCTCTGTGAAAGCCCATGTGAAGAGGATGAAAAGGCAAGCTACAGACTGAGAGAAACTATTTGCAATCCACACGTCTGACAAAGGACTAGTAGCTGAAACATATACAACATATAGAGATCTGCTAAAATACAAAAGTAAAACAAACTAATTAGAAAATGCACAAAAGACATGGAAAGATTTTTCACCAAAAAACATGTACAGATGGCAAATAAGAAGATAAAATGATATTCAACATCATTTGCCATTGGCAAAATGCAAATTAAAACTACAATGAAGTGTTGCTGCATACATATCTGAAGAGCTGACAGAAAAAATACTGACAACACCAAATGCTGGCAAGGATGTGGAAAAATTGGATCTCTCACACACTGCTAGTGAGAATATAAAATGGTATATAGCCACTTTGGAAAACAACTTGTCAGTTTCTTATAAAACTAAAGTTAACAATTACCATGTGAACCAGCAACTGCACACCTAGGCATTTATCTCAGAGAATTGAAAACTTTTTTTACAAAAACCTGTGCACGAATGTTAGTCACCTGATTTGTAATTGCTAAAAACGGGATTCAGCCCCCATGTCTTTCAATAAGTAAATGGATAAACTGTTCCACATACACATCATGGACTATTACTGGGGAAATAAAGAACAATGTACTGATACATGAAACAACTTGGATGATCTCCAGGGAGCTATGTTTAGTAAAACAAAACAAAACAAAACAAAACAAAACAAAAACAAGAAAGCTAACCCCAAAGTGTTACATACTATATTTTCCCATTTACTTAATAATTTAAAAAAAAAAAAAAAGGAAAGAAAGAAATGGAGACCAGATTAATGGTTTGCCAGGGTGTTGGGGGAATGAAGTTTGCATAGTTATAAAAAGTCAACACAAGAGATTTTTGTGGTATTAGAACTGTTCAGTGCCTATCTTACAGTAAATACACCAACCTCTGCAGGTGATAAAACTGTAGAACCTGTTAAACATATACACATGAGTACAGCTAAAACTGGGAGAATCTGAATAAGACTGGTAGATTAAATCAATGTTAATATCTTGGTTGTGATATTAGAATGTAATTTTGTAAAATGTTACCACTGGAGAAAACTGTTGGAGCAAAGTAAACAAAGGTATTATTTCTATAGTTACATGGGATTCTGCAATTATCACAAGAAAAATTTCAATTAAAAAAAAAAAAGGCAAAACTGGCACAGATTAATGAACCCCTGCTAGGGATAAGTAGTAACTTATTTCCTAAGAAAAGAGCTCTACTTTGTGACAGTGCTAAAACGGGGCACTGAGTTAGTCAGCTCTCAGAATGGGAACCATTTGTGACTTCTCAGTCGTGATGTACAAACCTCTATAGATTAAATACCACACACTGAGCCATATTTCACTTTTGGGAAATGTCACTTTGTTCATATGAGCTAACTGCTGAGGATATATAATTATTTTCTCTCTAAGAGACAGTCTAAAAGCATGCATGGGGGAAAGTTAATATAGAATGAATAAACAAGGCAGGCACATGGGGAGGTTTGTGTGTACTTGATTCTTCCAAGAATCAAATATTTTGTCCTATGATCATCACAGTCAAAGGGGACTTCATTATTCAATATTCCAATTTGATTCTATCAAGACAAGTAAGACTTGAAATGATGTGGGCACTACTGGACTTATTCTCAAATATGTTAAATACTTTCATTTTTGTGCCATTCCACAAATGTATTTTGTATTTGGAGTTAAGTAAATGATGTGCTGATTCCTGCTGCACCCACAGATCCCTTCAGTAACTCCTTACAATTGAGTCACTTTGAATTCAATCTTTAGACTCCATAGCCCTAATAACAACTTACTGAAGCAGCCATGTGACTGATCCAGGGTCTGCCATCCAACCAACAGCTTGGAGGGACAACAGCACTCAAAGTGGAGTGGAATCCTGAATAAGACTGGCCAACCCATTCAGATGCCTCATCATACATTTTTAAAAATCAGTATTAAACATACAGAAAGTTCTAGAAGAATCCATTAGGCAGTAGAAGCCTCAGAAACAAAGGGGGTGCCTGGGTGACTCAGTAGGTTAAAGCCTCTGCCTTAGGCTCAGGTCATGATCCCAGAGTCCTGGGATCCAGCCCAGAGCATCAGGCTCTCTGCTCAGCGGGGAGCCTGCTTCCCTTCCTCTCTCTCTGCCTACTTGTGATCTCTGTCTGTCAAATAAATAAATAAAATCTTTAAAACAAACAAACAAACAAAAAACTGAAGCCAGGAAAGAGAAAAGTTATGGACAATGGTAGAATAAGGAGACTCAATAAGGATCACAGCAGGACTGCTGAGCCATAAGCTGAGCCATGAGCCACACAGTCACGACAGTCAGAGCTGTGGAGGAGAGCAGATGAGGCCAGTTTCTTTGCTGGATTCCTGAATTACTATGGAGAAAATCAGGCTCCCTGATAAGCAAGGAGCCTGATGCGGGACTCCATCCCAGGACCCTGGGATTATAACCTGAGCCGAAGGCAGGCACTTAACTGATTGAGCCATCAGGCATCCCTAGAAATTTGTTATATTTTTATGCAAATGACCTTTGACATAGTTTGAAAATAGCAAATATGAAAGAATTTGGAAAATCAGTCTCCCAACTTTGGATTCGGTCATCTTACTTCCCTCCCTCTTTCTCACTAGTTTCTTGTTTATCCTTCCAGAGATACTTTATGCTAATATTTGCCACTATGAATATATATTATATTCTTTCATTTATGTACAATACAGACTAACCCTAAATTCGTGTGCTTTCTATTAGTTTCTGACTTCTACAAATAGTTAGACACTATAGTGAACACCTTTGGCAAAAAACTGACTTTCTGGAAAGATATTAAAATAAAACAAATTACAACAGATGACAAAATAAATAAATACCCTTGAGAGAAGAAAAACTAAAAACACATCTCAATTTTTTTTAGGAAAGCACACATTGTTTTTCTAAAATCTAAGATAAATGTGAGTTTGTGATTTTACAATTCTTTTTAAATTAGGAAAAATTAACCAAAGCTAATTTATGATTTAATATTGAAGCAAAGGCCCTAAAAGCAAGGAGGCAAGGACTGATTGCATATATTTTCCAACACAAAACACATTGGCTGGCACATCGTAGGTGTTCAGTAGGTTTTCATGAAATCACAAATAAATAAAATAAAATCACAAATGTATGAAAATTTTGATGAAATCGTAAGTTATGAATTAACAATGGGGACTGAGGTTTTTATTTAGGAGAGAGACAGAGCCAATAATAAAGTAATTATGAAAACTCAATAGTACTCAAAGAAAAATTTTCTAGACCTGTTTTATAATACTGTTTAACAATTTTCCCATGTATTAAAAATCATATAAAAATAATGAAATTTAAGTTGTGAATCAAAACTCCCTTAAAATTCATGTAAGGCTATATGTGTGATTTGAGAATCGTTGCCACTCTGTTAGGTTCTCTAGCTGCTTTAGTTCATATAATTGTGCACCATTGTGGAGGGAAGAATGTAGGCCCAGTGTCTCTGATCATTCCAGTCTGAGATAAGCCAGTGAATCAAATGTGGACCCTATTCTCCCCTAAATGGGGCAGCACATCCACAATCTCCAAACACAATAGAGAAAACACTAAGCTTTGTATAGGACATTAGTGAAAAGTTGGGAGTAGTGTAAAGCAACCATACTCTATAGAATGCTCATTATTGCACAGACCCATTCCTTCTTGGGGTCCTAGGGTGAACCAGGTTCCTTCCTCACTCCTACCTTCCTGGCTGACCATGGGAAGCTCAGTTTTCAAATGTAGCAGGGTCAAGAAAAATGTCTGCAGTCTATTTCCTTCTCAAGTTTGTCCAAATCCCTAAACGGATGGTGTGATAATAATTATTTCCTTCCATGGAGAACCCACCTCTACCATACTCAGAGTCTGACTGGGTCTGGTTCCATGACCATATAGGCCAGCACTTCATGGGTATAGCCAGTCTGTGTTACTCAGGCTTCAAATCAGCATATATAGGAAATCAACAGCACAACCTAGGGACTGCAGGAAGCTCAGACATTTCCTTTTAGTTCCACCTTATCAAAAGTGCAAGACCCCTGAGTCTGTTTTCCCACAGCAGTCACACATGTAAGCCCCATGGAAAACTAACATGTATGAGAGATCCTAGCAACTACCATCTCAACAGCATATTAGGTTGGCCAGTGCCAGCCAGGATTGCATCCCATCTTGAGTGCTTATTTTCCAAGGAGCTGTTACCTGGATGGCAGCAGCTGGGTCAGACTACTTCTGCCTCAGTAAATCCTGACTAGGGCTGCAGAGTCTAAAGACCAAGGTCAAAGTGATTCAAGTGTAAGAAATTACTGAAGGGGTTTGTGGGCACAGCAGGCCTTAGCAAATCATTTACTCCACTCCACAAACAAAGTGCACTTATAGAATGGCACAGACACAAACAGATTTACTGCATTGGAGTAACCTACACTATTTGCTCTATAGCTTCTCACTCACTGAAGCCTGGTATATGTCTCCACCTCCGTCAACAGCCACCTCTACGTTCTTTTCTATCTATATTAAAGGACATACCACATTTTGCCTTGAATCATACTCATTTATGTTTGTATCTATTTCACCCACTAGATTGAAGCTTTTCAAAGGTCCATATTGTCATTATGCATAGCTCCTAGCAAAGAGGCTTGCACACTGAATCATTTCCATAAATATATGTTGTATGGATTTAGCTGACTCATACTCTCACCCTTACCCAAATTTATAAATGGAAAATAATAAATGTTAGAAGTACCATTTTCTTTTCCAGCTCAGTGGTGAGACTGCCATAGACTTGCCCATCACTTTAGACTTTACTATGATATTGCTGTAAGGGGCTGTGGGAAAGTGGTGATTAGAACCCATGAAGGAAACAACACCAAAGAATAGCACATCAAATGATCCTTTGGGGTAAGCAGATCAATGTTTCTCTCCACAAAATTCATCTGTGTGGAAAGAAGTTGTGTTGTTTTTTTATCCAATCCAGGCACGTCAGTTGCCTATACCTACAAATAACACATTTGAAACTTAGTGTCTTTAAACAACAACCATATAGTATCTCTCACAATTATGTGGGTTGAGTCCCTAGTTTCTCCATGGACTATGCCTGAGATAACTCATGCAGTTGCAGTCAGTGAGGGTCAGCTGTGCTGAAAGGGCCACGGTGGCCTGACTCATGCATTACCATTGGTGATGGCTATTGGCAAGGTGCCTCAACTCTCCTCCATAATTATTCTCATCACCTGTAGGTCAGACTGGCTTCATTTCACAGTGCTCTTGGCACTAAGTTCCAAGAGGGCAAAAACAGAAGATGCAAGATCTATTAAGGCCCAGCTTCAGAAGTTTTAGAAAGCCACATCTGCCACATTCTATTGAATAAAGCAGGTCACATAGTCCACGTTCGGTGGAATGCGTAAAAAAGCCACATTCTGTGCACACTAAGATTGAAGGAATATGTGGCTATTACTAGTCTACCACACCGAATATCTATGTGATACAACCACATAGTTGTTGTATACAACAGTTGTTGTATACAACCAGAGCCCAGCAGGCCAACAGAACAGCAAGCCAGATCTTTCACTTTAGACAGGAGCAGCATCAGTCACAGTTCCAGATCCAGTAGGTTCCATGTCTCCCATTTCTCTAGAGTAGAAAACCCAAAGGGTCTCTCTCAAGTGGCATTGTTCTCTGTGGGCACAAATTATATTTTAGAACGGATTGCAATCACCCCCCCCCCAACAATGCCTGTGGAGGCCTGTCTAGGAGACTTTCCATCCCTTCATCTGTGCGTAGAGAAGGAAATCCTCTATCTTGGAATTAAGAACGATGATAGCATGAAAGTGGCTATAGATGGATGCAGTTGCATCTTTTACCTTTCCCCCAAATTTTCAGTGTTTCTCCATAATGCACAAAACAATCTTTAATGTGGTCTTTCCAGACCCTTTTCACACCCACACATCCTGCCCCAACTCAATTTTCCAACTTATTGCCTGCTATCTCCCTTGTGATCCCTTATTCAGCCTCAGAGACTTTTCAACATTATTTCCTCTGTGCTGTACTTGTGCCTTCTACTAATTATTGTTTTCTTTTCTCATCCCTGTACCAGTAAGAATGCCACCTCCTCAAGCACAGTAGAATAGATTGTGTAATTTTCCAGCATTCACTGTCAGATTCATCTCGCTCCTCTGTGTCTCCAGGCCAAGCCAAATCTTCTCTGTGTCTCCTTCCCACCAGCATGGTGCCTTATGTACAGGCTTTAGGAAAGACAAACAAGCCTGGATCATTGTTAGATCAGCAGGTGAGTGAGCTGAGAGTAAAATTAGACTGTGAAAGCCTCAGCTTCCACATGTACTAAATAAGTAAACACTGACTTCCTTCATCACGAGGCTGATGGGATTTAGTGAGGTACCCTATGTGAAGCTGAGAGCCAGTCGGCAATAGCCGCTAGCAGCCACAGAGCAGTAGTAGTACCAGTAGTAGTATTGAAATGTAGTTCGGTCCTGATTAACCTTCTAGTTTTGATATCAGATATTCTTGTCAGTCCCTCTCCCTCTTCCCACCAGGAATTAGATTACATGTCCTTGGGGGATGCTTGGATGGCTCAGTTGGTTAAGCATCTGCCTTCAGCTCAGGTCAAGATCCCAGCATCCTGGCATTGAGACCCGTGTTGGGCTCCTTGCTCAGTGGGGACCCCGCTTCTCCCTCTGCCTGCAACTCCCCATGCTTGTGCTCTCTCTCTCTGACCAAAAAAAAAAAAAAAAAAAATCTTTAAAAAAAAAAAAACATGTCCTTTCATTCTCTACCATAAAGCATGCCCATTTTCTCCTTTACATTCAACTCATTTAGGGTAGGAAAATCATGCAAATTAGAACAATTTCACACTGAGCACTCTTGCACTCTTTTTGTCTGGGTCTCTGGACATTGCATATGATTTTTACCTAACTCTTGGGTCATGCTTCCGTATTGGGAGTGTACTTGGATTCTGATGAAGATGATAAGCTTCTGTGAAGTTGCCTGCTTATCTCCTAGAGCTTTTTTCCATTTCGCCCTAACCTCTCTTCTGCTCTTTTTCTTTTTGTCCTAGTCTTCAAAAAACACTAACAAGGCTCTACCATATACAAAACACTGCAAGTAAAAAGATCTGCCGTCATTCTTTCAAGAAGTTCACAGTCTGAAGGATGAGGCCAAGTAAATCAGTAGTTCTATCACAAGAAGCTAAATGATAGGGAGAGAAATCCATGGGAACCTAGAAAAGGGATATTCCCTGAGTTTAGGGAAAAATGGAATCTAATGCATCCTAGAGTACTTGTACTCTCAGAGAACAGCAGTATTTCTTTTTTTTAGTAAAAATAATAATGAAAACTGATGAAGTCAATCCTTGTTTCTTTCTGTTACTGTTTTTTAAAAGTTTTATATAGTTCACATAATATAAATTTCACCCTTTTAATGTGGACCATTCAAGGTTTTTATTATAATCATGGACTTGTGCAACCATCACCACAATGTAAATTTATAATATTTTGTCACCCTTCAAATAATCCTGTACACATAAGAAGTTGCCCTATTCTGCCTCACCACCCACTCCCTGGAAAACAGTAATCTATATTCTGTCTTTTTAGAAGTACTATTCTAGACATTTAATATGAATGGAATCATACAATGTGTGCTCTTTTATTCCTGACTTCTTTCACCTAGTATGATATTTGCCAAGTTTTATCTATGTTGGCGTGTGTCAAAATGGTATTCCTTTTCATTGTTTTATTAGTTTTCTGTTGCTGTTGTAACAAATTACCACACATTTGGTTAGTTAAAACAACCTATATTTATTATCTTACAGTCCCATAAATTAGAAGTCCAACACAGATATATTGGATTAAAATCAACTCATCAGTGGGGCACTTGGGTGACGCAGTCAGTTAAGCATTTAAGTCTTGGTTTTGGCTCAGGTTGTGATCTCAGGGTCATGATCTCAATGTCATGAGATTGAGCCCCAGGTCAAGCCCCTTGGTGGGGCTTGGGTACTCAGTGTGGAATCTACTTAAGTTTCTCTTTCCCTCTCCTCCCACCCCCCCCCTATTTTTGTGCTCTCTTTCTCTCTCTCTCTCAAATAAATAAATTTTTAAAAAACAAAATCAAGGTGTCAGCAGAGCTGTCACCCCTTCTGGAGGCTCTAAGGGACTATCCATCTCTTTACCTTCCCCAGCGTCTAGAGGCCACTATGGATGGAGGTCCTCTTCCTCCATCATCAAAGCCAGCAACATTGCATTTCTCTGATCATGCTTCCATAGTCTCATCTCCTTCTGACTCTCATTTTCTGCCTCCCTTTTTCACTTTTAAGGATGCTTAAGGGTAATTACATTAGACCCACCCAAATCATACTGAATAATTTTGGCATCAAGATCCTTAATGTCATTTGCAAAGTCCTTGTGCTATGTAAGATATTTGATTTATAGATTCTTGGAATTAGAACTTGGATATCTTTGGGGCAGGGACATTATTCTGCCTACCACAACTGTCTATTAATACACCATTTGTTCCATATCAGTTCATCGCTTGAAGGACCTTTGTATAATTCCCACTTTTTATATATTACAACAAATGCTGCCATGAACATTTTTATACAAGTTTTTGTGTGGCATCTGTTTTCATTTCTCTTACATATATATCTAGTAATAGAAACTCTGGGTCAGATGGCAACTATATATTTAACATTTGGAGTAAATTTCAAATTGTTTTATAAGCTTGTATATGACAGAGATGTTTAAAATAGTCATCAGATGGGGAATTTAAATAGTTTAAAAACAAAAATAATTTAAAGCAATCATGATTAATATGTTGAGAACTCAAAAGGAATTGGTAATGTAAGCAGGGAAAGAAACTCTAGGAAAGAGTTAAAAAAGAAGGGCTAAAATCAAAAACACTCTCACATAAAGAAGAAAAAAATGCTTTTAATGGGCTCATCAGTAGATTGGGTAGGAAAAGGCCAAAGAGAATCAGTAAGCTTGAAATATGCCAATAGCAATTTCCCAAAACAAAATGCTAAGACAAAAAAAAAAAAAAAAAAAGAAAGAAAAATTGAAGATATAATTGTAATACAGGAAAATAATCCAATAGAGGAAATATTGGTAGTAGCTAAGAAATTTTCAAATGTAATGCAAACAGAAAGCCATAGAACCAAGAAGCACAGAGAACAGAGTAGGACAATTACCTAAACAAATAAGTAAAAAAGTTATACATCACATCATATCCTAACTGTAAAGGGAAATAACAAAAAGGAAAAACAAATGAAAGAGAGAGAAAGAAGATCTCCAAAAAAGCGAGAGGGGAAAACATTACTTTACCTATGGAAAAATGAAGATAAGAATTACAATGTGCAACTTGTCAGAAACATTGCAAGCAAGAAAGAACTGGAATAAAATAGGTAAAGTGTCAAAAGAGAGAGCGACTTACCTATAATGCTACATTCAGAGAAATTATTCTTTAAAAATGAGGAAAACAAAGACTTTTCCAGACAAATAAAAACTGAGGTAATTCAGCAGCAGCAGACACACCTTGCCCCCCCGCCCAAAAAAAAAAAAAAAAGTAAAAATGTCTTCCACAAGGAAAATGATAAAATGATATAGGTCAGAAATTTGAGTCTATATCCAGAAAGGAAGAGCACTGGGGTGAATTAAAGAAATATTTTATTGTTCTTATTTCTAGATGATTTGAAAGATAACCTTAAATAAATAATAGTAAATAATGGTGACAATTGGGTGATCATAGCATATGAATAAGTGAAGTGAATGATAGTAATGTCATAAAAGAATTTTGGTTTGTCTGGTGTTTTTTTCATGATTAGAGTGAAGTTAGGGTTTTTTAGAAGAACCCCACAAGTGAGGTGTCCTGGGTACTTGATATCCACATGACATCATTGGTGATGTCAACCTGATCACTTGGGTCAGGTGGTTTACGGTAGGTTACTCCATGGAAAGTTTCTATATGTGTGTGTGTGTGTGTGTGTGTGTGTGTGTGTGTGCATTTTTTTTAATTTGGAATTCATTTGTAAGCACATTTGTGTCTCTTGGTAGCTGATTTCTATTTCTAGTCTATAGTTCTATTCCTTTAGGTTTCTTTGTTTCTCCTTTACTGCCTTCTCTGAGTTCCTCTGAATGATTTTTATGATTCCTTTTTAACTCCTCTATTAACTTATTGACATTTCTTTTAAAATAGTTTGTAGTAGATGCCCTAGGGTTTAATATATCCATATTTAAATAATCTGAACACACTCTGAACATTTTAACACATTATGTGTAAAGACAATACATCTTCCAGTTCTTCTGATCACTTGTTTCTGTCACCACACATTTGACTTTCACATGTATAATAAACACACAATGTGTGTTATTAAAAGCATATAAAACTAATGCTTTAAACAGCATGTTGTATTTTAGCACAAATTAAAATTAGGGGAAAAATCTCATCTTTATTTATTTCATTTCTGATGCTCTATTTCTAGATCTATTTATGTAGACTCAAGTTTCTAGCCTATACCACACACCTTCCACCTGAAAAATTTCCTCTAACTTTTCTTCTGGAGTGGGTCTGGTTGCAATGAATTTCCTTGGTTTTTGTTTGAGAAGTAATATCATTGTTTCTCCATGTATTTTAAAATAACCTTATTGAGATATAATTTACATACCATAAAGCTTACCCATTGAAAGTGTACAATAGTTTTTAATATATTTATTTTGTTCTGTAACCAGCTCCACGGTCTAATTTTTAAACACTTTCATTCTCTCTGAAAGAAAGATTGTACTGCCTGCCTGTCATCTCCATCCTTCTCCTTGGTTCCCTCCACCAGCTCTAGGCAAGCACAAATAGTTTTCTGTCTCTGTGGATTTTCCCACTGTAGCTATTTCACATAAAAGGGATGGTAACAATAGGCATTGTCTTTTGACTGGCTTCTTTTACTTAGCATAAAGTGTTGGGTTAATCCAGTTTGCTGCAACTACCAGTACTTTATCCCTTTTCGTTGCCAAATAATATTTCATTGTAGCTATGCCACACTCTGTTTATCTGATCATCAGTTTGGTTTGTTTCCACTTTTTAGCTACTATGAATGATGCTGCTATAGACATTAACGTTTAGGTTTCTGTGCTGACATGTTTTTTTCATTTCTCTTGGGTAGATATTTAGGATAGGAATTCCTACTTTATATGGTAACTGTATATTTAGAATTTTAAAGGACTGAAAAACTGTCTTCCAAATTGACCAGACCATTTTACATATCCATCATTAATGCATAAAAGTTTTGATTTCTCCAGGTCCTCTCTAGCACTTGCTTTGTCTTTTTTTTTTAATTAATTTTATTTATTTGAGAGAGAGAGAGAACATGAGTGGGGAGGGAGAGGCAGAGGGAGAGGGAGAAACAGACTCCCCACTGAGCAATGATCTCAAAGAGGGGCTCAATCCCAAGACCCTAAGATGACACCTTAAGGCGAAGGCAATCACTTAACCAACTGAGCCACCAGGTTCTCTTGGTCTTTCTTTTTTGTTTTAACCACATTGAGTGTTGTGGTATGTCATTGTGGTTTTGATTAGCACTTCCTCAATTAGTAACGATATTGAGCATTTTTTTTAAGATTTTATCTATTTATTTATTTGTCAGAGAGAGAGAACGCACATGTGCACAAGCAGGCAGAGTGGCAGGCAGAGGCGGAGAGAGAAACAGTCTCCCTGCTTGAGCAAGGAGCTGAATTCGGGACTCGATTCCAAGACCCTGGGATCATGACGTGGGCCGAAGGCAGTGGCTTAACCAACTGAGACACCCAGGCGTCCCGAGCATCATTTTTATGTTTATTACACATTTATGTATAGTTTGGACAAAAACCTATTGAAATCCTTTGCCTATTTTTTATTTGGATTTGTATATTTCCCTTATTGAATTGTAAAGATTATTCATATGTTCTGAATATAAATCCCTCTATAGATATATGATTGGCGCATATTTCTTCTAGTCTGTGGGTTTTCTTTTCTTCTTCCTGATGATATCCTTTAAAGCACAAAAGTTGATTTTGAAGAAGTCTGATTTATCTATATTCTCCTTATTTATTTATTTAGCAATAGAGTGAGCTGGAGGGAGAGGGAGTGAGAATCTGAAGCAGACTCCATGCTAAGTGCAGAGTCCAAAGCAAGACTTGATCCCACCATGGTGAGATCATGACTTAAGCTGAAACCGAGTCCACCACTTAATCTACTGAGCCACCAGGAGCCCCTTCTTTATCATTTATGTTCTGAGGTTTGTATCTAAAAATTACTGTGTAAACCAAGATAATGAAGATTATTTTCATGTATGGTTTTCTAAGGTTTTTTAATGTGTGGCTATTACATTTAAATGCATGGCCCACTTTGTGTTAATTTTTTTTATATGGTGTGAGGTAGGGGTTCAAACTCATTCTTTTGCATGAGGCTATCCGGTTGTCTCAGAAACATTTGTTGAAAGATGATTCTTTTCCACTGAACTTTGTTGGATCCTTTGTTGAATCAACTGAACATAAACGTGTTTATGTCTGTACTCTCAATTATATTTACTTGATCTATATGTCTACCTTTGTCCCAGTACCATGCTGTCTTGATTACAGCACCTGTGTAGTAAGTTTTGAAATTGGAAAGTGTGAGTCCACTTACTTCATCCTGCTTTTTAAAGATGTTTTGCCTATTCTGCTGCCTTTGTATTTCCATATGAATTTTAGGGTTAGTTTATCTGTTTATTGGGTTTTTCTCTAAACAAGATCATATAATCTGTTAAAAACTATATCTTTATTTCTTCCTTTTCATTCTGGGTGCCATTTATTTCTTTTGCTTGCCTAATTGTCTTGATTAGGACCTCCATTACAGTGTTGAATAAAATAAGAAGAATGAATATGTGTGTCTTGTTCCCAGTATTAGGAGAAAGGCACTCAATCTTTTACTATTTAGTATGACATTAGCTGCAAGCTTTTTGATGATTTCTTTTATAAGCTTCAAGAGATTGCCTTTGATTCCTGTATTTTTGAATCACTTTATTAACAATGGGTGTTCAATTTTGCTAAATCCTTTCTCACTATCTACTTAAATAATCATGTATTTCATTCTTTACTGATTAATATGTTATAGTATATTGACTTTTGGATGTTAAACCATGCTTGCCTTTCTGGGGAATATTTTACTGGCCATGATGAATAATCTTTTTTATATACTGCTGGATTATGTTTGCTAGTATTTTGATAAGAATTTTTGCATCTATATACAAAGGAGATATTGGTCTTTTTTTTTTTCTCCTTCCTATGATGCCATTGTCTAACTTGCGTATCAGGGTAATAATAACCTCATAGGATGAGTAGAAAAGTATTTACAGTATTTTATTTTCTGGAAGAGTTAATAAAGGACTGATGTCTACTCTTCTTCAAACGTTAAATAGAATTCACCAGTGAAGTCATATGGCCTCTACTTTTTGCGAAGTTTCAAAATTATTAATTCTATCTCTTTACTTATTGTTGGGCAATCCCAACTTTATGTTTTTCCTTGATTTAGTTTCAGTAATTTGTGCCTCTCTAGGAGTTTGTTCATTTTATCTACGTTATCTAAGTTTTTGGTGTCATTATAATCCATAGAGTTAGTTGATAGTGGACTCCCTCTTAACTCCTGATTTTAGTAAATTGTGTCTTCTCACCTTCTACTGTCAGTTTATCTAGAAGTTTGTCAGTTTTATTGATCTTATTACCAAATAACCAACTTTTTTTCAATTTATGTTTTCTTTTATATTTTTATTCTCTATATTAGTGAAGTCTATTTCCCCTGCAGTGATAAGCCTCTGATGTTATTCCTCATAAAGTGCAGTCGTATACACATAGTCTTCCTGCCCACCAGATATCACTATAATTTAATCTGCGCTATTTTGACTGTTTCTTACCTTTGTCTCCTCATTGAATATTTAGCTGGTCTGCATCTATTGTTATCACACCCAGCTGTTAGCTTTCAGTAATTGATAACTAATTATTGTATTGCTTTTGACAATATCCTGGACCACGAATTGCTCCACAGTCTGATCCAGTCGGATCTGAGCCCCTTGGAAAGCGTGGAGCAATACCAATCTTTGAGACTTGCTCCCACCCTCTTCTGTGGTTGATCTCTGCAGTATAATGCACAGCCTCGTGGGGGAGGAATTTTCCTTTTTACTGGCTATCTCATATATCCTCCGTATATATTAAAGAGTTGTGTATGGTGGGAGGTGAAGTGGAGAGGGAGAGGGGAACAAGTGTAATAACCTAACTTCTGCCAAACCACCCAGTATGGATATTCTACAGCCTAAGCAGAGAACATGGGATGGACGAATGTTCACTGGCTACTGAACCAACCTGAATAGATCTGCTTTAGGAAGCTGGGAAACAGTGGGAGCCTCCACTCAACTTCCAAGCCCACTGGACCAGCTCTCCTGTAACACAGAGCTTTGATAGAAAAAGGGACTCTATTCTTCACTAATTGCCCTTCCCAGATGCTCCCTTCATAGAAAGAGTTGAGACTGGGGTAAATGGCACCACCCAGATGCTGATACTAACTTGATATAGGCCTTTTTTTGCATGGATCTGTGAAAAATGGTATTTGATAATGTTCAATACTGCCAAACCATCTACAGTAGCTTTTCTACTCCAGAGAGCTGGGTGGATATAGCTGCTGTTCAGCTGTTGAGGGCACTGGAGCAATTGTCCCACAAAATAGAGTTGAGGAGAATGAATACAGTAACTATGTGTCATAGTATGACACATAGTGACTATGTGTCATAGTCACTCACCGTTCTTGTTGAGTCTCCACAGATTTTATTAGGTAAATGGTTCTCAATTTGTTGAAGGCCCTTTGACCAATTCCCAAAGATTGAATGATTATCTTTGCTAATTTTACCAACTTAATTTATGTCTCTTCAGGGGAGAGGTTTCCCTATGCTGCTCAGACCACTATTGTGGACTGTATTTTGTTTTCATCAGAATTTCCTAAGATACTTTTTAATAAAGTAAGATGTATAAAATCCAGCAGCATTTACAAGAACATTTTTAATGCTACTGTATAAAGCTTTCCTCTCATCCATCAGGGGCACTGATCCTGACATCTATTTGCTTAAATTGTTAAGATTTCTTCAATTCAACACATACACACACTCTCAATATTTGTAAACTCTTGTGCCATATTCCTTGTGTAATTTGAGTTTTTCCCAGCTCCAGCTGTGGTTCCTCTCCACTTAGGGTATAATTATTTGTAGAGCCAATCATACCCTGCCAACATTCCTTTTATATAGGCTGATATTATGTGAGTAAAACCAACTTTTAATTTTCTTTTTCTCACAGTGCAGCACTGAAAACCTTAGAATTTTTCTACTAGCTTCATCTATGCCTTTTCCCCCAAGATCTACTTTTAAGATAGCAAACCTACCTTTTTAATCATTATTGTCACTATTTTTGATGGGGTTTAGCACAATCCCCAAAACATATATTTCACTGACAAAAAAAAATTATATATATATATATATATATATATATATATACACGTATATATATGTGCATGTGTGTGTGTGTGTGTGTGTGTGTGTGTGTGTGTGTATAGTTTGAATACAAAAATTTGTTTCTTCAATTGTTACATTTCTCAGTGTATTAGTTTGCTAGCGCTGTTAGGAAAAAAAAATCACTAACTGACTTAAAAAACAAAATGTATTGTCTTAAAGTTCTGCAATTTAGAAGTCCCAGATCAGGGTGTTAGCAGGGTTGGTTCCTCTAAGGACAGACAATATGTTTCATGTCTCTCTCTCTCTCCTAGCTTCTGTGGTTTGCTGGAAATCATTGGCATGACATGGCTTATAGAAGCATTACCCCAATCTCAGCCTTCATTTCACATGAGATTCTCCATGTTTGCTGTCTGTATCCAGATTTTCCCATTTTATATGGACACATATCATGTTGTATTAGGGGCCCACCCTAGTCCAGTATGATCTCTTCTTAACCAACTGCATCAGCAACAATCCTTTTTCCCAAATAAGATAGCATTCTGAGATAATGAGGCTTAAGAATTCAACATGGGGGGGGGGCAAGATGGCAGAGATGTGGGAGACCATGTTTCAACTGGGCCCCTAAGGTGAAGTAATTATCTACCAGAACACTCTGAACACCCATGAAATCAACCTGAGATGTACGATTATACACTTCTGGATCTCTGTGGGGCAGAAAACACCAGTGGAGAGGTAAGAAGAGAGGGAACAATCAGACTGATATCTGAGGATAAACAGAAGCGGGGGGGAAGCCACCAGAAGCAAGCCAGTTGGAAAGAAACACCCCAGTAAGAAAGTACCCTATAATTGGGGACCAGCAATAACTTGGAGTCTGGTTTAAAGCACTCAAAAATAGCAAAAGATCTTAAGGGGCAACTGGTGGAATCAGACAGTCACGGGCTGAGGCCTAAACCCACGGTCCCAGGACAGCCACTGCTGGTGACCACCCATGGCAGAGAGATTGTGGTGGCAGAGTCTCCAGTTCCTGGTCCCGGGGACCCCAGTGTTGCACGGCTTGCACCACCACTTGGCCGGTGTGCTCTCCCGCCCCTGCATGAGGAAGTCTGGTGGGCCCATTCTAGAACCACAGCCTTTTTTTACTTTGTGCTCACTGTGTGACTGGGATCTGAATTGAGCTCACCCCAGCACCTGAGACTGCTCTGTGCAGGTGCTAGCCAGTGGTCTCTAAAGACCAGCCAAGAGTCTGGACACGCCTAGCCCAGACTTGAAGGAATTCAGCAAGATCTCTGGACAGGATCTCTCAGCAGGCAGCAATCTGCAAAACCTTGAGGTCTGAACCCCAGACAAGAGTCCCAGCAAATACAGCCACTGGAAGTAAACTCCCTAGACCAATATTGTTCGTGGTTTTAGTAGCATGAGGGTGCAGAGACAAGCAGGCACTTCGGATGATCCCTGAGATGGTGACTGGGATGTGCACTGTCTGTGGGAGGTAGCACAGCTCAGCGGAGTTTACAGAGGGAGATTCTGTGTGTTCTGGACCAACCAGATGGGAGCAGCCTGAGGCTTCTCTCTGAGACAGAAGTCTGGGTGCAGTTTGCTTTCCACTAACCCTCCAAAAAGCCTGCCCCAAACTAAAAAACTCCAGAGAACAAAAGCCTGAAAAACTGGTTTCCAGAGAGCCCAGCCCCTTGATAGGGGGCGGAAGGACTCAACCCAAGCAAGACTAACTGAAAAACAATGCAGCAGTCACCTCCCCCAGAAAGCCAGCCAAAAGAATGAGAGAACAACCACCACAGGGTCCCCATAAAACTGTTCAACCCCAATATCAGGGAAAAACAATATGTTAAGCTCCTGGTATTGCCTTAAAATCTGTATATTTCATAGATACAAATTTTATTTTTAATTCATTCTCACTATTCTTGTTCTTTTTAAATTTTTTAACCTACTTCCCATTACAATTAGAGGTTTAATACAACATATTGCATAATAACCTTTTTTTTTTATAAATTTTTTTTAAACATATATTTTTATCCCCAGGGGTACAGGTCTGTGAATCGCCAGGTTTACACACTTCACAGCACTCACCATAGCACATACCCTCCCCAATGTCCATAACCTCACCCCACCCCCAACCCCCCTCCCCCCATCAACCCTCAGTTTGTTTTGTGAGATTAAGAGTCACTTATGGTTTGTCTCCCTCCCAATCTCATCTTGTTTCATTTACTCTTCTCCTACCTCCTTAACCGCCCCCCACCATGTTGCATCTCCTCTCCCTCATATCAGGGAGATCATATGTCTTTCTCCAATTGACTTATTTCGCTAAGCATGATACCCTCTAGTTCCATCCACGTCGTCACAAATGGCAAGATTTCAGCATAATAACCTTTTAACTTGAACTTTTTTCACACATATACCTGTGTTTTTCTTTTTCTTTTCTATTTTTTTAAATATAAATAGAATACAAGCTTCAAGGTAATCCTCTTTCCCTAATCAATACTACCCCTATATATAAACCAGTTTTAATCTCCCTTTGTCTCTGGAAAGTTGAGTCCTTTAACAAAGATATCAAGATACACCCAGGAAGAATCAAAATAACCTTCCTCCCTGACATTGAGAATTTATAACCACCTTCCTATCTTCTGTCAGTGTTTCTGTGTATTTGTTTTTGTTCTGGTATTATATAAATCTTATCCTTGGGGTTCATTTTGGCTGGGTTCTTTTTTTTTTTTTTTTTCCTTGTCATTTACTTTTGTCAGTCTTTTTGTTTTTCCGTTTTTGTTTGAATACCTTATAATTCTTACCTTTGGGGCCCATTCTGGCTGGGTCTTCTCTCTCTCTCTCTTTTCTTTTTTTCCTGTCTCTTTCTCTCTCTATCTCTTTTCTTTCTTTTTGGTGATGACTTCTGATTGCTCAGAGGCATTCCAGGGTGCAGCTTGCCTAGATCATGGTTGATATATTCAGTTACACATCCCCTCAGCAACCTCTCATCAAAATGACTAGGAGAAGGAACACCCATCAGAGGAAAAATTCAGAGACTGTGCCGTCACCATCGGAGCTATGGATATGGACATAAACAGTATGTCAGAAAGGGAATTCAGGGTAGCAATTATCCAGGCAATGGCTAGCTTGGAGAAAAGCACTAATGACAACATGGAATCATTAGGACAGAAGTGAAAGCCACCTGGGAAGAAGTTAAAAATCCTATCAATGAGATCCAATCTAATCTACTCTAACAGCTAGGGTAACCAGGACAGAAGACAGAATTAGTGATCGAGAGGACAAACTGATAGAGAAAAAGGATCAGGAGGAGGCCTGGAATAAACAGCTTAAAAGCCATGAAAACAGAATTAGGGAAATAAATGATGCCATGAAACATTCCAGCATCAGAATTATTGGGATCCCTGAAGGGGAGGAGAAAGAAAGAAGACTAAGAGATATAGTTGAACAAATTCTGGATGAAAATTTCCCCAATCTGGGGAATGGAACCAGTGTTCTAGAGACAGAAAGAACACCCCCCCAAAATTACAAATCTAGAAATGCCTTAAGGAACTTGATTGTGACACTGATGAATCATAATTTTAGACAAGAGCTTTTGAGAGCAGCTAGGGGGAAGAGATTCCTTATGTATAGAGGAAGGTCTATCAGAATAATGTCAGACCTGTCCACAGAAACCTGACAAGCCAGAAAGGGCTGGCAAGACATAATCTGGGCAGTAAATGGGAAGAACATGCAGCCAAGAATATTTTATCCAGCAAGGCTGACATTCAAAATGGATGGAGAGATAAAGAGCTTCCAAGACCAGCAAGGTTTAAAAGAGTACATGACCGCAAGCCATCACTACAAGAAATATTAAGCAGAGTTCTTTAAAAGAAGAAAAAAACAAGAGTGACATAGAACAGAAATTTACAGAGACCATCTATGGAAACAAGGACTTCACAGGCAACATGATGTCAATAAAAACTTATCTTTCAATAATCACTCTCAATGTGAATGGCCTAAATGCTTCCATAAAATGGTATAGGGTTTCAGGCTGGAAAACTACAGGACCCACCCATATGCTGTCTACAAGAGACCCATTTGGAACCTAAAGATACATCCAGACTGAAAATGAAGTAATAGAGAACCATCTTTCATTCCAATGGGCCTCAAAGAAAGCTGGGGTAGCAATTCTCATACCAGATAAATTAGACTTTAAGCTAAACACTGTAGTCAGAGATACAGAATGACACTACATCATTCTTAAAGGGTCTATCCACCAAGAAGATATAACAATTCTAAATATTTATGCCCCCAATATGGGAGCAGCCACCTATAAAAGCAAACTGTTAATCAAAATAAAGAATCATATTGATATGAATATATTAATAATAGGGGATCATAACACATCACTCAGTAATAAACAGACCATCCAAGCAGAAAATCAATAAAGAAACAAAAGCATTGAATGACACATTGGACCAGATGGACTTCATAGATATATACAGAATATTCCACTCTAAAATAACAGAATACTCATTCTTCTCTAGTGCACATGGAACTTTCTCCAGAATAGACCACACACTGGGTCACAAATTAAGGTTGACTGATACCAAAAGATTGAGATTATTCCCTGTATATTCTCAGACCACAATGCTTTGAAACTGGAACTCAACCACAAGAAAAGTGTGGAAGGAATTCAAACAGTTGGAAGCTAAAGACGACTCTGTTTAAAAATGTTTGGATCAACCAGGATATCAAAGAAGAACTAAACAATTCATAGAAACCAATAAGAATGAAGACACATCAGTTCAAAACTTTTGGGATACGGCAAAGGTGATCCTAAGGGGGAAATACATAGCCATCCAAGCCTCCCTCAAAAAAATAAATAAATAAATAAATAAATAAATAAATCCAGAATACACCAGCTGTCTTTATACCTTAAAGAACTGGAGAATCAACAAGAAATTAAGCCAACCCCACACACAAGAAGAGAAATAATAAAAATTAGAGCAGAGATCAATGAGATAGAAACTAGAGATAGAGTAGAACACATCAACAAAACGAGAAGCTAGTTTTTTGAAAGAATCAATAAGATCGATAAACTATTGGCCAAACTAATCTAAAGGAAAAGAGAGATGACTCAAATTAATAAAATTATGAATGAAAATGGAGAGATCACGACTAACACCAAGGAAATAGAAATAATCATCAGAAATTATTATCAACAGTTATATGCCAATAAATGAAATAGCCTAGAAGAAATGGATACATTCCTGGAAATGTATAAACTTCCAAACCTGAATCAGAAAGAAATTGACAACCTGAATAGACCAATATCTAGTAAGGAGATTGAATCAGTGATCAAAAAACAAGAGCCCAGGACCTGGCAGAATCCCTGGAGAATTCTATCAAACATTCAAAGAAGAAATAATACATATACTCCTGAAGCTGTTTCAAAAAATAGAAACAGAAGAAAAACTTCCAGACTCTTTCTATGAAGCAACATTACCCTGATCCCCAAACCAGGCAAAGAGCACCAAAAAGGAGAATTTCAGACCAATATCCCTGATGAATATGGATTCAAAGATTCTCAACAAGATCCTAGCTAATAGGATCCAACTGTACATTAATAAGATTATCCACCATGACCAGGTGCGTTTTATCTATGGGATGCAAGGGTGGTTCAACATTTGTTAATCAATTAATGTGGTAGAACAAATCAATAAGAGAAAAGAGAAGAACCGCATGTTCCTCTCAATTGATGCAGAAAAAGCATTTGACATGATATAGTGTCTATTCCTGATTAAAATGATTCAAAGTATAAAGATAGAGGCAACATTCCTTAACTTCATAAAGTCTATCCATGAAAAACCCACAGCAAATATCATCCTTAATGGGGAAAAGCTAACAGCCTTCCCTTTGAGTTCAGGAACACAAGGATGTCCACTCTTGCCACGGTTATTCAACATAGTACTAGAAATCCTAGCAACAGCAGTCAGACAATAAAAAGAAATAAAAGGTTTTCAAATTGGCAAAGAAGAAGTCATATTCTCTCTCTTTGCAGATGACATGATACTTAATATGGAAAACCCAAAAGACTCCACCCCCAAACAGCTAGAACTCATACAGCAATTCAGTAATGTGGCAGGATACAAAAGCAATGCACAGATATCAGTTGCTTTCTTATACACTAACAATGAAAATATAGAAAGGGAAATTAGAGAATAGATTCCATTTACTATAGCACCAAAACCCAGAAGATACCTGGGAATAAACCTACCAAACAGGTAAAAGATCTATACTAGAGGAAGTACAGAATATTCATGAAAGAAACTGAAGAAAACACAAAAAGATGGAAGAGCATTCCATGCTCATGGATCGGAAGAATAAACATTGTTAAAATGTCTATACTGCCGAAAGCATCTATACTTTCAATGCCATCTCTATCAAAATTCCACTGGCATTTTTCAAAGAGCTAAAACAAACAATCTTAAAATTTGTAGGGAATCAGAAGAGATCCTGAATTTCTAATGAAATGTTGAAAAAGAAAAACAAAATTGGGGGCTATCGGTTGCCTGATTTCAAGATTTACTACAAAACTGTGATCACCAAGACAGCATGGTACTGACATAAAAACAGACACATAGACCAGTGGAACAGAGTAAGGAGCCCAGATATGGACCCTCAATGCTATGGTCAAATAATCTTCAACAAAACAGGAAAAAAATACAGTGGATAAAAGATAGTGTTTTCAATAAATGGTGCTGGGAAAATTGGACAGCTATGTGTAGAAGCATGAGACTCAACCATTCTCTTACACCATACACAAAGGCAAACTTGAAATGGATAAAAGACTTCAACGTGAGGCAGGAATCTATCAAAATCCTAGAGGAGAACATAGGCAGTAATCTCTTCGGCATCAGCCGCAGCAACTTCTTTCAAGATACGTCTCCAAAGGCAAAGGAAACAAAAGCAAAAATGAACTTTTGAGACTTCATCAAGAACAAAAGCTTCTGCACAGCAAACAGTGAACAAAACAAAGAGGCAACCCATGGAATGGGAGAAGATATTTGCAAATGACACACAAAGCAGATAATCACATCAGAAAATGGGCAGAAGACATGAACAGACACTTCTCCAAAGAAGACATACATATCATTAACAGATACATGAAAAAATGTTCACCATCACTAGCCATCAGGGAGATGCAAATCAAAACCACATTGATATACCACCTTATATCAGTTACAATGGCCAAAATTAACAAGACAGTAAACAACATGTGTTGGAGAGAATGTGGAGAAAGGGGAACCCTCTTACATTGTTGGTGGGAATGCAAGTTGGTGCAGCCACTTGGGAAAATAATGTGGAGATTCCTTAATAAGTTAAAAATCAGAGCTACCCTGTGACTTTTCAATTGCACTACTGGGTATTTACCCCAAAGAGACAGATGTAGTGAAAAGAAGGGCCATCTGTACCCTAATGTTCATAGCAGAAATGGCCACAGTCACCAAACTGTGGAAAGAACCAAGATGCTGTTCAATCGACAAATGGATAAAGAAGATATGATCCATATATACAATGGAGTATTATGCCCCCATCAAAAAGGATGAATACCCAACTTTTGTATCAACATAGAGGGTACTGGAAGAGATTATGCTGAGTGAAATAAGTCAAGCAGAGAGAGTCAATTGTCATATGGTTTCACTTACTTGTGGAGCATAAGGAATAACAAGGAAGACATTGGGAAATGGAGAGGAGAAGTGAGTTGGGGAAATCAGAAGGGGAGACAAACCATGAGATTCTGTGGACTCTGAGAAACAAACTGAGGAATTTGGAGGGGAGTAGGTGAGGGGTTGGGTGAGCCTGGTGGTGGCTATTATGGAGGGCACGTACTGCATAAAGCACTGGGCATGTGCATAAACAATGAATTTTGGAACACTGAAAAATAAAATAAAATAAAATAAAATAAATTCAACATATAAATTTGGGGGGCAAAATTCAACCCATAACCCTCAGCAATTTAATTTTTATGTATTTTTAACTTAGTTTATATTCTTTTGCAGGGTACTAGCTTACTTAATATCAATAAAAATACAAAATGTAAGGAAACAGGAGCAATGAAAATAGTATTAATCACACTGAATTTTCTCAATGGGAAGATCTCTTCTGAACATATTAAAGAAAATTAAAGAGAACATACCAAGTTCAGCTGTGAATTATGAATATATGTTCTATATATCCTTGAGTCTATGCATTCATATGGGAATTGAAAAAGAGCCATATTTTACTAGAGGCATCATTCACTTTGTATCAGAGCAAACACTGTCCACATGTAGGGAGAACTTTCACAATTTACAAGGATAGTGACCTAATTAACAAGCCATAAAGTTGCCAAATTCTTACTTCTTATTGTTCAGTGTGTTCAGGAAACCCACCCAGGTTGTAGAGTATCCAGTGAGCTTGATAACCTGATATGTTGATATATACTGATATATTGATAACTGCTTAATTTCTTCTTTTCCATTCCTCTACTTTTTTAAAGATTTTGATTATTTGAGAGAGAGAGAGAGCATGTATGAGTGAGAGAGGGGTAGAGAGCCAGATAGAGGGAGAAAAGCAGAGCAGGGAGCCTGATGCAAGGCCCCATCCCAGGACCCTGAGATCATGATCTGAGCCAAAGGCAGATCCTTAATGGAGACTGGTCCATCCAGGTGCCCTCCACCATTGTCTTCTTTAAATATAAATACATTCTCTGCTGGAGATAGAAAACACAGCTCCCTTTATTTCCTCTGAACTCAGATATGAAGCCTGGTGAGAACACAAGGACAAGTATTTGACAATGCTAGAAAATAAACACAAGTGGGCAGATCCAGGAAGAACACAAGAATCTGAACTACCATAGAAAAACAGTAAACTTAACAATTTTTGGATCTGCTATCCTTAGCCTGAACTCATTACACACCAAAACTTGGAAGTAAGTGTAAGGTTTTATAGGTGAGATAAGCAGGACACCAGGAGAGGTAGGCAAAAGGCAAAATTTATTAAAGGCACTCTCTGGTGAAGTTTCAGGGCTCAGGAGAAGGGGAGCCAGGAAAGTTGCTCCAGGAGGAGGTGGGCACCCTCGGATGAGGTTCCGCGACTCTGGAAAGCGGAATCAGGGAAGTAGCGCTGGGAGGGAGGTGGTGGGTGTCTTTTATCAGGCCAAGGCAGGGCATGGGCTCACATCCATATATGGTAGATGATCAGAGGGTATGGGGTGGGGGTTCCTGATACTTCTGTTTCCTGAATAGGTATCGGGTTACTTATGGAGCCGTGACCTGGGCATACATCCTTTTGGCGGGAGAGTTAAGAGTTGAGGAAGGTGGGGAGGGGGCTGGAAGATGGTGGCCCCAGCGGTTATTTCTATTGTTCCTCCTGCATTCCTGGAGCCACTGACCCAACAGTAAGCACTGGGGTAAATATACTGTGAGATACAGAATAAATCCTCTAATTTTGGCTGAAGGGGCAGAAAAGGGACCCCTAAAAGTCAGAAGCAAAGAGAGCAATCCATAGGGGCAGTAGGGGGTGGGGATTCTTTTTCTTCCTTCTCCCAGTGCCTAAATGGTCCCATAGTGGGTTATCAATGTGCCAGTAGTGATGTTAAGGAGAGATGCAATAGCTTCCAAGAACAAAACTGTGGTGGAAGAGAACCTTTCACTGCATGAAAATATGATATCATTAGGGTGGGATCCTGAAAATTTTTTTGTTTCTGTCTTCCTGCCACTGGCCTTGAAAGTGTCATACCAAGGAAGTGAATAGTTTGTGGCCAAAGGATCCAAACAGAGAGTTTACTGAAACAGAAAGTACTAGGTGATAATGGAGATGGAAGAGCTCGGGAAAATTGCCCTATAAAATTGTTTTGAATTCTCTAGTCCACCCAAGACTTGGGTATGCACAAATCTGATGGTAATTTGTATACCAAAGACTTTGAGAATGTCTACCCAGGTCCCAGACTGACCACAAGATGTTGTACAGGCAGGACAGACTTGAAGAATACTGCAAAGGCTTTGAAAACTGAACTAACATTGGAAAAGCTCACCAAAGCAAAATAAACAAAAATAAGACCCAAAATTTCACTATATAAATCTCTAAATGTCCACAATACAAACAGAAGCCACTTGACATATCAAGAGCCATGAAAATCTCAACTCAGATGCGTGGGATCTCCTGATCAGATTGGTGCCACTAAACATGGGGTAGCCCAATTGGGTGGAAGCCAGAGTGCAGGTGGTGAAAGAATTCACCCAAGGCAGAACAAAGGAGATAAGTTTATTGAATACACTGGAAACGAGAAGTAGGCAGGACAGCAAAGGAGAGACTGCCTGCCACAAGGCAGTGGTGAGGGGCTGTAGTTAAAAGGGAAAGTGAGGAGATATGGGAACATATGGAATTTTCCTTTTTTGGTCCCTATTTCCTGGTGTAAGTAACTCATTGGTCAGTTAGGGCTTATGGGTATTTTGAGATGGGTCACCAAATTGAGTAAGGGATGGGTGGGGCTAGGTAGGGAGCTACAGGATCAGTCTCATAAAATCCCTAAAAGGTGGAGATGTAAGGAAAGTAGAGATAAGGCAACAAACCAAACTATCCTGTCCTAGGTGTCAGAGGTGGGGTCTTGTTAGAACAGCTACTTGTGATCAAAAAAGAATTGCCAGACTCTAAAAAAGAAGTAAGCCATTAAAGGTGTTATTATTAGTCCTTAGTCAATGGTGCTATCAATAGAGATGTAAAAAAGAATTATGTTCCCTGGTTAGCTTTCCATAAAAGACCAACCCTAGAAGCCCCCAGTGGCAACAATTTTGGGAGCCCTCTCACTCCTGAGAGCTTTTTCTGTACCCTCACTTAATAAAAATCTATCATTTTACTCACTCTCCTTTGTGCGAGAGATTCATTCTTCAACTCCTTGACTCTGGGAGACAAGAACCTCACTCTCCTGTTTCATAATGGGCCTGTTTGTATTCAGCCAGGGTACTGCCAGTCATTATGGGCCCTTCTACTTTACTCCATTGTTCAAATAGATTGCCTAAAAGTGGTCTTTAAATTACCTCCTGACAGATCTACAATGACAAATCTTTGTCATTTGAATGGAGATCTTCAATAGCTGTTTCATGCTGAATGAAGGGAGTAGAGATGTCCCTACCTATGGGTCAACATTGGTCAGTTGAGAATTTAATGGGAGTTATGGAAGGCTGAGGTTGCTGTGTCTAGAGTTGATAACATATGGGAGTTTCCTTGAGCAGAGAGGATCATCTATCTGTTTGAAGTTTTGGCAGTGAGGGAGTCTTGACACCAGGTAGGAAGACACTGAAAACGACACAAAATGATGTTAGTATTATTGTGGGGGTGGGGGAAGCCTCATAAAAAAAGCATCAATAGTTGACCAAAATTTTTCTCCAAACCAGGAGTTAACCAGTCACTAAAAGAGAGAGAAAGATAGATTGAAGCACCGATTTGAATATTTGTATCTTTTAGCAATATCTGTTACATTTTTGTGGTAATCTGGAATATGTATATAACATTCTGGGTCTTTTTTTTTTTTAAGACTTTATTTGTCAGAGAGAGAGAAAGAGAGAGAGAGCGATAAAACACATAAACAGGGGGAGCAGCAAGCAGATAGAGAAGCAGGCTCCCCCCTAAGCAAGGAGCCTGATGCAGGACTTCATCCCAGGACTCTGGGATCATGACCTGAGTTGAAGGCAGACACTTAACTGACTGAGCCACCCAAGTGTCCCACAATATTCTGGCACATGTTCCTCCTTTTGCTGCTATCAGGACATCCAGGACCATTCTATTTTGTAAGACTGCTTTATGCATTTGAGTTATTTCAGTGTTTAATAATGTAATGCCATTTTGAGAGTCATTTAAGACATTAATTGTGTAGCCATCATATATTCTGTTTTGTTTGGCAAGCAATCATGTACTTAATAAGAGGAACTTTTATGGAAACAAAAGAAAAATATAAGTTAATGGCTGGAGTAAATTACAAACTCAGTGTCTTGAGTCTTGAGTGCTGCCCATGAGAAAATTTTTAGATGTCTGGCTTAAAGCATCCTTGGATGGAGTGAGAACAGGCCCCAGGAATCAGATGGGTTTTTCTAGTTTGTAATTCAAAGTACCTGGTGATCCTTTTGAATGGCCCTTAAAGCCATAGGCACAGAGACTGTCTATAGATGAGTTTTGTAACAGTCTCTCTGAAGCTGACCTCAAGGCATCCAGCATCAGTTTTCAGGGCTTTAGGGGGGGAAAAAGCAGCTTTAGCTGTCAATGGCTTTAAGAGAATGAAAGAAGATTGAAAATCCTAGTCTGGAAGGCCATTGCTGGATATATGAGGAAACCAAAGAATTCAGAATGTAGTCTAGTTTATGATAAAGAGTGATGTGGTTTTGGAATGTAGGTGAGGTTCAGTGGGGTGGAGTCCGGAGCTGATGAGCAAGAAAGAATTCTTGTGACATTTTTGGTGCAAAATGGTGCTTTATTAAAGCCTGGGGACTGGACCCATGGGCAGAAAGAACTGCTGCACTGGGGTTGTGAGGGGCGGCTAATTATATGCTATGGAGTTGGGGAAGGTAAGGAAAAAGGGAGGTTTTAAAAAAATGGTCATATGCTAAAGGGGACCTAAGAGATACTGGAGGCCTTGACAGTGTCAAGTTCAGGTTGTTTTCCCTTCTAGCAAGGCATTAACATTAAGATAGTTGGGAGACTCCTGGAAGAGTGTCATATGTTGCCCACCCAGGAATGGTGGGTCCAGGGAGGTTGCAGGGTGTCAGCTTTTGCTTTGTCCTTAGCTTGCCTTCTGTTCCCTCATTAAATAGTATTAAAATCTAACATCTACAAAGGTGTTATTGAAACATACTTTCTCTCTATAATCATCTTCATTTTTGTCCAATTTTAACAAACTTGGTCTATTTACATAAGCTCAGCAAGAATAGTGATTAATCATATAGATCCTTTAAAATCTTCTTTGCTGAACTTTTTATGAGGAATTTTTTTTTTTTAATAAGGAATCAAGGCCAGAAGCCAAGCCAAATACTTGCCATCAGACATGCCTGTAATACCTGTAGATTTGGGTGTGTATTCCTCTTCTTAAAGTCCCTCCAAAATGCTGAGGTTCCTGCACCTGCCAGGAAGTGACTCCTTTTAGTCACCTGGTAAGGCTACTGGGGACTGTGTAAGGAAGGTATTAGTTCAACACTTCCAAAGGGCTCTATTCATTCCATAAAGTCAACTTTAGTTCCTTAAAGCTGTCTGCTCATATCTGAATTTATGCATGTCTCTGTCAAATATGACATGCCAGTCAAAGCCTTGGTAAAATATTCAATGTTTCCCATAGTGTCCTGTTATAGGAGAAGAGGATTTTATTGAATTTATGCAAATAACAATAATTGCCATGAGAGTAAGAATACTCATTGAGACTTTTCTGAACCCCGAAGGGTTCAGGTAGCTATAAAAGTTAAATGTTTCAATTTGTTCACAAAGGATTTTTATCACATATCATGGATATCTTGAGAAAATTTACTTAATCTGGAAGAATAATCATTAGAGAACCAGCAATGTTTCAAACAAAGGTCATAAAAACTATAATCATCTTCCTCAATTAATTTAGTTCCATGTTACTAATTCTTGTCCAGTTTGAATGCAGCTTTTTTTTAGTTAGTTCTGGAAATTCCTATCCATTTTAGCTTTATGATTTTAAAGGTATCAAAAACCTGTGTTTGTCAAAAGTCTTTATGAATCTCCTTGAAGATGAAACACATTTTGCAAGAGAATAAGAACAATAACTATAAATGACAAAAGACTAAAAAATGGATATGGGAGTACATTATAATATGGCTGACAAGGAAATCCAGTTATTTTTGTGACACATAACACATCAGAATATCAAGTGATGGCCTTATACCAAAACATATTAAAACTTAAGGAATTCCATATAATCTCTAGAATAGTTATACCATTTATCCAAACAACATAATATTATTTGTTGACTAGTGCTTCCCAGTAACTTAGCATACCAAATAAAAAGGCCTAATCACTCAAAATAACTTCATTTACAATTTAAATTTCAGGGAACTTTGTTAAAAACCTCAGACCCTTATAAAGCATGCTTAAATAGGATTATGGACTATCTGTGAACTATAAAGGCAAAACATAAGAACTTTAGTTTTCTGGGCAGAAAACAACAACAACAACAACAACAAAAATGTTGCTTACATTTTCTTATCAAGAGGAGACCAATAATCCAAGAAAACTTTGCCTTTTTAACAGAGGCAATCTCATACCAGTGTACTTTTAAAATCCATTCATCTCGATCTTAGTCCACCTTGACCACACATAATTTTTTCCAGATTTCCCTTCACAAGACTTCTACAACTTTCTTTTGCATTCAGATTTTGTCCAGAGACTTTTCTATATGAATAACAGTTTCATTTTAGGGTAAAATTACTTTCTTTTATATCAACAAAATATATTCCCATTCCTTATATCTTTCTCATGTATCTCCTACTTTCCTACATACAGAATTGCTTCCCTTATTTCTATCAGTCTTAATTATATTAGCAAAATATTAACTTTTAGAAATCTTAGTCTCCAGTGAAAACTAAGTAGTAAATAATTGTGAGCTGTTATACCAGAATTCTTTAGATGGCAAATTTATGAATCAATTAAGCACATTTTCCAACACACAGAGATATCTTTAGTTTCCCTTCAAGAAGAATCCAAAAGCAGATAAACTTTAGAAAATCATGTTTCAGTATTTTTATCTTATTTGGAAAAAAAAGAAACTTCAATATGAAATTAATTTAATCCAACTTATCATTTAACTTAGCAAAACTTTAGTGTTTCAGTTTCAATAGCTATCCACAGGGTCAGACAACCATGTAACTGAGAAAGACACTTTCTACAGTTTTGTGAAGGTCAAAGTTTTGGGGAGAATGTGGTGAAGACTTACACATATGAGACCTCTGATCATTTGGAGGAGTTTCAGTTTTTAAGAATCCAGCCCAAGTGTGAGTCCAAAGGAATAGAGAGGGTTTGTCCTATAGTGGGAAAGACCAGCTGCTGTTTTCCAATGTGGTATCCCACCAAAGAGAATGGAGCTCTAACTCATGATCATGATTTCAGTCAGGGACATCCCACTGACCTGAAAAAAGACCAGTCCTTATTGTAAGAGTCTATTTAGCCAGAGTGATTCCATCTTGGATTAAACAGCCATTTTGTTGTTTATGCAGTAAAATATGGTCAACCAGTCACAGGTAACAGAGCCCAAATACAAGGGCAGGTCAGGCCAGGTGGAGACATCCAATCAGTGGGTCAGTCTCCCTAGCTACCAAGGAGTGTGGGCCCCACCTTTTGGGTGCCTTTTGGGCACCAATTCTGACCAAGGTGATAGACTAGTTCAAATATCTACTATAGGGACGCCTGGGTGGCTCAGTTGGTTAAGCAGCTGCCTTCGGCTCAGGTCATGATCCCAGCGTCCTGGGATCGAGTCCCACATCGGGCTCCTTGCTCATCAGGGAGCCTGCTTCTCCCTCTGCCTCTGTCTGCCATTCTGTCTGCCTGTGCTTGCTCTCTCTCCCTCTCTCTCTCTGACAAATAAATAAATAAAATCTTTAAAAAAAATATCTACTATAAGGTAAATTGTAATTCAATTGGCCACCTGTGTGTGACCTAGCATGACTGTGCAGCTTTCTCTGTGTGTTACAATCTCATTGACCATCTGTGTGTATGGCCAGGCTCAAACACATGGCCTTTGCCCTTTAAAAGTTAGTCTGTAAGGCTGGAAGGGGTCACCCTTTCTGTAAGAGGCAGCCCTGGCAGGTCGGTTTGATTCTCGATGCTTGGCATGAAATAAAGCTTTGCTTGGCCTTTGCTTTGTATCAGTCTCACTCCTTTGATCACGGATATATCACTTATGGGTGACTGACTCTACTGTAGTGTTCCACCAAGAAGAGGGTCAACTTCCTGTTGGAGTGTTCCCTGCAACAGGAAAAGCCAGACACTGGGTGGCCAAACTGGGTCAAAAAGAAAAGGGGGAGGACTCACCACTCAAATGCTCAGATGCATGGGTTCATGCTTGCCCATAGATCAAGGTGGTGGCTAGACTCATGGGAACAAAGGAATAAGGTGGAGGGAGCAAAAAGAAGTAAGGTGGCTGAGAGTCAGCTAGTGTCAGGAAAGAGTACCAACTGATTTCATAATGTGTGATTCACCCTGAGCAAGCTGCCATTGTTAATTGCACTACAGGTTGGGAAAAACTCTCAGGAGGACAGAGTGAGAGAAGGGGTCCTTCACCCTCACAGGCACAGACTGCCCAGCCTATTCATTCTCAGACCACACAAGAGGTGCCCTGACCAGACATCTTCAATTGTTGGAGGAGTACTAGGGTTAGGCTGCCAAAGGGCTGAGGAGAGAAAGGAGAGGAAGGGAAGGATCCTTCCAAAGGGCAATGGAGGAAATCCCTCGCTCTTTCAGGGAGGGTGGTCTGGCTGGTTCCCCCTGAGGCTTCCAGTTCTCACCAAGGAGTAACCTCAGATGGAAGTCATGGTTCCCCAAAGAGTACAAGAGTGGGTCTGTTGCAGAAAATCTGAGGTGACTGAGGAAACTCAAAATGCCACACAGGAGTGTAGGGAAAACTTAGCTTTATTAATGCCAGCAGGCTCCATGGGATTCCTTCCCAAAGACTGAGAACCCAACAGGGTTAGGAGTGTTAATGTTTACAGGCAATGGGGCATGGTAACGGGGTTCTCTCAAGGCCAAATGACCCTTTCATGTGGAAGTATAATCCATGCAGAGGTGTCTCAGGAGAGAGCTAAATTACCCCGGGGCTGTTTCTCTTTCTTTTCTTATTCAAACAGGACCTGGCCTCTAGTCTTTTTCTTCAGTCTCAGCAGGAGCAATGACTTGTTATCTTATCTTAGTCAAACGGGATAGATATTTGGTCTTTCCTTGGCCTTAGCCAGAGCAAAGGGGAGCCAGGGTCTGAAAGGGGCTGGAGCCGGGAGTCTCAGGTTCATCCAGGGAAAGTCTGAAGAAATTCCCAGAGAATCCAGACAGAACCCCAACCAGCAAAACCTCTCCATATAAGCCAATAAATGTAGGGTCTTCCAATCATATGGGGACCAGCAAACATGGAGTAACCCAATCAGATGGAGGCCAGTAGACCCCTGGTGAAAGAATTCACCCTAAGCAAAACAAAGGAGATAAAATTTTATTGAATACACGGAAAGGAGCAGTGTGCAGGACAGTAAGGGAGATTGTGCAATGAGGCAGTGATGGGGGGCTGTAGCTAAGGTGGAAGGGAAGAGATATGGGAACATATAGAATTTCCCTTTTTTGGTACCTGTGTCCTGGTGTAAGTGACCCATTGGTCAGCTATTATAGATATTTTGAGATGGGTCACCTAATGGGCCTGTTGATATCCAGGCAGAGGGGTGATAGTCACGATGGGCCCTTCTACCTTTTTTAGGCTTCCATCGCTCAAGTTGGTTGCCTAAAAGGCCTCTACAAGATGGGAAAAAATTAAAATAAGCTAACAATGTGATGACACAGGAATTGGGAAAATTACACAGTCTCAACAATAGAGAGAAAAAAAGATTGGGGAAAAAATGGAAGAGTCAGAGACCTGTGAAATAACAATAAAGGATTCAATGTTCATGTCTTCAGGGTCCCAAAAGAAGAGAACAAGTAGAAGCCAAAAAAATAAATATTTTTTGAAGAAATAATGATGAAAACTTCCCAAGATTGGCAAAAAAACATGAAATTAGATTTAGGAGGCAGAGTAAATTCCAATGAGAATAAGCCCAGGGAAATCCACACCCAGATACACCAGATACATCATAATTAACTGCGGAAGTCTTTTTTTTTTTTTTCCTTTTTAAGATTTTATTTATTTATTTATTTGAGAATGAGAGAGAGAATGAGAGAGGGAAGGTCAGAAGGAGAAGCAGACTCCCCATTGAGCAGGGATCCTGATGTGGAACTTGATCCCAGTACTCCAGGATCATGACCTGAGACAAAGGCAGTGGCTTAACCAACTGAGCCACCCAGGTGCCCTAACTGCAGAAATCTTAAGACAAAAGAAAAGTTGTGTAAGCAGACACAGGAAAAGTAGTGTGCTATCTACAGAGGAGCAACAAATAACTATAGAATTCTCATCAGAAGTTATAGAGGCCAAAAGAAAGTTGAACAATATTCTTAAAGTGCTGAAAAGAAAGGAATTAACTCAGAATTCTATATTCACTAAAAATAGCCTTCAGGAAAGAGATGTTCTCAGATGAAGGGAAATTAATAGCATTTGTAGTCAAAAGACCTGGTCTAAGAAAGGTGCTAAAGGAAATTCTTTAAATTGAAGAGAGATAGTACTAGATGGAAAATTGAAACATTCCATGGAGTGCAGCTTACGTGCCTGGACATTGTTCACAGTATAAACATAAGGTGATTCTGAAAGGTGGAGAAAATAAAGACCATCTAAGCTTTTGAGACTTGAGGACCCACACTGCAATTAAGGTCCTGTGCTTTCTTTTTCCTCATACATACCAGGAGTGTGCTACAGAAGCAGGCAAACTGGAAAATCAATGGGGAAGATAATAAGTAAAGCTTCAAGAAAGCTCTGCTTTCTCTAGCTAAAGGACCAGGAAAGGAGCAGCCTTTCAGAAAATAACTACCCATGGAAAAATATTACAGCTCTGTCACCCTCCCCCAAATTAAAGGCTCAAGGGAAAGCCTATATTACCACCTCACTCAGACATGATGGCCATCCTCTCCTGCCAGAATTGTTAGAAAATGCTGAGTAGGGATGCCTGGGTGGCTCAGTTGGTTATGCATCAGCTTTTGGCATAGGTCAGGATTCCAGGGTCCTGGGTTAAGTCCCACATCCCATCATCTCTTTGCTTAGCAGGGAGCCTGCTTCTTCTTCTCCCTCTGTCTGCCCTTTCCCCTGCTTGTGCTCTCTGACAAATGATTTTTTTAAAAAATTTAAGAAAGAAAGAGAAAGAGAAATAAAGAAAGAAAGAGTGGAAGGAAGGGAGGGAGAAAATGCTGAATAGGGTACCTGGACTTCCATCCTCACCTGGTGTTTCCAAGGAGCCCCATCTCTTCTTCCCTTCCTACCTGGGTCCAAGAAAGCTCAGAGGAAAGTTGTGACTTCCAGCACTAGTAAGGACCCTCATTCCTCTTGCCATCTTGTTATTGGAGGACATATGGAAAACACTGAGGGGACTCTCCCTGCCAGGCAGTGCCAGCAGAGTGAAGTGGGGAGCCAGAACTCCTAGTCCATCAGTAATGAGGTGTCCCTCCCTCAGAGCACCCCCTGAGGTGTGCCACAAGTTTAAGCACCCTCTTCAGCTTACTGAAAGAAAGAAAGGAATGAGGAGGCTGGTTATGGGAAGGTGACCAGGAAGAGCAAGATAAAGAAGGATAAAGTTTGCTATGCAGATTTAAATCCAAACCTGCTCCACTGAGTCATCCCCTGCTTCCCGGTGCAGAGAGGGAGACACCCTTCCAAATTGAGATTTTCTTTATAAATGTAAATTTCTCTAACAAAAGAGTAACTTCTCTGTTTTCAGAGCTTGTGGCACCTCTGCTATTTCTCAAAATAATCACCACTAAATAATCCTTATGCCAGAGGCATATTTTACAGTGTCCCAGTCGGCTGCACTTTAGCCTCATTACAGAATTCTCCAGGTCAGCCTCTGCTCTGTTGCCTGCTTAGGTCCTCAGGTGGTAGGTTAATGCTAACCTCTGGTTCACCTCAGACACAGGAAGAAAATGATCATATTCAGCACAATTCAGATTTTATTTTTCATATCTCAACAGCTCTTTTAAATTGTTCCCTTTTGCCAGTAATAATCTGCAGCTCATTAAAAATGACAGCTAACTTCAGTGAGACTTCATTTTGGAGAATTATTGTGGAAGAATCCTTAGAAGTTGTTATTTATACCTCTGGCTTCTGTTGTCATTGATTATTCCATATATTTTCCTTCATCAAGTGTAGGTGATGTAGGAAAAGACGTTAGGGTTTGAAGTTAATGGCCAAGAAAAAAAATCAAGATGTCTTTGGTGCAAAAAGGTGGCTTTCTTGAAGCACCAGGACAGGAACCAAGGGCTGAAAGAGTTGCCCTGGGGTCATGAGGAGTAGCCTATAATGTAGTTTCAAGTTCAGAAAGGGTTAGGGATAGTGTAAGCCTTCCAGGTTTTCTTTTTTTTTTTTTTTTTAATTAATTATTTTCATTAACATATAATGTATTATTTGCCCCAGGGGCACAGTTTGTGACTTGTCAGGCTTACACACTTCATAGCACTTACCGTATCATATACCCTCCCCAATGTCCTCCCTACCCCCAGCAACCCTCAGTTTGTTTTGTGAGATTAAGAGTCTTTTAGGGTTTGTCTCCCTCCCAATCCCATCTTGTTTCATTTTTCCTTCCCTCCTCCCAAGCCCCCCACTCTGCCTCTCAAATTTCTCATATCAGGGAGATAGTATGATAATTGTCTTTCTCTGATTGACTTATTTCGCCCACCATAATACCCTCTCATTCCATCCACATCATTGCAAATGGCAAGATTTCATTTCTTTGATGGCTGCAAAGTATTCCATTGTATGTATATACACCACATCTTCTTTATCCGTTCATCTGTTGATGAACATCTAGGTTCTTTCCATAGTTTGGCTATTGTGGACAAAGCTGCTATAAACATTCAGGTGCACGTGCCCTTTCGGATCACTACATTTGTATCAGTAGTGTAAATACCCAGTAGTGCAATTGCTGGGTCATGGGATAGCTCTATTTTCAACTTTTTGAGGAACCTCCATGCTGTTTTCCAGAGTGGCTGCACCAGCTTGCATTTCCACCAACAGTGTAGAAGGGTACCCCTTTCTCTGCATCTTTGCCAGTATCTGTCATTTCCTGACTTGTTAATTTTAGCCATTCTGACTGGATTGAGGTAATATCTCATTGTGGTTTTGATTTATATTTCCCTGATGCCAAGTGATGTTGAGCAATTTTTATGTGTCTGTTGGCCATCTGGATATCTTCTTTGCAGAAATGTCTGTCCATGTCTGCCCATTTCCTGATTGGATTATTTGTTTTTTGGGTGTTGATTTTGATAAGTTCTTTATAGATTTTGGATACTAGTCCTTCATATGATAAGTCTTTTGGGAATATCTTCTCCCATTCTGTCAGTTAACTGTCTTTCGGTTTTGTTGACTGTTTCCTTTGCTGTGCAAAAGCTTTTGATCTTGATGAAGTCCCAGGAGTTCATTTTTGCCCTTGCTTCCCTTGCCTTTGGTGATGTTTCTAGGAAGAAGTTGCTGAGGCTGAGGTCAAAGAGGTTGCTACATGTGTTCTCCTCAAGGATTTTGATGGATTCCTGTCTCACATTGAGGTCTTTCATCCATTTTGAGTCTGTTTTTGTGTGTGGTGTCATGAAATGGTCCAGTTTCATTCTTCTGCATGTGGCTGTCCAATTTTCTCAACACCATTTGTTGAAGAGACTATCTTTTTTCCATTGGACATTCTTTCCTGCTTTGTTGAAGATTAGTTGGCCATATAGTTGAGGGTCTATTTCTGGGCTTTCTATTCTGTTCCATTGATCTATGTGTCTGTTTTTGTGCCAGTACCATACTGTCTTGATGATGACAGCTTTGGAATAGAGCTTGAAGTCTGGAATTATGATGCCACCAACTTTGGCTTTCTTTTTCAACATTCCTTTGGCTATTTGAGGTCTTTTCTGGTTCCATATAAATTTTAGGATGATTTGTTATTTCTTTGAAAAAAAAAAGATGGTATTTTGATAAGGATTGCATTAAATGTGTAGATTGCTTTAGTTAGCATAGACATTTTTGCAGTATTTGTTCTTGTTGGGCTGGCAGAAAGGGCTACTTAAGATGGAGAAAGTTCCCACCACAAGACCTGAACTCAGACAGGAGAACAAAGGCCCAAGCAGGAATCTGAGACCCCCGCCCCGGGCTCCTATGGATCAATGGGACCCCGACGAGCAGGCGAAATATCCGAATAAGGGAAACTTGCCAAAAGACCCCTGAGCTCCCCTCCAGACCCCTTAAAAGCCCCCTCCTCCCTGCCTTGGGTGCGACTTCCGCCACTCTGCTTTCCAGAGTCGTGGAACCTCGCCCGAGGGTGCCCACCTCCTCCCAGCACAACTTTCCTGGCTCCCCTTCCCCTGAGCCCTGAAACTTCGCCAGAGAGTGCCTTTAATAAATCTTGCCTTGCACCCACTTTGCCTGGTGTTGTGTTTATCTCGCTGGAAAAACTTCACATTTGGTGCCGAAACCTGGGAAGGAGATTGAGCCCCCACCCCAGTGGGGAGGCTCTCTCCTTTCCCTAGCCGGACCCAGACCCGCCTTTTCAAACGCCACTTCTTAAGTCGTGGTGAGTTTCCCCCATCCCACGCCTCCTTCTGGAAAGCCCTGCCCTAATCGTGGCCCTGTCAGGGCGGACCCCGCCGGTCACCAGGTGACCTCCGTGACTCCGAGAGGCTGGGAGACATCCTAACCTCTACGGCAGTTGACACAGTTTTTCTGCAACCCAGTGATGGATGAGGGGACACCTTCCTCCAGCCCTCGGGTTGCCCAGCAACGAATCCTGGGGACCTCCCAATCCAAATTCGACCCTAAAACATCCCGGGGGTGTTTTAGGCCTATTGGCCAATCTTAAATCAGTCCCAATGGCCTCCGGAAGGCACATTTAATTATCAGATTCTCATGGACCTAAATAACCTCTGCAGACACCTAGGCAGATGGGCCAAGGTCCCTTACGTCCAGGCTTTCAGAACTCTGCGCTCTCGCCCCTCCCTCTGCTCTCACTGCTCCACTTCACAGGTCCTCTTCGCCCGCTCCCCTCCCCCTACCCTGCCACCCACTGCTCCCAAAGACCCAGACCTCTCCTCCCTGTCTCCCCTCTCTGAACCCCCGGAGAGCTTCACCCACCCACCGACAAGAGGGCCCCTGGTTCCTCTTCCTCCTCCTCCTTACCTCCATCCCTTACCCCAAGGTCCCTTAAGTTCAGGATTTCTGAACCGGCACCCTCGTCTACCCCTCCCCCTCCCCACTCCTATCCGAACTCCTGACAAAGTTATCCGCAGTAAATGTGAAACTTCAATCAAAGTTTACTGAAGGTCAAATAAGCTCTTGTTATTTGTTAAAATCTGTTAGCAAAGAAATGACTAAACTGATAGTTAATTGTCTGTCTCAAAGTTTTAATGGGTAATTGTTGAGATAGCTTTCAAAGTCTTTGGTAACCTGAAAGTTTAAAGTTTTGCTTGGATGACAAATGGGATTAAATTTGTTGGACATTTAGGTCTTTTCCAAAGAGGATAAAATGCCAAATCATTGATTACTGAACATAGCTTTGTGCTTTTGACTTCTTACAGCAAAGAAAATAAGAATATTTAAATCTGTTAGTAAGCATGGTTTGTGCTTAACTGATTCATAAATTGGCATCTAAAGATAACTGTTCACAATTGATTAATAACTGACTAGAAGTTAAGGTGTTTCTAAGAGTAAAGATTTAAGGAGTACATTTTATTAAAAGTAAAAGGAGATAATTTTGTCCTAAATGAGATGGTTGTTTAGGACAAAACCTAAATGCAAAGGAAAGCTGTAGAAGGTTTGTGAAGGGAAATCATTCAGGAACCCAATGAAAACCCGGCCATGTTTCTTAACCAACTTACTGAGGCGCTGACTCAATACACTCGCCTAGACCAGGCTTCTCCGGCAGGGGCGACTGTTTAAGATACCCACTTTATTTCTCAGTCAGCTGCCAACATTCAGAAAAAATTAAAGAAAGTGGAGGAGGGCCCTCAAACTCCCATTTCTGATCTGGTGAAAATGGCATTTAAAGTCTTTAACTCCCAAGAGGAAGCAGCAGAACTTAAGCTCCAAGCCAGACTCCAACAGAAGGTCCAACTGCAGACCCAAGCCCTGGTAGCAGCCCTGAGGCTGGCAGGTTCTAGGGGTCAACAGAAGGGAGCACCTAACTGCGTCCCTCCAGGGGCCTGTTTCAAGTGCGGAGCCGAGGGACACTGGGCCCGTCAATGCCCCAATCCAAAAGTGCCTACTAGGCTGTGCCTTCAATGCTGCATTATGGGCCACTGGAAATCGGACTGCCCCAGCCTCGGGGGATTCCCGGCGCCTCCACGTGGGGGAGACCCTGAGACGGTAAGTCCTGCGTTCCAACTTCTTGGATTGGAGGATGACTGATGGAGCCCAGACTCAGACAGCCCTCTCACCCATGCCAAGCCCAGGGTCATGCTCCAGGTATTGGGTAAGTCCATTTCCTTTCCGCTGGACACTGGACATTCTGTTCTGCCTTCCTACTCGGGTCCTACTCCTCCCTCCCCAGTTGCAGTTATGGGAATTGATGGTACTTCCTCCACTCCAAAGGCCAGCCCACCCCTTACATGCAACCTGGATGGGTTCCCCTTCTCACACTCCTTCCTCATTATCCCTTCCTGCCCCGTTCCCCTACTAGGCAGGGACACCCTCCACAAACTTCAGGTCACCATTCGTCTCTCTCCCTCTCCCTCGACTTCTGCTCACCTCATCCTCCCTCTACTCCCCTCTGACTCGTCCTCTATCCCAGACTGTCTCCCCTCCGTAGACCCACAGGTATGGGACATTTCCAGATCTATAGTAGCAACCCACAGGCGAGGACTTAAGCCCATCATCGACTGCCTCCCGCAGCAGGGTCTCCTTATCCCCATTAACTCTCCAAGCAACTAGATGTCACCGCCCAGGGATGGCAGCCCTGCCTCAGGGCCCTAGCGGCAGCAGCCTCTCTGACAAAAGAGGCCCTTAAACTTACCTTAGGACAGCCCATCATGGCCTTCTCCCCCCATTGACTGATGGACTTAGCCACAAATCCTTGGCACAACTCACTCCTTCCTGTCTCCAGCTCTACCACCTGCTGTTCATAGAAAACCCCCAGGTCACACTCTGTCTCCCCTCACCTAAATCCCGCCACTCTCTTGCCGACACCTTCGTCTACCCCCACTCCTTCCCATTCCTGCTCTCAACTCCTGGAAGAACTCTCTCCCTCCCATCCAGGACTTTTGGACCGGCCGCTGCCCGACCCCGATCGCACTCTGTTCGTGGATGGGAGCTCCCTCATAGCTCCAGATGGATGGCCACACGCGGCCTATGCAGTGGTCACCCTGGACACTGTCATAGAAGTGGCCCCCCTTCCCATTGGGACTTCTTCTCAAAAGGCAGAACTCTCACCAGGGCCCTTCACTTATCTGAGGGACAACGGGTCACTATTTATACTGACTCCAAATATGCTTTCCTTATTACTCACACTCACTCTGTCCTCTGGTGAAAAAAGGGATTTCTCACGACCAAGGGAACCCCCATAGTCAACGGGCCTCTTATTGCCAAACTCCTAAAGGCTCTCAAGTACCCTACTGAGGTGGCTATTGTCCACTGCCATGGCCATCAGGTCTCCAAGGACCCCATCTCTTTGGGGAACAACAAGGCTGACTCTATTGCCTGACAGATGGCCTTAAACTCCTCTCCAGCCCTTCTCCTGTTTCTCAACACTCCTCACAGTCCCTCATACACTGATGAGGAGACTCGAGCCCTTAAAACATTAGGTGGCAGGTTGGATGACAAGGGATGGTATTTTGTCCAGGACAAAATTGCCCTCCCGAACAGCCTAATCCACACCCTCATTAAAGACATCCACCAGTCTCTCTACATCGGTCCAAAGGCCCTATACCAATTTCTCCAACCTCTCTTTCACCACCCCTCCTCCAAAAGACCATTAAGGAGGTACACCAGGCCTACAGAACCTGTTCGGTGTTCGACGCCCAGGGCGGCCTCCGCAGACCAGGACCCACCCACCAGCTCTGCGGGCATCAGCCAGATGAGGAATGGCAACTTGACTTCACTCACATGCCTCGACATAAAACCTTTAGATACCTACTAACTCTTGTGGACACCTTCACAGGCTGGATTGAGGCATTCCCCAACACTAGGGAAACAGCGGATGTGGTGGCTACAATATTCATCGAGCACATCATCCGGAGGTTCGGATTACCCCGGATCCTCCAGTCAGACAACGGACCCGCCTTCATCTCTAGTGTAACCCAACAGGTAGCTGAGAGCCTCAACAGAACCTGGAAACTTCATATCCCATACCACCCACAGTCATCGGGTAAGGTAAAGAAGGCCAACGGGCTGCTCAAAGCCCAACTCACCAAACTTACCCTAAAAACCCACCTTTCCTGGCCCACACTTCTGCCCCTGGCTCTCACCAAACTCCAGGCTACGCCCCGAGGGCCTTTGGGCTTAAGCCCGTTCGAATTACTATACGGCCAGCCCTTTCTTATAAATCATAGCCTTCCGGCCATTTCCCCACCTCTTTTATCCTATCTACCTTACCTCACTCTCCTCCGAGCTCTCTTAAGGGCCCACGCCGACACTGTCATCCCAGCCCCAAGCGACCATGCTTCCTAAGGGGATATACGAGATCTATCTCCTGGGGACCAGGTCCTTCTCAAAGCTTGCGGCCAGGCTCCTTACAAACCTGGTGGACCGGGCCTCATATGGTCGTCCTTACCACCCGAACTGCTGCGAAACTATTGGGGCACTCTGCATGGGTACATATCAACAATCTCAAACGGGCACCCAAAGATACTGATTGGACTTCCCAGATGCCAGGCCCCACCAAACTCCGCTTGGTTAGGGCCCCTTCTCATATTCCTTCTAATCCAGACAAACCAGGCGGAACCATGTGAGTCTAGCTGCATGAGGGGTTCAGGTACCTCTCGCTATTTTTCAGCCTTTACTTATATGCCTGCAACCTGCTACCGGGGAAAGGAACCAACAACCTGTACGTATGACCAGAAAACCTATTGGATCTCTGACCTCGTGACAGCCAAACGCGGTATTGCCCCCTGCAACATCTACCCCAGGTCTGGAAAAGTTTGCTGGACCTATCTGGGTCATGTCGGTCTCTCTGACGGGGGGGTTGGGGGGTGTCCAGGACCAGGCTAGCCACGAACGCATTAAAACAGCGGTCACGGACCTGACCAAACGACTCCAAACCCCCAGTGACCTGGTCTATAAGGGCATCAATCTTGGTAGCATACAAAAAGTCCCTGCCACCGAACAACTGACAGTGGCCCTCCTGAACTCTAGTTACAACCTATGGCGAAATGTGTCAAAGAACAGTTACAGTGACTGCTGGATCTGTTTCCCTTTTTCAACACGTTCCAACATTGCAGGGGTACCCTTCCCTATTGACTGGCCACTCCCCAACTCCACGACCACAAATAGTACAGTTCATATCAGCCCCATTGGGGGAAACATACCTATTATTAATGTGTCCTCCCCCCTTACCACTGCAGCTGCCAACATCACTAACTCCTCCCTCCCGTACTGTACTCCCTCGGGAATATTTCTCTCGTGCCCTCAGGGAACCTATCGCTGCCTGACCACTAATGACTCCCTAGACTGTATATTCATTCTACTATCTCCTTCTACCACCATCTACTCTAAATCCCAGCTGCAATCCATCCTATTCCCCCAACACCGTGGAAGAAGGGCTGCCTTCCTCCCATTCATAATGGGGGCAGGAATAGCTACAGGGGTGGCAACCGGAACAGCGGGGATAGGAACTTCCATAGACTTTTATTACAAACTCCCCCAAGCCCTGAATGATGACATGGAACGGGTTGCTGACTCCCTCACAGCCCTACAGACGCAAGTTACCAGCCTGGCGGCCTTAGCTCTACAGAACTGATGGGCCTTAGACCTTCTGACCACCAAAAATGGGGGGACCTGCCTATACTTAAATAAAGAATGTTGTTACTTTGTTAACCAATCAGGTATAGTTACCTCCAGGATCAAAGAACTCAGGGATCGGATCCAAGCATGGTGGCGAGACACGTCCTTCTGGGGCCTGGACCCCTACACCTGGGTAACCTGGCTACTCCCTCTGGCGGGACCTGTATGCATAATCCTCCTTCTAGTCTCAGTTGCTCCCTGTCTTTTCCGATACTTGCAGGGTCGCCTACAAGAACTTGCCCCAGTGTCCGTCAATCAACTCCTCCTCCAGCCCTACTCTCGCCTGCCCACTTCCGACTACCGCTATGACAACGCCCCCTGTCAGCAGGAAGTAGCCAGAACTGAGTCAATGCCCCTGGCACCATTATATTAAGCAAAAGGTCAGAATGTTGGGCTGGCAGAAAGGGCTACTTAAGATGGCGAAAGTTCCCGCCACAAGACCTGAACTTGGACCGGAGAACAAAGGCCCAAGATGGTGAAAGTTCCCGCCATAAGACCTGAGCTTGGACAGGAGAACAAAGGCCCAAGCAGGAATCTGAGATCCCCGCCCCGGGCTCCTATGGACCAATGGGACCCCGACGAGCAGGCAAAATATCCGAATAAGGGAAACTTGCCAAAAGACCCCTGTGCTCCCCTCGAGACCCCTTAAAAGTTCTGATCCTTGAGCGTGGAATGCTTTTCCAATTCTTTGTGTCTTCCTCAATTTCCTTCATGAGTACTTTATAGTTTTCTGAGTGCAGATTCTTTGTCTCTTTGGTTAGGTTTATTCCTAGGAATCTTATAGTTTTAGGTACAATTGTAAATGGGATTAACTCCTTAATTTCTCTTTCTTCTGTCTTGTTGTTGGTGTATAGAAATGCAACTGGTTTCTATGCATTGATTTTATATCCTGAGTTTGACTCCTTCTTTGGTGGTTCATATGCCTTTAATTTCTTTTTGTTGTCTGATTCCTAAGGCTAGGACTTCTAGTACTATGTTGAATAGCAGTGGTGATAATGGATATCCCTGCCATGTTCCTGACCTTAGTGAAAAAGTTCTCAGTTTTTCTCCATTGAGAATGATATTCACTTTGGGTTTTTATTGATGGCTTTGATGATATTGAGGCAGAGAGGCAGGTGGGGGTGGCTGGGGGGAGCAGGCTTCCTGCTGAGCAGACAGCCCGATGTGGGACTCAATCCCAGGACCTTGGGATCATAACCTGAACTGACAGCAGAGGATTTAACTCACTGAGCCACCCAGGTGCCCTGTTCTTTCCTTTATTAATGTATTGTATCACATTGATTGATTTGTGGATGTTGAACCAACCTTACAGCCCAGGAATAAATCCCACTTGGTCATGGTTGAATAACCCTTTTAATGTACTGTTGGATCTTATTGGTAGTATTTTGGTGAGAATTTTCACATCTGTGTTCATCAAGGATATTGGTCTGTAATTCTCTTTTTTGATGGGGTCTTTGGTTTGGGGATCAAGGTAATGTTGGCCTCATAAAATGAGTTTGGAAATTTTCCTTCCATTTCTATTTTTTGAAAGAGTTTCAGGAGAATAGGTATTAATTCTTCTTGAAATGTATGGTAGAATTCCCCTGCCTCCTGGGTATCTTAGGAACAAGGTTTCTAGGATCTCGAGAGGGCTAGCTACAGTTAGGAAAGGTCATTTATTACTATGTAGTAAGACCTTAGTCACGAAACCCTTTAGATTTATATCAGTGGGTCATATGCTTGGGAGATGATTGTCAACATATATCTTAGGGGGTTTAGAGATAAAGGAAGTTCCCAAAGGAATTTTCATATGTTAAAGGAGACTCACAAGATCCTGGGGGTTGGGCTAAGATTGCCTTTTGACCTTAGCAAAATATTAACATCCAAGGCAACCGAGTTCCTAGAGGAATGTTACTCTGCCTGTTTCAAGGACTTGTCAATGGGCTGTAGGTAGTAAGGAAACTTAAAACTTTTTTTCTGCCTTTGTTTCCCACATCACAGGTAAGAAGAGATCTAAGAATATCTCTTAAACAAACTTGAACATTTCTTTCATAATATTCTTTTATAGTAAGGTATGGTAAATTATGTATTATTCATAATTTAAGAAATTAAGATATGCTTAATTTTATGTTCCTGTTAACAAAGAATTAACTGATCAATAAGAATAACAAGGAAACATTGGTTAATAACAAAAAAAATTTAATTGTTGAAAGAAATGCATTTATACTTAAACACTTTGAAGATTCAGCTGGTTCTGATGCACAAGGATCATGCTTCATATCCCAGTACAATATTTAGAATATCAATTATTGTCATATGTTAGTTTGTTAAATACTTGCTCTTTAACATGTTTCTTTTGTAGATTTTAGATAATGCTCTGTATTACAATGGATATATTTTGCATTTATAGAAAAATTTTCAGTTGGAGAACAAAGAGCAATTAGAGATTATCTTCCAAAGACTATTCTACTTAAACTTCTGTCTCCTCTTTTTGGCAAACAAAGCTAGTCACTTGTCACAACATTTTTATTGTACATCCCCCATATTGTCATTGTGCTGCCAAAGTGTAATTTACCTCCTATAAGAATGCCTTCCTGTTCCTTATATATATACTGCACCACTGTAGATCCAATTCCTACAGTTAATGTCCAGCCAAACCTTCTTCACCTGGGAAACCCCTTTGAGGCCTGTACAACTGATGAAGATAGTTTGAAGGCAGGCAGGCAGGGATAAGTTGCCCCTGGCTAAGGAGGAAACTGCCTTCAAAAGGATTTTACACCACACTGGAAGGAGCCCTCCACCCTTTCCCATGCATTAGATAGATGACAAAAACCTGATTGGATGGCAGGTGCAGGGAGGGTTAATCAGAGTAAAACAGCTTGCTAACAAGCCCATAAAAACCCCTAGACTTATAAACTCCAGTGGCAAACCTCTTGGGTCCCATCCTTCCTCTGGAGCTTTGGGGTTTCTTCATTTGTTTTTTTAAGGTTTTATTTATTTATTTGAGAGAAAGCAAGAGAGAGTGAGCATGAGTAGGGGAGGGGCAGAAGTAGAGGGAAAAGCAGACCATTGAGCAGAGAACCTGTTGTGGGGCTCTATCCCAGGACCCTGGGATCATGGACCTGAGCTGAAGGCAGATGCTTAACCAACTGAGCCACTCAGGTGCCCTGAAATTTACCCACTTTTAAAGTAAAACTTATTTTAACCTAAAAAGTTTTTCCATGTGAGAGAACATGCAAGCTGGCATTATTGCTTCACTGACCAGCCAAGTTAGTGTATGCATCAAGAGAACTGACTATGATTTTAGTCTTGACATAAATTATGTGGTACAGCTGGACATCTGACTTCCTCAGGCCTTTGTGTTTTGTTTGTAAAATAAGGGCATCAGATTCCTTGATTGCTAAACTACCTACTGGGCCATTTATCAAATATCCTTTTATTTGTAAATTTCAGTGTTAATAATTATCATTTAAGGTATCTACATATACAGTTATTATGTATTAGAGACCCAAGTATAATTTGGAATTAATTGTTTAAAGAGCAAATAAGTCTCCTACTGTAACAGAAATGAAAGACATCACATCCTGCTGAGTACTTTCTACATTTGCTTTCACCGTAGCAAACTGTAAATGGTTCATGATAATACTTCATGGACCACTGTCAGTTTGTCCAGGCAAGGCTGTTTTAGTAATTTAAGATGTCACAATAACTCCTTTCCAGTCATCTCTAGGGAAAAAATAGCACAAGGATCTGAAACCCAAAGAGGGATTACTGAGAGAATCTCCTGGTTGATAGATTTACCTGAAGGGATATTAACCAGGATTTCCTATTTGGTAAAGATGATTTGTTTTACTGGGCAATTCTCATTACACTTGAGAAAGAACAAGTGATGAGAGATCCTCCTCTGATACAATTTTATTAACTTTCGAAAATAAGACTGATAAAATAACCTAACTTTGACTTCCAGATTAGCTTGAGACCTTTCATTATTAATAAGATTGCTTTTTAAAAGTATTTTATGGATGATATTTAAAATAGAGCTAAACAGTTTTATTATCTACAGAAAAAGTAAGGTTTTTTTGTTTTTTTTTTTTCTTTTCCCTAATGTAATGTTTAAAAAAATGTGCAGCACTGGAGATAGATAAGGTAGAATATAGAGATAAAGATCAAGTATATAAGATAATGAATCTTATTTTGAAATTGTTGATTTTTAATATATTTTGATATCTTTTTGCTCATACTAACAAACACTTTAACTTGTTCTTTCATGGCAAGGGCACCTATCAGTTTTATGTTCAGCCTATTGTGAGGACATTTTCTTTTAATAACTCACATCATGTAAAGTTTTATAGCAATGTTAGGGAAAATTGAGAAAATCATATGGGTGTTTGTGTTAGTGGATGTCATGGCAAAATTGCACTAGGTTCTGTGATGAAACAATGGATTTTTTTTATAATTTCATGACCTAGTTTTAGATGTAAACAATATTGACCATCCTTCAAGGTGGTCTTCTGGTAAGGTCATGGGCTTAATAAGGTTGCTCCCTCTATTTACCACATTTTTTGTATGTAACTAATTGCTGATCCAGTGTGTGCAACACACATAAAATGATTGGTCTCATTACTTTGTGTTCAGCTATTATTTCAGCCAAGAAAAGATAAAAAGGAAGAAATTATTCAGATTGAATGACATAATTTCAAAACTCATTTTCCTGTCTCTGCTCTTAGAAATCTAGATTGTTGCTACTATGAAATGTGTTCAGTGTTCTAAAATAATCTGTGGGAAGGAATTTCAAACATTATGATAATGGCTGCCTCAGTGGGGTTAATGCACATGTGTCTTACCAAACTGACTCCTTAGGAACGCAATCCTCATTTAGAGGATTATGTTTAGTGAGGTGTCTAAAACATGTTGGCAGTGATAACTGTAATGCCATGGTTGTATTGAAGAGAAGAATCCAGGAGTCTGGAACAGCCTGACATAACCATGGTCCCCTTGGTGACAGCCTGCTGATTCCATCTAGCCAGTAGTAGATAGGTCTTAGACACTTGCTGGGTGCTGGCAAGTTCAGGGGTTCTGCAGTGAGCAGGAAAAACAAAGTCTGGTGGGGGAGACAATTGAAGGAGTTCAGGACATGCCACCCCAAAATATGCTGCTTGGATATATTCATTATTTTGAGCTACAGGCACTTGGAAAACAGCAAATGTAAGGAGAAGCTCTTCTGAACTATTCTTATGTGCCTAAAGACAGGTTTTCCAAAAGGAACCCAGTAGGAATCCAATTGTTATAGTCACCCCCCACCACCGCCCACTGCTCGGGATTTTCATCTACTCGGGAAGATTGACTTATCACAAGTGAGGAGACTAGAAATGGACAAATTTTTTCACAATCACTCCCTCCTCCCTTCTATCCTTCTAAAGGCCCATTCACCTTTCCCCTAAATCAATTACTCTCCCCTAAGTGGCCTATATATCCCTTTCCCCTTCCCATATCAAGACAGGATACAAGCTCTCAAATCTCAACATCTTTTGGATGTTCACTTATTTTCCTGTGATGCCTTGTGCATGTAATATTAAAAATCAGTTTATTAATTTTTTAATTTAATTTTTTAATTGTTAATCTGCCTATTGTCAGTTTATTTTACAGACCCAACTTTTAAAACCTAAGAGAGCAGAGAGAAAGTCTTTTTTCCCCAACACAGGAAATAAATAATATGCCTCATTGATAACAGTCATAAAGGGGAATAAATGGAAAAAAAGGCCCTAAGTGCCAAGGTGGAGAAGGTGGGCAGAGGAGCTCAGGTCAAGTGACAATTGGCAGAGATATAAAGGCAATGAGGGAAAGAGCCACACCCACATGGATTAGAGACCAGGCAGCATAGAGTCAGTGGGGTCAAGTGCACTGTAAAGATTAAATAGGATAAAGACTGCATTGGGAGATGGAGAGGAGAAGTGAGTTGGAGGAAATCAGAGGGGAGACAAACCATGAGAGACTGTGGACTCTGAGAAACAAAGTGAGGGTTTTGGGGGGGCGTTGGGGGTTTGGGTGAGCCTGGTGGTGGGTATTAAGGAGGGCATGTACGTATTGCAAGGAGCACTGGGTGTGGTGCATAAACAATGAATCTTGGAAAACTGAAAAAAATATTAAATTACAATAAATAAATAAATAAATAAATAAAAATTAAAAAAAAAAAAAGGAAGGAAAGAAGACTGCTGGGGTTAGCACCATGGAGGTCATCATTGGCCCTACAAGACCCCTTTTGGTGGACTGGTTAGGACTAACCTTGCCTGGAATGATTTTCAGAAAACAAGAGGAGAGGAAGTAATGATTTGGGAAAAATACTCTTTCTGGGTTACCATGAGCTGAGTTACATACGTGGAATAGCCTGGCCAAGTTGGATCAGAAACAGCACTCTTCATCAGAAGCGGGGAGGGGAAACTTCAGTGTAGGGACACAAGGAGCCTAAGCTGGTGACAGAGATCACAGATCCAGGAGGGTCTGTGTTGCAGATGGTGAAAGAGCAGCATCTACGCAGGTGTACCCTACAGTATGTCTGCAGAGGCTTCGAATATGTCATGCCAGAGGCTTTTCAGCACTTGCATAGCTGTAGCCTTTGTAGGGGAGAAAAAAATTTTCCTTGGCCCTCTTAAGGTCCTTGGTTATATTTGAAAATTATACCAACAAAGGTAAATAGGAGAAACACAAATTTTATAGAATTTTTTGCATGTACATGGGAGACTTCATAAGAAAATGAATACCTAAAGAAGTGACCAGGGCAGGAAGCTTTTATACCTTTTAGACAAAGAAACATAAATTTGTGAAGAATTGATGAGACAAAGGGATTTGTGGTAGGGAGAATAAATGGTGAAAAAGAAACTAGGAAGATAACAGTTAGTTTAACAAGCTTTGTTTGTACAGATTTTCTACTCCCCACTCCCCTTCCCTGGTCCCTGTCTCTTGTGATAAAAATGTCTTCCCTCCTTCCGGGTTAAGGAGGGCACCTTTCACATGGGAAATTTATGACCTGTTTCAGAAAAGGTCAAGATGGGAAGGTCAGAGTGAAATTTTGATTCCACCATTTTCCTAAATTCCTTTAGCTCAAGATGTTAAATATGCCATGGTAACCATATTTTGAGGTAGCATGTCTTGAACCCCATAGCCTTCTTTTCTTATAGTACTTCTCCATACAGTGCAGGTAGAAGAAACAATATATCTTACCCGTGAGGTCTGATATAATTACTCCTTCTGGGTTCCCCTAGACTTTCCCTATACTCAATCAATAGTTATCTAGTAAATGAATATGATAAATGATGTGGTTGTTTAAAGGCCTTTCTTTATTTTCTGGGTCCTCTGACCAAAAAAGTGCTCACCTGAGGTTACCTGATAATGAGATGAAGGATAGTTGGAAGGCAGGTAGGCAGGGAGAAGGGGCCCTCCCACCCTAAGAGGAAACCACCCTTTAAAGGATTTTACACCACCCTGGAAGGAGCCCTCCACCCTTACCCACGTGACCGATAGGTGACAAAAACTGGATTGGATGGCAGCCACAGGCAGGGTTAATCAGATTAAATCAGTCTGCTAACAAGCCAGTAAAAATCCCCAGACTTAGAAACTCCAGTGGCAAACCTTTTGGGTCCCCTCCTTCTTTGCGAGCTTTCTTCTCTATCATTCAATAAAATGTCCTATTTCTTAATAAACCTTGCTTTGCTGCCCACCACTCTGTCTTGTCTACCTCTTCATTCTTCAAAGGGGCGAGACTAAGAATTTTGGGTACCATCAAAGAAAAAAAAACCCTGTAACAATAATATTGAATTCTTATGACCTGTAGCATTCTAACACTGGGGTCAAGAACATAGGTCTTTATGAGAAGTAAAGCTTTTCTTTTTCTAAGGAAGCACATGTCTGTATTCCAGCCTATTGTGTTTGCACAGAGGCATATGCTGCTGGTTGTCATCAATACTCATTTTCCCATTCTGAGTTAGAAACGAATGTGGAAAGATCTCCATTTCCCAGCCTTACCCAAAGCTGGTGTGGCCTTATCTGTAGGTTTATGTGAGTGGAAATCTTAAGTTCTCTTCTAGGAAGTCTCCTTTTTTTTTTTTTTAATTAAGATTTTATTTATTTATTTGACGGAGATCACAAGTAGGCAGAGAGGCAGGCAGAGAGAGAGGAAGGGAAGCAGGCTCCCCGCTGAGCAGAGAGTCTGATGCAGGGCTTGATCCTAGGACACTGGGATCATGACCTGAGCCGAAGGCAGAGGCTTTAACCCACTGAGCCACCCAGGTGCCCCTAGGAAGTCTCCTTAAAGAGAAACTGTATGTCCTTCTCTGTTCCTTTCCCATCCTGCAGCTTAGAAAAGGGTTATGATAGTGTCACCAGCTAGACCCCCAACACCTGACCTTCACTGCCTACCTGTTTGTATTCACTGAACTTTCCCTAAGCTCTTCTTTTCAGTTTGTCACTTAATTCAGGCAAATGGAAACCCTTCAAGGGTGACTGGCATGACAAGAACTCTAGCAGTCCAGACTACCCAGACAAGTTTGAGTGTAACCCCTGACTCGCACCTGCACAGATGGACCATGGGGTGACCTCTGGAACAATCAACAATTACCTTGATGTCATTATAATACTAAAGTGTCCACTCAAGGTAGAGCACTAGCCTCACTTACATGGCATATAATGTATGTACAGGTGTGTTTCCTTAAGGTGCATGCATGATGGGTGCATGCAAGGGAAGCCTTGTCATCATATCTAGAGCAGGTATAATTGGGCATGCACTTTAAGGAAACAGGCCTATACATATACTTTATGTTAGTAAATGAGTCTGTGGCTCCTCCTTGGACAGAGATTTTCAAATTATAATGAGGTAAAGATGGTTGTAGGTCATTCTAGAGGTCACTCCATGGTCCATCTGTGCAAGCATAAGTCAGGGATTTAGCTCAAAATGTCTGGGTGGTCTGGTACAGTTCTGGGTTTCATTTGCCTGAATTAAGAGATAAGCCAGAAATAAGAGCTTATGGAAAAATGTAAGATAAAGTTCAGTAAGTACAAGCAGTTGGGCAGTGAATGTCAGGTCTTGGGGTCTAACTGGTGAAAACAAAGCTGCTCTATCTAAATATTCATCCTAATAGTAAATAAAAGGAACCCATTCACCCTTGCTCAAAGAGCCATGGCTTTGGGAGTTACTCCCCCTGATCTCCTTATTTGCTGCAAATACATTTATTTTGTGGGACAACTCCACCTGGTATAATTTATATCTGTATCTCATCAATGTTTGTTTGGTTCCAATAACCAGAGTCCTCGCAGCCACCTTGGAGCACAAGATTGAGAACACAGCTAAGATTGAAAAGAACCATGTGCTGGAGGAACCAAGGGTCCCTGGTTGCCTTATTCACCACCCTGGGTTTTTTTAAAGTGAGAAACATAAATGTCCACCCTTTATCAATTCCATGTGAAAACAATACTGCAGGCCTAAAATGGACTTGCTTATAATTAAGTCCCATTTTAACCAAACTCAAGTAGTTCACTGCATCAGGTGCATTAAATGGAGTATAACCCGAGGAAATGTTGAAAGCAAAGAACTTTTTTATTACTTGTTACAACTAAGGAGATAGGGAGATAGTTATCAAAGCACTGTCCCCCTGTGGGGTTAGTACCCGGAAGCTTTTATTAGTATATTAGGAGTTGGGGGCAAAGAGCTTGCATACATTAAGGAATTTACACATATTCTATCTCTTAGGGCTTTCTGTTCGATTGCCAATGCCTAGCCCATGAACATGATACCACATACGTTGTATGTTCAAAAAAGTGGAAGAAATCCCCACCCATAGGACTGATGTGGTTTGAAGTGTTGGGGTTCAGAGCCGGTGGCTACCTTTCTCTACAGAGAATTATTGAGATGTCTTTGGTCCAAAAATGTGGTTTTATTAAAGCACAGGAACAGGATTCATGGGCAGAAAGAGCTGCACTGGGGTCAGATGGAGTAGCCCATTATATTTTTCAAGTTGGGAGGGCATTAGGGATAGCATAAGTCTCTAAGGAATTTGGAAGCAAGGTGTCCAGGACCTTGAGGGGGCAAACTCTTGTTAGGAAAAGGTCATTTAGGGGCACCTGGGTGGCTCAGTGGGTTAAGCCTCTGCCTTCAGCTCAGGTCATGATCTCAGGGTCCTGGGATTGAGCCCCGCATCAGGCTCTCTGCTCAGTGGGGAGCCTGCTTCTCTCTTTCTCTCTGCCCACTTGTGATTTCTCTCTCTGTCAAATAAAAAAATAAAATCTTTTTTTTTTTAAAGGAAAAGATCATTTATTACTGTTTAATAAAACCTTAGTCATAAGACCTTCAGATGTGTATCAGTGGGTCATATGCTTGGGAGATTATTACTAACATGTACCTTGAGGGGAGGGTAGAGATGAAATAAGTTTCCAAAGGAATTTTTATATGTTAAAGTAGACTCACAAGATCCTGGGGTTTGGGATAAGATTGTTTTTTGCCCTTAGCAAAGTATTAACAGCAAGGCAGCTGAGTTCATAGAGGAATGTCACTCTGCCTGTTTCAAGGACTTGTCAGTAGGCTGTAGGCAGTAAGTGATTTGGTTCGGACTATTGGGGTTCAGAGTCTATGGCCAAGAAAAAATTCTTAAGATGGCTTCAGTGCAAAAAGTTGCTGCACTGGGGTCCTAAAGAGTGGGTGATTATATACTTTGGGAGTTAGGAAGTAAAGGTGAAAGAAGCTTTCCAAAAGGACTTTCATATGCTAAAGAAGACTCACAGGACCCTGTACACCTAGCTATTATTTTCAAGCTAAGGTTGTTTTTCCCTCTGGCAAAGCATTAACCTTAAGGCAGCTGGGAGATTCCTGGAGGAATGTTATACTCTGCCTATCTCAAGTATTTGTCACTGGACTGCAGGTTATGAGGAAATTTTATTTTACCTACATTTCATTCTGCCTTATTATTTTTTTTTTCTTTTTCCTTTTTGTCCCATGTCAGGAGAAGATCTTAGCTCTATAATGAGCTAAAGATAACGTCAGGACAACTCAGGGGATTCTGCCAGATCCTAAACTCCCATCTGGCTCACACTGGCTCATTCAAGGGACTCTCAGATGAAACAACCCAGCCTGGTGTCTCCTTGGCAGGCCGTGTTGGTGCTCCAAAACAAAATACATTTCTTGGGGCATGTGGATGGCTCAGTCAGCTAAGCATCTGCCTTAGGCTTAGGTCAAAATCTCAGGGTCCTGGGATCAAGCCCCATGTCAGGTTCCCTGCTCAGCAGGAAGTCTGCTTCTCCCTCTCACCATTGCACACACACTTTCTCTCAAATAAATAGTCTTAAAAAAAAAACAACCAACCAACAAACAAAATACATTCCTTCCCCAATTTTATCCCTTCCCCCTCCTCTCTTCTACTGATAGTTTTCAGCTTTTAGACCTCTGATTTGAGTAACTTCCCATTGCATCCCAGCTAATACTATGTCACCAACTGAGATTCCGTTTAATTGCAGTTTTGGCTCTCCCAGAAATGGAATCTTAAAACCAGTCAATCAGGAATCACCTAATCAGCTCTAGTTAATAGACTCCTACCATCCCCTAAAGGAAAGCAACCTTATAATAATCAACCCATTCCATTTTCTGCCTGCTATTGTTACGGAACCTGGACTGGGTTGCCTGATGGAAGAACCAAGTGCCACTCAGAGATCTTGGAAGATAGAAGGTTTACTTGATCCTGGCAGGCTCAGAGGAGAGTGATCTCCAAAGGTCTGAGCCCTGAGCACAAGCAAGGGGGTTAATTTATACCCTTCTACTTCTGTATCATCACATTTTTGGTGCATGCAGCAAACAGGGCAGGAAGAAGAACACGGAAGGGCCCTGGGGCAGGGACTGGGATTACCCTGCTGGTTTTGTCAGCCATCTTAGAACACAGATTTTTTTTTTTTTAATTTCTTTTCAGCGTAACAGTATTCATTGTTTTTGCACCACACCCAGTGCCCCATGCAATCTGTGCCCTCTCCAATACCCACCACCTGGTTCCCCCAACCTCCCACCCCCCGCCCCTTCAAAACCCTCAGATTGTTTTTCAGAGTCCATAGTCTCTCATGGTTCACCTCCCCTTCCAATTTCCCTCACCTACCTTCTCCTCTCCATCTCCCCTTGTCCTCCATGCTATTTGTTATGCTCCACGAATAAGTGAAACCATATGATAATTGACTCTCTCTGCTTGACTTATTTCACTCAGCATAATCTCTTCCAGTCCCGTCCATGTTGCTACAAAAGTTGGGTATTCATCCTTTCTGATGGAGGCATAATACTCCATAGTGTATATGGACCACATCTTCCTTATCCATTCGTCCGTTGAAGGGCATCTTGAGAACACAGATTTTCTTTATCATTTCCCCCTTTGATGCCCCTTTAAACACCTAGTTTAGAGGGCATCATTTTCACTTACTATGGGTCAGTAACTCTGCAAAGCTAATACATGGGCAGCAGCTCACCTGGTGACAGTATTTTCTATGAACTTTATGAGGTATTTAGTATGTAGGGGCCAACAGTGATGAGGAGGATGGAGATAAGAGGCCCAGCTAAAGGGAATAGCCAGGAAGTCCATTGGCCAAGTACTCCAACTCCCCATGTTTCTAGCTCTTTCTTTTTAATATTCTTTCCTTTAATTCTTTAATTTTTGTGGTTACTATTCCTGATTGATTTATATAGTAACAACATTCTTCTAAGAATACACATGTCCCTCTTTTCTCGGCTGTGAGTAGGTCTAAGGCCCATTGGATCTGGAAGGTGACAGATGCTAGAGAGTTTATCTGGCTCTATAGTGAAAAGAGGGAGTCTACAACTCTTTCCATGTCCTCATTTAGTTAGATTGGACAGAGATATCAGGGGTGAGGAAGATGGGCATGCATAAGCCTGTCCAGTTTACTTGGAGGCACCGAAGGCTGTGTTCCTGCACAGGAGGAAGATCCCAGAGGGGGCACAGTAAGTCTCCAAGTGGTTGGTGGTATGATTACTGGAGCACAGCTGTCTGGGACTGAACCATAGTTAATTTTGCCAGTCTCAAAGCGGGTCAGGCAGGTAATGCTGTCTTTGGTGGGGTGGAGCTGAATGTTGAATGCTACCAGGCCAGTCAGTTCAGTTGAGTTCTGGGCCATGCTATTCCCAGTCTCCTGGTCCAGATCCCGATATACAGGTACTGGGATTTCAATATAGGCATTATGAACTAAGGGTAAGCAAAGCCAGCATGACTGTGTATGTTCACTAGTGTTCCAGATCAATGCATAGGCTGCCTCAAGGACCCGGTCAGCCTGGTGGGAGGGGGCTAGGACTTGGGTTAACGGCTGAAGCCCCAAAAAGTCAATGTCATGATAGGCTGTCTCCTTATTTAGTGCCTTTAAGACCTGTTTAGCCTTTTTGTCTTCTTCTCTTTGCACCTGATCCTGAACTCCACCCCCATCTGACATCCCATAGTGGGTTAGATAAGTCCAGCAAACAGTGGCATCCTTGTAACCTCAAATTTTACAATCCCATTAGGTGCTAGTTATTTGTGTGGTCCAGTATTTTCTCCCATTATTCATGCAGAGAGTGGCCTTATTTTGTTGGTGACATTTGGCAGGCATGTAGGTGTAAACACTGAACACAGTGCCCCATCTGTCTGACTTTATGCAAGAACGTTGAGGTTCTCTGGGGGGATTGGGGAGGAAAGTGAGGGTGAGGAAACCTGTAAGCAGGTAAATGTAGCAATACATCCTAAGGTAACCTGATAAGCAACAACAATGGCAAGTCTCTGAGGGAAAGTCCAGTCAGAAGGGACAACAGTGTAGAGTCCAACTCCTAAGATGAGGGATATCATGCCAATGAGAGCTAGGGAACATGACAAGCAGATATCCATTAGTCAGTGGGGTTCCATCAAAGGCAAAGGCAGAATGGGTCCACGGGGTCTGGCTGGACTTTCCACTGGTGTGACTCCTTGTCCGAATGATGAGTTTTCTTCACTCTGGAGTGGTGGATCCAGGGGGTGACACCTGAGACCTTGAGGGCAGTCAGGGTGGTTAGAACAAGTGTGGGGCTCTGTTCACTACAGTTTGAGGGGGTCTTTCTTTCAATCTTTGACCAAACTGAGTCCCCTGTCTGGAAGGAGTGTACCTGAGACCCTATGGAGATTGCTGCCCTCTCAATGGTTTATTTTTGTGATTTATTTAGGGTGGCCCCCAGAGCCTGAAGCTGCTTCCTTTCTTTCTTTCTTGCTTGCTTGCTTGCTTGTTTGCTTTCTTTCTTTCTCTCCTTCTTTCTCTTTCTCTTTTTTTTTTAAATTATTTATTTATTTGACAGACAGAGATCACAAGTAGGCAGAGAGGCAGGAAGAGAGAGAGGGGGGAAGCAGGCTCCCTGCCGAGCAGAGAGCCCAACTTGGGACTCGATCCCAGGACCCCGAGATCATGACCTGAGCTGAAGACAGAGGCTTTAACCCACTGAACCACCCAGGCGCCCCGCTCCTTTATTTCTTTATCTCCAACCTGATATAAGTTTCCTGGAAGGCTCTCCAGGCACGGGGAGGCTGTCCATATACTAATTTGAAAGGGAAGAAACCTAATGTCCCAGGCGTGCAGCGATCACATAGAAGAGCTAGGGGTAGCAGATCCGGCCATGTGAGGTTAGTCTCCTGACAAAACTTTGCTAAGTTTTCCTTGAGGTTGCAATTCTTTTCTTCTACTTTCCCTGAGCTTTGGGGCTGGTAAGTGGTGTATAATCTCTAGGTGATGTTGAGAGATTTGGTCAAGACCTATACACATCTGCTAAGAACACAGTTCCATTGTCACTATGGATTGTTAATGGCAAGCTGAACTGGGGCATGATCTACCACAAGAGGGATTTAGCTACTTCCCAGCTTTGCTCCATCCTGGTCGGGAAGGCCTTGACCCACCCAGGGTATATGCATACTATTACTAGGGGATATCTGAACCCCCCTGCTCGGCTGCATGTCTGTGAAGTCTATTTCTAGATCTTAGAAGAGGGTTGCTCCTATTCTCTGGACACCTGGCAGGGGCCGCGGTCAGAATGAGCATTATTTTTAGCATATGTTGTGCACTGCTCACTGGTTGCTTGGCAGTTGGCTGATTTAGTAGTGCTTCTTGAGGAGAGTCTCTAATGCTGTTTTTTCCTGGATGATGAGTCAGAGGTATTCCTTGACTAGATGCCCTTCCATTGCTGTTGGAATGAAGATATGCCTGTCTGGCATCACCCACCATCGCTTTTCAGTCAGGGTGTCCCCCTCAGCCATGGCCCATTCTTTTTCTTTTTCAATGTAACTGGGCAGAGGGACTTCTTCTGGGGGTGTCAGGGCCATGGTGAGGGAAGGGACTCTCTCTTGTCCTCACTGGCTGAGGACTTGGCTGCCTCACATGCCAGATGATTTCCTCATGCTGTGGGGTCATCTCCTTTCTGGTGTCCCTTACAGTGCAGGATTACTACTTCCTTTGGAAACCAGATGGCTTTGAGGAGTTTCAGTATCTCCTCCTTGTTTTTCTTGCTAAGGTAAGGCGGCCCTTTTCCTTGTAGATGGCCCCACATATATGTACAGTAGTGAAGGCATACTGAGAGTCAGTGTAGATGTTGACTCCCTTGCCTTCACTGAGGGTGAGGGCCTGGACTAAGGCATATAGTTTAGCTCATTGAGCTGAACATCCAGCTGGTAGTACCTGAGCTTCTAGGACTTAAGTGATTGTGGTCACTACATAACCCTCTTTCTGGGTACCTTCTTGTAGGTAACAGCTGCCATCATTGAACAGCATGAGCTCTGTATTCTTTATGCCCTGATCCTGTAGAACTGGATGGCTCACACAGACTTCATCAGTTACTTTGGAGTGGTCGTGATTTGGTTCCCTCTCCTCTGTAGTGAGGAAGGTTGCTGGATTTAATGTCCTTACTGTTTCAGGGGAGACCAAAGAAGGCAAAATAGGAAGTTGTTTTTAAAAAACTAAATATTAGACACATTTCTCATTGTGAGATAACCGCTGTATCTCAGTTTAAAGATCTAAAACTATTTTAAAAAATTATTTTTAAGGTAAAGAAAGGGAAAAATCATTTGGGATCAAAGGTCTGAAGCAGATTACAAATAGCTTGTTTTCTTATGGGAATGATGTGGCAGCAGGCAGGGCTGGGACATTTGCATTTCAATCAAAAGTTCTGCTAGAGTCAGAGCCAGAACAGTTGGAGGCTTCCTTAAAAAGCATTGAACCCTAGAGGTGGGAATTCAAAAAGCAAGTGACCTACAATAGCGGGCTCTAAAAGGAGAAGAGCTGCTTATTGTCCCTACTGTGCCCTTGTTCCACATCCCAAGATCTCTGAATTTCATCCAGATGTACTATAATGCCACCATCCTTCCTGTGCCTCCTAAATTCTGCAGGGCCCAGGGCCCATCCTGGGTGACCTTGAAAGCTACCTTCATCATTTCAGGTGGACAGTGTTTTGAGTTTCAACATCTTATTCTTATTATTTAAGTTCTACTCTACAGCATTTCTAGGATTTTTACTTTGGAATAGTTGTTTAATTAACTCTGGGACATCAGATTGTTAAACTCCCATATTCCCTATGGCACTAACAGCTCATTTTACATATTCATTGTTCAAGAGATGCTTATAGATAGACTAATTGGTACCTAAGTACTACAAATATTGCTTTAAATTGTCCTTTTCTCATAATACATGTAAGTATTAGATGTGGGCACTTGAGTATTCACTGCTGTTTTGTTATACTGGAAAAGCATTTGGCTGGATCCTGAGGTCACATGATTCATGGAAGCCTAGACTTTTGAATCCATACACATAGTGTTGAATTCCAGTTCTGCCACCTACTGTGTGAACTCGGGGAGTTTATTTAACCACCCTGAAGGTCAGTGCCCTCACATACTAACATGAATGCTGCATTTATCACCAAGCTGACATGAACTTTGATGAGATCCTATACAGAACACAGCAGCCCCTCAGAAAGTGTCAATTTACTTTTTCCTTCTATAAGAGACAAAGGAGAGATTTTTAAATGTCAGCTACGGATCTGAAGTAAGACTTGTCTTTGAGAGTTAAATTATAGAACCAACATATAATAAACTAAAACAGGGATACCTAAATTCACAAAGAACACCATGATTGAAGAGTCTCTTACACGAGACTGCCCAGGCCACTTTTCTTCTCTGTATTGTAGACATTGCGGAAGAGAATGTAGCAGGCTTTTTTACATTCTTCTATTCAATATTTAAATTATAGAACCCATTCCTTTCTGGGCAGTCTTTGGTAATAAGATTTCAGGTGGCTTACCTGTGGGATAAGAAGTCCAGGATTAAACTGCATCAATGTTTATGCATCTGTGAACTATTTCTGACTGTGGTTGAATAAGTTAACATTCTGTTTTATACTTCAATTTTTTTTGAACTTGTTATGTCTGTAGCCCCATGTGCTTTTATCAATTGTCCACATTTCATGGGTTGTAGCTTTAAATGCTCATAATAGTCCACCAGATGGATTGAGTATGAGACAATAAGAAACACTGGAGACCTTGGCAAAATAGAGAACATGATCCAACTACAGCCTTAGAAATACAAATTATTTTAGATACCACATGGGTCAGAGAGTTATTTTCTGGCTGGATCCAGGCCATTTCTTGGTCAATTATTTTATATCCCAGGTTTTCTGTCCCATGTATAGTTGTGGCATTTTTCAAATCTCAGTTGTTGGGAGAAAAACCCAACCACCATCTTTTTGATCCATTTATCTGATGTCAGCCACCTGAGTTTCCCAATGGGTTCTCAAACTCTAGTTTGCATAAAAATCACCCCACCCTGTGTCCTTTGAAACAGGGAGTTTCCCAAGGCCTGACTACATAATCTAGGGCAACAGCTATATACGTGGTGGTTCAGGAATCAATGTTTTTAATGACCGCTTAGGTACATTGATTCAGATGTTCCTTGGACCTTTCTGAGGAACACTGGTATTAATATTGCTGGGCTCAAAATTCAAATCTTAAAGGATGTCACACGTAATACCTTCCATTCCTACCTATCTAAATTTGAGACCAGAATTAAAGAATCCTTCATTTTAATGGTTTGGGAATCTATACTTCTTGCATTCCTCCTCTTTCTGGTTTGCACTGAGGTACTGAGTAGAGAAGCCCAGCTGGCCTGAGGTCAGATCACCTTCAGGGAATTTATAATCTATTTGAGGAATCAAATCATGGGATACCAAACACAATGATTAATCTATTTTTTTTTTCCCCAGCTATTATTGAGGTATACTTGACAAATAAAATTGTAATGTATCTAAAGTGTACAATGGGATGACTTGACGTAGGTATACATTGTGAAGGGATTCCTACAATCAAGTTGATTAAAACACCCATCACTTCAATAGTTAACCTTTCTTGTGTGTGTATGTTTAAGATCTATTTTCTTAATAAATTTCAATTATATGATACAGTATTATCAACTACAGTCATCATGTTTACATTAGATCCACAGAAGTACTTAGTCTTCTTTTTCTCTTTCCATTTTGTAAGGTTTTACAGGCGAGATACACATGACACCAGGCGAAATAGGCGCAAGGCAAGGTTTGTTAAAGGCACCCTCAGGCGACCTTCCGTGATTCTGAAGAGGAGAGTCTGGGAAGTTGCTCCCTGGAAGGGGTTGAGTGAGCTTTTATTGGGCCAAGGCAGGGCGGGGGGCTCATAACCATATTTGGTAAGGTTAGAGGTTGGGGGTTGAAAAATCCCAAAGTGGCTGGTTTCTGTTTCTCACATAAGTTTTGGTTTACTCAAGATGATGTTTCCTTGACAGATGTCCTTCTGGTGGGAAAGTCCTGGGTAGGGGGAAGATTGCGGTCTGGAGGCCATTTTAATTGTTCCTCCTGCATTCCCAGGGCCACTGACCTAACACATTTTACAGAAATTTACTTGACATAAAGCATTGTATAAGTTTCAGGTATACAACATAGTGACTTGACTTACATACATTGCAAAATGATTAACACAATGAGTTTAGTTAACAGCCATCATCTCATATACACACAACAAAGAACAAAGAAAGAAAAATGTTTGTTTCTTTGTGATCAGAAATTTTAGGGTCTATTCTCTTAACAAGTTTCAAATATGCTACACAGCAGTGTTAACTATAGTCATCATGTTGTACATTTTCATCCCCAGTATTTATTTTTCTTATAAATGGTAGTTTGTAACCACCTTCATCCAATGCCCCCATCTATGCCTCTGATAACCACTAATCTGATCTCCTTTTCTATGAGTTTGGTTTTTCTTTTTAAATTTCACACATGAGTGAGATCATACAGTATTTGTCTTTCTTTACCTGACTAATATCGCTTAGCATAATGTCCTCAAGATCCACCCATGTGTTTCAATGATTAACCTATTCTAAAGCAATTACTCATTCAAAGACCTTCAAAGTCTGCTGAGCATGTATATATTTATGTGGTTTCATTACCTAACCTTACTGGATTTTGATATATCATCATATTTTCTCATTTGTTGTACCTAGGATCCCAAAAATCCCTGCTGTGGCCCTGTAGCCTCTTTCTCCTGCTATTGAGTATGACTGTCCCAGCACTACCTGAAGAGAGCCCATGGCTGAAGCAAGACAGAGACCATTAGTGCATGCTTCATTGTACACAATGTGTATCAAGTATAGACAATTTGCAGTCATGGATTCAGTTCTGCAGAGGAGAGATGGGCCTGTACATATTTAAATTAAGTTCAGAAGAGCACACAGCAATCACAAAGATCTCATTCGAATACTTTCCTTCCATTGGGGTGTTTTTTGTATCTTTTAAATATGGAAAACCAAGAAAAGCTGTTTTTATACAATGATGTTAAGGAGGCCAGTAGTTTCTGGACTGAATCAATCTGGCAGAGCTCCTAGAGAAGACTGGACATGGCAGGTATTCTCAGTGGGAGAATGGAGGCTGGTTCTGAGAGTTAAGGAGGTCCACCTGTGTAGAGCGCCAGCAGCATACCAGCAGAAGATGGTCTTTGAGCAGGCAACGGCAGCCATGCAGAAGTGCTGCTCCTCAGAGGCTGACAGAAGTGTGCAGACAGAGCTTCCAAATGGGGCCATATTTTGCACTGGCAGAGTAGAAAAGGCTCCTGTAGGTGCTATGGTTTGATAAGTATCTGTATTAAATTAGCCAGCTGTCCTTTGGGTTTTATAAGCTTGTGAAGTTCCAGTAGTCTTTTAGGAATGTTGAATGGCCTATAAAATCTTCTTTGCAAATAAGGAGCTTGGCCAGGCCCTGATAGGAATCAAATTTTTCATTTTGATTCAAAGATACCACATCCCCCCTGGGTTTGCCTGTCAAACAGTCTTGGTATTTCATTCCCCAGAATTAAATAGGCTCTCTTGGCACCAGTTTGCTCAGCTCTGTGGAAAGGTAGGTGGCTGGTGTGCAGGTGGGCACCATCAGATGAGCCAGGCAGCAGGGGGCTCACAGCCACCCATACGCCAACCCAGGGGTCACCACAGCGTTTCTCTGGTAGTTCACCCTACTCAATCCTGGGAGAGCACTTAATGGCTCCAATGCCTTTCTTGTTTATCAACTGGTTGTTGTGTTTTTATTTGTTTGTTTGTTTGTTTGTTTTTTTAATGATTAGAATGGGAGCCCTGTGATTTTGTTTTGTACACTGCATATCTCTGGTCCAGGAGCCTAGAATATAGGAGGTGCCCAATAGCACTTTGTGGAAGGAAGGAATAAATGAAGACATAAGTGAATGGGTAGATGGCAAACAAGAGTGGAACCAGAAGTTTGCCACAAACTTTGGCACAGAGGTAGGTTCTTTTGATTGCCTTTTCCTGAGGCCATTCTAAGGAAGAAGGCCAACCATCCTGATTTTCTCTTCTTAGATGTAGTATACTTTTGGTCTATTCCCTAACAAAGCTGGAAGGTCATACTTCCCAGAACTATGGCCAACGACTAAAGCAAATATATGAAGTCCTAACAAGCAGTCACAGAAGAATGCATGCCTTTCTTCTAATGTCTATTAACACTAATTGCCTACCATTGCTGACTTGTTTGTATCTTTCTCTTGAGGTCTGGAGAATACTCTACTTTGTGCTTTAGACAACCCTTGCTGCAGGTGTCTTCAGGGGAAGTTGTTTATTTTGAGGATGTCAGCACTTTAAAAATGCCATTGTCTTCCATGATGATAGCATCATATCAGTCTGCAGTATCATTTTCCATAACAGCATATATAGTGTTCCTTTATGTTTGACAAAAATGTTCCATAAGTGAGGCACTCTAAAGCTTTATTACTTATAAACCACATTGCTAAAATAGAGGTTCAATATTAAGAAATGTCTGGTTTCCATAGCATCTTGTTCTACAGGAAAAAAAAAACCAAAACATTTTCTATTAAATTAAATATGTAACTTGTACCATACTTCACATCTCATATAGTAAAAAATTTTGCTTTTTGAAATGATTACTTTTTTAACAGCTCACAAGAGAATTTAAGTTCTCTTCCTTTTGAAGAGCTATGGCTTTTATTAAACCAAACTGAAATAATTAATAACTATCCCAGTTCAGCATTGATTTTTCTAAATATAACAAAATGATTGAAACTTTCTGTTTAAAAAGTGTCATGGCTACAAATAATGTGGTAAAACCATATTAATTAGGATTAAAGGGTAAAAAAAAAAAGGATTTCTAAATTAATGTGTTATTTAAAAAATTTATAGTTAGGAATGCCTGGGTGGCTCAGTCTGTTAAACGTCTGCTTTGGCTCGGGTCTTGATCCCAGGCTCCTGGGATGGAGTCCTGAATCAGGTTCCTTGCTCAGCAGGGAGCCTGCTTCTCCCACTGCCTGCCATTCTCCCTGCTTGTGCTCACTTTCTCTGTCTTTGACAAATAAATAAATACAAATCTTTAAAAAATATTAAAATACAATTTTATAGTTATACTTTCCTTTCCAATGCTTATAACAACAAAGGCTCAACCAATGAAGTCTTATCAGTAAAGATATGTCTAAATGGAGAGGCAAAAAAAAAAAAAGTATTTTTAACAGCTTTATTCAGGTATGTTTGATATATAAAAACTGTACATATTTATTATATACAGTTTGATGAGTTTAGACAATATTCATGTACCTATGAAACCATCATCATAATCATAGTAATAAACATATCTCACCTCCAAAATTTCTTCAGGCTTCTTTGTTTTTAGGCAAAAATATTTTTAATTAGCACATAGAAAGAAACGCTTAGAATACCTAAAATTATTAGTATCGTATTATGGAAATAATCTTAGAAATTTACCTTGTCTTCATATTTGTGTATGAATGAAAGGAGGCTCACAGGGAGTTTAACTAGCTTATTTTGGACCTACACTGAGAGGAATCAGGAGTTTTGAGCTGCAGCCTGGTGCCCTCCTCACACGGGGTTTTTTCCCTCCAGGTTCCCATCTACCTGATTTGGACTCCAATGCAAATCCTTTTTATCTATTTAATTAAGCCTTTTTTTTTTTTTTTTTTTTTTTTTTACTGTAAGACAGATAAAAGTTATTGAGCAGCAAGCAGGGGTGTGAAGGCAGAACTGGATAAGCAGAGGCTCCAGCACCCCATTCCTCACTCTGGTATCTTCCACTTGTCCTTCTAACCAGGTGTGACTCTAAGGGGCTACTTCATGGGAGATGGTGGCTGCAATTTAGGGCATGCCAGAGTTTAAATATGTTACTTCTACTGACTTCTATATATTACTTCCATCTTACACATGAGGACACAGAAGTCCAGAGAATTTCACAGCTCAAAGTTGAATTCTCCAAAGCAATAAAATGGGCACTGGATCCTGGAGCCCACCTTAATTGCTGTATGATGATTTCCCAGAGTTGGAATTAACAAGCATTTTTTGCTGTACATAACTATGTGGCATTACATGAGACTGGGAGAAAATATTCTTAGGGTGTCCCAGTAATTCTCCTAGGCCCCAGAGATGATGCCCTCAAGTGAACCATCTGTAAGTGTGAAATGCTTGCTTTTCTCAACATGTGGTTTCCAAACCAAGCTCAGAGTGGGACACATTTTCAATATGGAAAAATGTTTCTGCTGTAGAAATTTATTGGAATCTTATTCATGCTCCCATAGGAAACATCCCACTAATTAGGGACATCAGAAGGGAGTGTGGGGCTTCATGAATAGAGGTAGCCTATAGCCATGACAATGGCCATGATGCCATGACAATGGCAACAAGCTCCCCTTCCTTGATGAACACTGAAAATCTCACTCTACCACATGATAGATGCTTCAGGATTTTGTGCAGAAAGTGGTTCCAGAATGGCACTTCCACATGGCTGTAATACAGCTGGCATATAAAGGTGTTAATAGACAAACTTTTGGTCAACAGCATAGTCCTACATATGTAGAGAACACATTTTCTAATCACATGAATTGTATAAAAGTTTTATTTTTAGATGCATAGATGGCATTGAGATGTCATGCTTAGGGGTTGAGAAATACGGGGCAAGCATGTTCATGGTGATAATTGTAACACTGATGTTTTTATTAAGGTTTTTGCCCCTCATGTTTTATACTTGAGTTAAAGTTTCTCTTAACTTGTGGTTCTCAAACTTTGTTGTGCATCAGCATTGCCTGGAGGGACTATTGAAACAGGTTACTGGGATCCATCCCCAGGGTTTCTGAGGTCTCAGTGGGACCAAGCACTTGCATTTCTAATGGGTGCCCAAGTGATAACCTTGCCCAGCGACCCACTTTGAAAACCAGTTTTCTAATAGGTATGATTTGGTTTGTGTAAATTTCCACAATTAGTCTAGAATCATGAATTCCAATCAGTTAGTATTTTTTTAGTTGAAGGAGGATCATTTATGGTTAAGTCTAGGAATTGAGAAATTTAAGATGGTCTTCAAATGTTAGCCGTAGTTTTGTAGTTTGCAGTAAGGTGAAGTTAAGAGTTCACTTCCTGTTCAACATCCTTGGTAGCATACTGAAAATAATTTTCTTCAGGAGGGCTAAAGAACTAGATCTGGATGCTACTTGGCCAGGACTGTGTCCCAAACTATGTGGCATACGACTGTGGGGATATGACTCACCTGGCTGCATGGCGGACACCGTACTGGCCTGGGGCTGTTTGGCCTTGGCACAGGATGTAGGCAGCAGCATTGTTGCCCAGGGTTATGGACTTAAAACATACATGTTGAAGCTCTAACTCCCAATGTGACTGTTTTTGAAGATAGGGCCTTTAAAGAGGCAATTAGAGTTAAATGAGGTCATGGGGTAGGGCCCTAAGCCAAAAGGACTGTGGCCTTATAAGAAGAAGGAGACAACAGAGATGTATACAGAGAGAGGGATCCTGTGAAGACACAGAGGGACACAGGCTATCTGCAAGTCAAGAAGATAAGCCTCATGAGGAACCAACCCTTCTAGTACCTTGATCTTGGATTTCTATACTCCCCGAACTGTGAAAAATTAATGTCTGTTACTTAGGCCACACAGTGTGTGGTATTTCATTATGGCAGCCCCAACAGACTCTCAGGAGCTTGATGTTTCTGCATCTTTTGCCAGCCACTGATGTTGCTTACTAGCTCCTGATTCAGAGTCTGGTTGTCTGCAATGGCCAGAACCTGCCTCTTGCTACAAAGAATATCCAAATAGACCACCCCGGGTATCCAACTTCTGCAGAATATATTTGGAAGTAGATTCCACCTACCACCAATTTGCATCAGGTGAGGAATTCCCCAGGCATAGGAAGAATGTGCAAATGCCAGGCAACCATTGTGAACCATCTGGTTCCAGAAAAGAAGCTTGAAAGTAAGGCATTGGGTGAGGGCCTGAATAAAAGCAAAGGACATCAGGGGGGTCAGTAATGTGCAGAAGAGAGATTTTTTTTTCCCGAAGAGGAGAGATTTTGAGTAAAAACAGAAAATACCCTATGTAAAAGGTTAGCCAACTGTTGGCCGAATTGCCTCTAATCTGGCTGGATTGCAATTCCTATGCAAGTGCCAAGCTCTGTGCTCTTCGTTTGTAGGTTGATTACCAAGCTGGACTAAAAGTCATTTTTGTATATGGGCCCCATTTTCTCAAATACTAACGTGCTCTCCAGGGCAAGGGAAGCAATTGCTACTCGGGAAAGAAGTCCACATGACGTGGGGTTAATAGGTAGACAGATACATACAGGGTCCTAGGTCACAAACGATGGTGAATTTCTCGAAATGAAATAAGGCTCTGGGAAAACATTCAGTTCTCAGCCTGAAGGAACTCTGATCTCTGAAGCAAATGTTTCAGAAAGAACTCTGTTATACTTTGTCACTAAAGCAATAGATCCCCAGCTAAGGGGAACCTGTGCTGGAACTCAGGGTCCTCCCCATGCGGTACACATTTACTCCTGTGCACTAGTTGGTTGTCTAAGCAATATTCTGGATTCTTTGGAGAACTAGAGATCAAACAGTTTCCTAGTTATAACTCAATTGGACAGGAATTTCAAGGCTCTTACTTAATTATGCTGTTTGGGAAGTCATTCTCTGAGTATTTATTGCTCTATTGAAAATGGCATCATGCATCGTAAAGAACAGTTGAAAAGCAGGAGCTTATTAGTCAAAGATGCTGAAATTTCCTCTTAGTTTTTCACCTATCATCTCTATTTTTGGCTTACCCATGTCATAGAATCAACCTCTCTCATGTCAACCCTCAATTAAAATATACCATATGAGAGGAATTTTTTGCTTGTAAAAAATGATGGAATGAATATGAGAAGACAATTGAATGCAAATAGTAAACTGAAAACGTGAGTTAAAAGTGTATGAAAGACAAACATTACTTTTCAACTATTTTTAGATATTCACTGGCATTGCTGCTGCCTAACTAATAGGAAGCTTCTTTGTAGCTAGTCTGTCTCTGAGCCCCTGCAACAGCAAAGAAACTTCAGGCAGTATGTTTTGTCTATAATGTAGTGTCTGCATACCACATTTACCAGTTCAATGGGGTCTCAGCCCCCCAGGGGGACTCATCAGGGAGGCACTGTGGGTGACAATTAGAATTTGGCAGGGTCTCAGCCACGGTCCCAGCACTGTACCTCACAACATAGAGCTGCACTCAGGCCATGGTTCTGGCCCTCAGGGCAGTGCTGGATCAAGGCACCCAAGGACGTCCACTTGGCTTATTTGTTATTGCTGCACTTGGACCAACATCCTGCCCATCCTGAGCTGTGTGGTTAGCTTATGAGCATCTCACATTTGTCATTCCTTTCTGATGCTGCCTCTTCATTTCTCAAGCAGGGAGAGAAATAGATAGAAGATGATATGAACTAGTTTGCACACTACCTGACTTCTATTTGGGGAGTTGGAAAATGAAAAACTATCTCCTACACTCCCTTGCAGCTAGGATTCTGAGTGTTAATTAGTCTTAGCGAATGAGATGAACTTGCATATTTGCAATTTGAAAGACAGACTACAGCAGAGGCCAGAGTCCTGTGGGGTTGCAAGGTCATGGGAATAGGAGGTTTTCGGCAAGAGCTGGCTTCTAGCAGTACTTCTCCCGACTCCTGAGTAAAAAAGAGGCAGCCCCAATGGCGTACAACTTTGCAATACTCGGTTTGCTGTTGCAGTGGCAAGTCACAGGCAGCATTTAACAGCCTTGACATAGTCACTTCCCTTTGGTAGTGAGATTTGTGTTGGGCAAGGAGTCTTTCTTGGAGACCCAGGTTATACTCCATTCCTTCAGCCACTCAACCTATTGTATGTGCATCTACATCTTTGTATTAAACCATTTTCATCAGAGATGAAAATCTCTGGAGTGACTTTCTGTTTTCTGCAGGGAACAAACCCTTACGGATAGGTCAGAGGGTTGCCTAGATATCATCCACATTTCCTACCTGAGGTCCAGTGTTAGGAAAAATTAGCGGCAATGTTTTTCTTATATGTTGCATGAAGAAGTATGACAGTTCCACAATTGAATGTACATAGTAACACACAAACTGGTAAATAACACCTTCATGTAAAAATATGTCCAGAAATGAACTACAGAAGTTTCTGGCTACATGTCTTGTGTCTAATTTAGTTTTTTGTATATAGAAATTTCTTAGGCAGCCTAGAATTTTCAGAATTTTTTTAGGTCATGTTAGAATCATGTGTTGAAGAAAAGCACAGGACTTACATACTCTGTAGGGAAAGGCTGGTTGATTATCTCCCCTTCCAGTATGCATAATACTCTATCACTTGATTCCAAAAGCAATAAGAGAGAATTGTTTTTGCTAAATTTCAAGACTAGATTGAGGCCTAAGTCTTTAAAATCTGACTTTTGTTGGCTATTTTGAGCACTGATCTAGAGATGTTGAAAGACCAACCTGAAGGACAAGGGGAGCTGCAAGGTACCCATGGTCTGGGGACACCCTTGGGTCAGTCAGGTGGTCAAGAAACAGCAGGCTTCATGAAAGAATGTCACTTCATCCTCGTGGTTTATTTTGCAACTGGTCCTCTCTCCTCAAAAATGATTCTCATTAATAGGGAACTTTCCCCTCAAAACTCTTCATATATTGAATATTGTATTGTTCTCTTTCTGCCCAGATAAAAATCTCCCGCTCTGTAAACTATAAGTCCAGGTTGTATACAGAGTTTGAAAAATAGCACAATATATTCTATCCCGAGAGTAAAGTTCTCACTGGACTCTTGTTTTAGTTCATTTGGGCTGTTAAAACAAAGTATAGGTCAGTAGCTTACACAACAATTTATTCCTTACAGTTCTAGAGGTTGGAAGTCCACGATGGGGGTGCCAGCATGCTTGGGTTCTGGGGAGCTCTCTCATCTGAGTTGTAGACTGCTGACTTCTTTTTTTAAAATTTAATTTAATTTAATTTAATTTTATTTTATTTTCAGTGTTCTAAAATTCATTGTTTATGTACCACACCCAGTGCTCCATGCAATATGTGCCCTCCTTAATACCCACCAGCAGGCTCATCCAACGTCCCACCCTTCTCCCCTCCAAAACCCTCAGTTTGTTTCTAGACTGCTGACTTCTTATTATATACTTACATGGTGGAAGAGGCAAGAGAGTCCTCTGGGGTCTCTTTTATAAAAGAAGTAATCCAATATGTGAGGGCTTCACACTCATGAACTAATCATCCCCAAAAGTCTCCCCCATAACACCATCACAATAGAGATTAGGTTTCAACAAGGAATTTGAGGGGAACACAAACCTTCTCTTGACTGACTTGTCTTCTTTTCTCAAGCATGTCAGTGTTGGTGGATAGTGTGGGTGGAATGCACCACCTTTCCTTTGTATCCCTGTAAGGTAAGCCCTGGCAGCAATTTTTAATTTTCTGTAACGTAAGTGCCTGACTTAAGCTTTTGATTGCTGAGGCATTCACTTCAAAGATGGCTGTGTCAAATAAACAACACTGCCAGCTACTTGACCAAATAAGGAGCCAGGTAAACTCCCCACCACTCCAACTCCCCTTTTTTTTGAGAGGTCTTGGTTGGTTTTAATAACTGGTCACTTGGCCACATTCTTTTCTATTCTTCCCACACTTTAATTCCCATTTTTCTGTTTAAAATTCACCAATAAAGAGTGAACTGTTGGAACCCTAGGCTCCCACCCTCAATACAATAAAAACAGAGACCCAGGTGCTCTCTCTCTCTCCAAGACCTCAACATGTGGCCCAGGTGTGCTATATACCCTCCAGGACTTGTGAGTAATAAACTTTGTTTCTTTTAAAGTTTCCTAATAGTTGCTGCTGAGGAGGTCATATAATCATAATAAGAACCAGAAGATCCAGACACAATGTTGATTCCGAAAGAGGAAGTGGGCCTAGGTGAGTGCCCCCAGGCTTTCTAGCCAGTGGCATCATTATTCATAGGCTGAGACCAGCACAAAACAACCCAGTTCTTAGAAATATTTATCTTGTTCCCTTCCCTTTTCTATACACAGGAGAGAAACACTCATGGGAAGGGGAGTTGTCTTGTTCCATGTATAAGGGATTCCAGTCTTACTGTACTCCTGGCTGCTCACCACCCCTAACCCTTCGACCTATACTGTCTGCCTGTTCCTTTTCCACAGAAGCGGCCATGAGATTACTGTCATCTACAGGGGAGCGGTGAGAGAATCATCCCTATGAGATTCGAAAATGATCTTCGATATTTAGAGATTTTCCGGGCTGGGCACTTAAGTTTTGTTGAGGAATAGAATGAGATTTCCAGCAAATTTTCTGGTGAGACTAAAGTGAGGTAACTCCCTAGGCTCCTGGGTTCCATTTCCTGACATTGACATGGCCAAAATTCCTTTAATTTAGCTTTTTTTTTTTTTTCTTTTGAAGTAGAAGGAAAGAAGAGAAAATGTTTGAGAATATGCATTTTTGTTGAAATGTGCTAAATCATACCAGGATGTTTTTAAATCGGAAAGGTAATAAAAACACCAAGGCCTTCCAAACTATAAGCCCTCTTAAGCTCACATGAGAGAGATTTACTAGGTGCTATTTTTACTGTGTGAACAAGAGAAACTAGATCTGAACTGAAGTATAACCACACTCACTGCTTGGTATTTTACATATGTTTTTATCTTACTCCAATTAGCTATGTTACCTAACCTCTTGTTCTGATGTGAAAGTAGACAGTAAATTAGAGACGACTCTCAGAGCTGGTGGTAAGTAGACCTGACAGATGCTGAAGGAAGAACCAGCTGCTAAGCGCAAGTGAAATACAGAACTAACTCCACTCTGCTCATCTAATTTGATCTAATTTGTACATTTGTCTTGACTCATGGAAAAAAGATTGTTGACAACAGCATTTCAGATAGATGTTTTGTAAATCCTCAAACCTGTGAAAGTTTTTCTTAATCTGTCATATTTGCATTGGCAAGCAGCACACACCTCAGGGCCATCCGGGGAGCTATAAGTTGTGTTTTTTTGTTTTGTTTTGTTTTGTTTTTTTTGGGAGAATGAGTTTATTCTCTGTGAAGGAGAAGTGAGGAATTGATTCATAAGAGAAACAGAGTGAAAGTGAACAAGGTACTGATAACAGGGAGTTCCTGCAAGGAAGTAGGTGGGGCAAATTAGAGAAATGGGGAAGGAGATAATAGGTACCTTTTTTAATCTCCTCCTGCCCCTGCATGCCCAGTGCTGTGTGGGCCAAGGGGCTTAAACCCATTGCTATGTTCATAATTTAACCATTCAACCAGCAACCTGGTTTTAATTTTTTCATGCATTTACAATGACTAATTTCTTCTTTGATTTTATTAACTATTACAACTCTTCAAAGTGGAAAAAAATGGCCCTGAATTAACTGTAAATAATAAGAAACATACCATGTTAAAATAATTTTGACATAGTATATGACTTGCAGTTTTTAAAATGTGCTGAAAATTTCTAGTCAACTGATTTTTTCAAAACTGCAGATAGACTTCTTTTTCCTTTCCTTTTTTTTTTTTTAATTTATTTATTTGTAAGAGGGGGAGAGAGAGGGAGCACAAGCAGAGGAATGGCAGGGAGAGGGAGAAGCAGGCTCCCCGCTGAGCAAGGAGCCTAATGCTGGACTCAATCCCAATCATGGCCTGAGTCAAAGGCAGAGGCTCAGCCAACTGAGCCACCCAGGAATCCCTGCAGGTAGATTTCTGCAAACAAACTGTAGTATATAATATGGAAGGTTGTGTATCTTGGTATGTTTGGTTTGTAGTTCATCTACAACTGAGAACTAATAGGATAGGAGAGTCATTTCTCAGGACTAAAACAATAAGAGAATCACTTCTCTAATTAGTTGTAATGATAACGGGGACCATTTGGATTGTGAAAGAAAAAAGTAGCAGCACATTCATTATGTAGGTAAATGCTATGATATCCTTTAACAAAGGTGAAAAAAAAAAAGACTCAAAAATGAGTACTCCTTCAAGCTTCATGTTCCTAACAGAAAGGAAAGGTGGTTCATATTAACTTAGAATAATTTCTATCCTCCTAGCATGGTTTCTGTTCTTTAATTCTCTGGGTCGCATACATTTTTTAAAGTGTTATATTAAGGTAAATCATTAAGTAATAAAGAATGTGACATGAAAACAAAGGGCAATTTCTTTCCAAGGAAAATAGGTTTTATTCCATTACATTTCTTAGAAAGGAAACTTTCTTCTTCTCAAGTATTTATTAAATCATCTATGTGGTGCCTGGGTGGCTCAGTTGGTTGAGCATGGGACTCTTGATCTCAGCTCTGATCGTTTTTTTTTTTTTTTTTTTTTTTAATGTTCAGTTAGCTAACATCATTAGTTTTTAATTAGCTAGCTAACTAGTTAGTACATCGTTAGTTTCTGATGTAGTGTTCAACGATTCATCAGTTGCGTATAACACCCAGTGCTTATCACAACATGTTCAGCTCAGGTCTTAATCTCAGGGTCGGAAGTTTAAGCCCTACACTGAGCTCCAGTTGGACACAGAGCCCACTTAAAAAAGAAAAAAAATCACCTTTCTAGAGCTTGGGTCAAGCTAACACCAATGATCATCATCATCATTGCCAAATATTTTTCGAGTATATTCTGTGCTAGATAATGGGAAATAAATAGTGTCACATATCCAGTCAGTCAGTCGATCATCCTTCTGACACTTGACACAGCAGGTCCTTTCTCAGACCTCTCACTTAGGGAGCCTGAGGGGCCACGGGCCAGTTTACCAAACAAGCTGCATATGCTACATGTTTAACAACTCAAATTGCCATATTTTTTTCAAGATTTCAGGAATGGTAGAGGCTGGAGTGCACAGTATTTATAGACAAGTCTTGACTGAAGCTATCAAACATAGGCACAACCCTGAAGGGCATGGAGAATCAAGATGTGGAACCTGCCTGAGCCCCATCTTGGGGCTTCAGTAAATGAGGGTTCCATTCTAACTAGTAAATTCCGAACACAATGGATGGATCATTTTGACTCAGTTAATACTTCAAAGAAGACTAAATGGTCTTTCTTGATACCAGTTATATAATTTCTAGGAATTTATATAAATTTGTAAGTGGTGCAGAGAGGTGGGTGTAAATTAGCCCATTTGCTTGCCTTCCTTAGGAATTTTCATGTGACAAGCCATGGTATGGTAGGAAGTTGAACCGCCTAGAATATACTTTAAGCCCATTTTTATCCAACTTTCTGCTTTAAATCAACAAACAGCTCCATGTTTGGTACATAAAAGACCATCAATGCAGGTTTAATATAATGCTTTAAAATGAATGTGTGTAATAAAATATGGACACTTTTCAGTGGAGCTGAGACATTAGGCCAGCATTTCCTAGCCACCCCTCAGAATGCTTTTGCCTCATAAATTTCTTTTCTTTTTTTTTAAAGATTTTATTTATTTATTTGACAGAGATCACAAGTAGGCAGAGAGGCAGGCAGAGAGAGAGGAGGAAGCAGGCTCCCTGCTGAGCAGAGAGCCCGATGTGGGGCTCGATCCCAGGACCCTGGGATTATGACCTGAGCTGAAGGCAGAGGCTTTAACCCACTGAGCCACCCAGACGCCTACCTCATAAATTTCTTAAATTCATTCTTGGCATCCACTTCATGCTAATCATATAATTACATTTATTCTAATGATTCTGAGGAGAAAAACCGTCAACTATGCATAACTTTGCAGAGTAATTTACCGGCATTAGTAGTGTAAATATTCCTGGTTTCGGTTACTTTTAAGCACTCATTATAACAGGAGTATTATAACTCTCCAAAAGGACTTTGGTAAGCTTGGAATGATAGAAAGCAAATAACATGTTTAGAATAGTTTGCCTTGCAGGTACTGAAGAGACTGGTGTGTGAGCCAATAGGAGACACTCATTGCATAATGGGAATAATTCTCAAATGTACACACTCTTGAAAGGCTTCATGTATACATGCCTAGAGTACTTTGTTTTACTTTCCTAAGTTTGAGGAGACTTTATTGACATTAAGTCCCTAAGAAAATAAAGAGATAATTAAAATACATACTCATATGGAGCATTTTGTGATTATGGGGATCCAATTTCAATGAATACCATTTTGTATTAGACTTACATTTAAATTAAGCAACATTTGGATATTTACTAAGTGTGGGTACTGTGTGTTTACTCTGTGCTAGAAACTTTTACATGAAATGAGAAATATTATTTTCATTTGATAATAGAAAAATATCTGGCTCAAAGTATGCTCAGAATCACCTAACTAATAAATGGTTTTGGAAATGAAAGAAGATAATACAAAGGATTGGTAAAAAGCCCATCTAAGGGGCACTTGGGTGGCTCAGCTGGTTAAGCATCCCACTCTTGATCTCAGCTCAGGTCTTGATTTAAGGTGGTGAGTTCAAGCCCTGCCTTGGGCTCCATGCTCAGCATGGAGCCTATTTTAAGAAACAAACAAACAAGGGTTATATTACCAGATATCCCTTCCATATACCATAATAGAGTACATGTGTATGCATGTGTGCCTGCTCACACATGCACGTGCGCACACGCACACACGTGAGCTAGATGATACCGGCAGAAGTCCAGCAGTTTACCCACTCAGGAAAATAACACAGAATACTTGTCTGCCCCAAGCCATCTGGAACAGATGAAGCAGGGAGAGAAGGGTATAGTTCTGAAAACAGGGGCATTAAGTGATCATTATATACTGAACATTGAGTTCCCTAACCCTCATCCCTACTGCGGCCTTAAAATTTATAAGATAGGCTAATAACTCCAGGCAGGAGATTAAAAAGTCTTCTGCAAAGATTCTGAACAGCCTGAAGAGAGAAACCTATAAACCATAAGATCAGAGGTTTCCCTATGAAATTGCCCATTCCATTTTGTACTTTGTAAAGCCCACTGTTGATCATTCTAAATGCAGATATTCCAATCATTATTTTGGTGGTCCATCCTTAAATATGAACCAACAGCAAAAATGACTAGATATCTGATGGAAACCTTTTATATCAAAGTCAACTATGAAAACCAGCCAATAGGGGAAAAGCTACTCAAAGAAAACAGAAACCACAAAGGACAATAAAGTCTTAATAATACAACCACTATTACAGAATCTCTATCCTATACTTTTATAGTATCCCTAGGAAGAAAAGGGAAGAAGTTGCATCCATGAAATAAGAATAGAATGTTGATTAAAATATATTATTTTTTAAAGGCAAGAGAGAACTCTGATAAATTAAAATTAAATGAATGGAAATTAAATATATGTTGGAAGATATTGTGAGGAAATTTCCCTGAATGTGGTACAAAAAGTTAAATATATGGATATTAGGAGAGAAAAGAAAATTAGAGGATCAGTTCAGAAGATCTAATACTCAAGGCACCTGAGTGGCTCAGTTGGTTAAGCAGCTGTCTTCAGCTCAGGTCATGATTCCAGGACCATGGGATCAAGCCCCTCATTGGACTCCCAGCTCAGCAGAGAGCCTGCTTCTTCCACTGCCTCTGCTTGCCGCTCTGCCTACCTGTGCTCGCTCTCTCTGTCTGTCAAATAAATAAATAAATAAAATCTTAAAAAAAAAAGGAGACCTAACACTCAAATAAGAGTTTCAGAAAGAGCAAAACCCTTTAAAAGAGAGTAGAATATTATTTTTAAATTTTCAAGGAAATTTCCCAAAATTAAGAGACATGAATTTCAAATTGAAAAGGCTGATAAAGTACTCAATGAAATAGATTAAAAAAAATCAAGCCTGACATTATGATATATCACAATCCTGGGAAATATGTTTTTAGAGGTAAAATTTCATCAGATACAAAAGATTAAGACTAAAAATGTCTGGTCTTATCAATAGTGAAACTGAAAGTTGAAAACAATGGAGCCAAACTTTTAAAATTCAGAAGCGGGGCACCAGGTAGCTCAGTTAGTTAAGCAGCTGCCTTTGGCTCAGGACATGATCCCAGGGTCCTGCGATCCAGCCCCATGCTCAGCTTCCTGCTTAATGGGGAGCCTGCTTCTCCCCTTCCCTCTGCCAATCCTTCTGCTTGTGCTCTTTCTCTCTCAAATTAAAAAAAAAAAAAAAAATTAAGAAATAAAATCTTAAAAAAATAAAAAATAATAAAATTTGGAAGGGAAACTATTTCTGACCTTAAACCTAGAAAAATTATCTATTAAGCATAAGAATGGAATCCAAGTACATCCATTTTCTCAGGAAGCTCCTTGAACAAGGCTGTACCAAACCAGCAGAATAATTCAGTAGTGAGGCATCAGCTTCCAGGACATAAGGAACACATGTCAGCAAAGAGCCAAGGACACTGAGGATGGGAGATCACAGGCTCAGCTCTGTAGGCCCTCAGGGTGCTGGGGGGCGGGGCGGAGGTGGGGGCTGAAATCTCTTAGAAAGCTTTCTTTAAAAATATGGAATTGATGTTTTTACATATTTTTAGACATTTGGGGCTGGAATGGTGATAAAGTCATAGGAAACTAAGCAAATGAAAATAAGACAATTAACTTTGAGGGCAAGAATAAATGCAAAAAAGGAAAAAGTAATTGTATTGTGCCAGGTGGTTCATCTATGAATAGCATTTACATAATAGTAATGGTGTAAATAATAGATACTAATTTAACTGCAATATGTCACAGTCATATCAGGAGCATTGGAGCTGAAGAAATGGAGAGAAAGAGAGACTGAGAGTATGTTGGTAGCAGGAAGAGTTCTCATAGATATTGTCAAAAATTAAAAAATCAAGAAATGGCAGTATAACCATGCTATATAGAGTTGTAAAAATAAAAGACCAGAAGAAACACTTAAAAATGTTAAGGGATCGTGGAATAGGACAACCCTTCTTTAAAAAAAAAAAAATAAGATTTTGTTTATTTATTTATTTGGTGGGGGAGGGGAGAGCAGAAGAGGAAGGAAATGTAGAGAGAGAGAATCTCTAGCAGACTCCAGGCTAGGCACTGAGCCCAATGTGGGGCTTGATCTCAGGACCATGAGATCCTGGACCTGGGTGGAAACCAAGAGTCAGAAACTAAACTGACTGATAGAGCCACCCAGGTTCCCCTTCTTGTAACATTTCTTAGACAATGTTCCTATTTATTTTCTCACTCCAGAATTGCAGTTGTCCAAAGCAAAGATAAAGTTGGTTTTCCCGGAAGTAATCCACCTGAAGTCCAGGTGAGGGCATTATATTTAATGTTATCCCAAATCTTAACTCCTGGGTGCTATCAACCTAAAGATAAGAAAACAGTTCAAGAGGCAAAGCATTTATTTGGGTTTAAGGAACTGCAATTTGGGGCACACAGATTTAGGTAGAAACCCAAACAGTATTCCAATTACTGGAGGTAGATTCAGGGTTTTCATGGGAAAAAAGGGAAGATTAGGTAAGTTGTTTTTAAGAAGAGTTCATTGGTGCTGACAAGGAGGGCTAGGTTTGTATGTACTTCATTGATTGGTCAGGTGAAGGGGTCACTAGGCAAAAGTTTACTTTGATCAGTTTCTTCAAACACTATTTTCTTGTTCTTGCTGACCTCTTGGAATGTGGAGGTGTGGCCCAGTTCAAAGGTTTAGAAAACAGGACTTGCAAGGCAATTCCTTTTGACTTCTCTGGCTCTACTTTAAAAATGGCTCTATCCATGTAATTTTTCACAATGGACACCCACTGCATGGGTAATGAATTATGATTGCCACAGACAAATTTTTTTACTCCCAACCAAAAATAAATTAATGGTTCCAATGCCCATTTCTCCCAAGCTTCTGTCTTCTCTCATTTACACCATATTATTAATTTTCACATAAGTTATTGAGAGATATTTTAGATTACATATGTCATGTTATTAAGAGATATTTTAGAGTACATATGTCATGGACTAGTAGAAGGTGTTCTGAGCTAGAAATCAAGAGAATAGCACTTTCTATGATGGCTTACTGTGTTAGTCAAAAGGAGTTAAGTTTACACTGCTGTTAACAAACTATCCCACAATCTCAGTGGCCTTAACACATACATGTTATTTTTCTCTGAGTTTACTCTAAAGAAACAGAGAAACTAGAGAATCACGAAAGTTTTTCATTACTTCAGTTAAACATTTTCTCTTTTGCAAAATCAGGGGATGACTGGTTTCCAAAAACACCCAGGCCTTTTCATCAACCCCTCTTCTTCTACCATAGATTGGGACATCTCATAGGTGATGAAATTGATGGTGATGATGAACATGTCACCAATTAATATTGAATTAATTCTAACAATCTATTTAGCTCTTACCATATGCCAGACACTGTACTATGTGCCTTGGAAACCTTTTTGCCACTTACTCATGAAGGTGACATTGTGAGATGAATACTCTTAAGAAATAAGGAAATAGGGGCAACTGTCTCGATCTCAGGTTTGAAGCTCCATGTTGGGCTCCATGCTGAGCATGAGCCTATTTAAGAAAAAAAAAAAAAAAAAGGTAAGGAAATAGAGGCTCTGATCTTTTGTTAAACCTGTTCTATATAAAGTCTCCTGGCATTTCAGCTGATGACAGTCCTACCTTTCTAATTGCTCAAACCAAAATCTTAACACTCTTTTTCACATATCACACATCTAACCCAACAAGAAAGTGTTGACTCTATATCAAAATGTATAAAATATCCAGCTGCTTCCGATTACCTCCCGTGATACCATCTTGACCCGAGCTGCTCTCGTCTTTCACCTCAGTAACTGCAGGGTTTACATACCTCTATTCCTACCACTTAACAGCTCATTCTCAATGCAGCAACCAATGTCATACCTAACAAACCTTTTTATTTAATTTTGCACTTAATCTGGCCATCCTTCTGCTCAAAACCTCTGGACCTACAGTGACCTAGACAGCCCTAAGTTATTTGGCTTTTTGTGATCCTCTTGGCTTTCCTCTTAGGATTCTTATCCTGTTCCTTCCCTTCAGTTACAATGGCCTTTCTGGTATTCTTAGATAAAACAGTCTTCCTCATGCTTAAGAACATTCCACTGACTTTCTCTTCCTTGAATGCACCTTATCCAGATACTTGGTAGTCAATTTCTGTTTTGGACTGAAGGTTTGTGTCTTCCCAAAATTTATGTATTGAAGCCATAACCTCTAATGGGTGACATTGGGCAGAGGGTCTTTGAGAGCTAATTAGGCTTAGATAGGTCATGAAGATAGGATCCTCTTGACAGGATTTGTGCCTTATAAAAAAGGGAATACAGAACTCTTCAGCTGCATTGGGTGAGAAAGGCCATGCAGGTAAACAACAAGATGGCAACTATCTACAAGCCGGGAAGTGGGCCCTTACCAAGAACCGAATCTGTCTGCACCTTGATCTTGGACTTCCCAGCCTCCAGAATTGTGGGAAATAAATGTCTGGTTTTTAAGTCATCCAGTCTGTGGTGTTTTATTATAGCAGCTGAAAAGCAACTAAAACAACCTCCTTACTTCCTCAAGTCTTTGCTCAAATGTCACTTTTTCAGTAAAGGGTCATTCTAATATTCTATTTCATATGGCATTCTGATCTCTATCAAATCCCCACTGTCTCTAGCACTTCTGTTTCCTTTCTCCCTGTTGAATTTTACCCTTAGCATTTAGCATGTTCTTTCAGAAGATTACTATTTATGCTCCCCAATTGGAATGCAAACCCCAAATGGGCTAAGATTTTTGATCTGTTTGTTTACTATTACTCTTTAAGTTTCTAAAACAAGTTTCTAATAGGTGCTCACTTCTAGCATCTATATCTTGGTTTCTAATACTGTTTTCTAATAGAAGGAACTGGGGGGCTCCCTGAAGTGGTCTGGGGCAACAAAATGCAAGGTAAAACTGGAGGATCTTGTGGTGTCAGAAAGGAAGGAAGAGCTTACAAAATGATGTTGACTGTACACCTGAAACTAAGGTAATGTTGTATGTCGACTATATTTCAATAAAAAATATATTTAAGTGATGGTGACATGTTGGATACAGAAGCCAATTTGAAGGAACACCCAGTAGCCAAAGCTGAAACATTTTGATCAAAAATAAACAATAGAGGTGCCTGGGTCATTAAGCATCTGCCTTCAGCTTAGGTCATGATCATAGGGTCCTGGGATTGAGCCCCGCATCGGGCTCCTTGCTCAGCAGGAAGCCTCTTTCTCCCTCTCCCACTCCCCCTGCTTGTGTTCCCTCTCTCAATGTCTCTCTCTCTATCAAATAAATACATAAAATCTTAAAAAAATAAACAGTAATAGTAAGTCATAAGATAAAATAAATACATATGCTAATTTATGATATACACAAATGATTAAACAAGGAAACAAACAAATAAATAAATAAGAGACCAGCTCTTTGTTGCAGAAGAATTCCAATTAGTGAATGTAGAAGGAATGAAGGACATATAGAATGACCATGAAGCAAACACCACAGTAAAATTACTACAGGCAATGTCCACTAATAGAAGCTAAAATCAGTGGGAAAAAGAAAAATTTGTGTAAGGACCTATTTAGCCAGAGCGACTCCATCTTGGGTAAATAGCCACTTTGTTGTTTGTGCAGTAAACTTAAACTGACCCCCCCCACACACACACACCGAGAAACTTATTTAGAAACAAGTCTGGGAAACCACTAAAATGTAGTCGGCTAGTTCCGGATAACTGAGCCCAGAATACAAGGACGAGTCAGGCCAGATGGAAACATCTAATCAGTATGAAGTACTGTTTGTAACAGTGAGAAGCTCTTGCCCAAACCTAAATGACTCCATCTCGGGAAGGACGACAATCTTACTATTCACACTGAATATGTTAACTGACTAAGCCTTCCCAAAAAGTACTGTTTGTAAGGGTTCCTGGTATGGGGTAATCTTGAATCACCAGACCAGATGGAACTAGCCAATCAACAAGAGACACACAAACCTGGTGGGTTGAGATACCAAGATACAGGTTGCAGTTTCACCCAATAAAAGGTAGCCTATAAGATTGGGAGGGGTCGCCCTCTTTGAAGGTCGCCCTGACAGATCAGTCAGTCGATTCTTGAGCCTGTAAGCTGGGGGTGGTCACTGTCTTCAGAGATGGCCCTGGCCAGTCAGTCTGGCTTCTAATGCTTGGCATAGAATAGAGCTTTGCATAACTTTAACTTTGTTTCAGTCTTGTTCCCCTGGCCGATCAATCTGATTTCTAATACTTATCATAAAATAAAGCTTTAAATAACTTTCACTTTGTCTCAGTCTCGTTTCATTTAATAATGGACCTAACATTTGTATAATCTCGACGTATCTCTCCCAGAATATTTATTAACTACAAAGGGAAAAATAGTAACTCTCTAGTGAAGAAACCAGAAGATACCATCTTAACAAAATGATCAAGATGTAATAAGGCATCATGCATCACCTGATATTGTTGGGGCAGATTCCACGTTAAAACCTGTTGAACCCCTAGGGCCTGCCTGGGCCTACTTAGCCATAGTGACTCCATTTTCCCTAGGTAGCCATTTTGTTGTTTAATAAATGCCTCAGCAGTTACTGATACCAGTTCTGGGTAACTGTTGCTAAAACACATACCTAAAACAAGGCCATTTTGTTGTTTAATAAACACCTCAGCAGTTAGTTACTAGTATCGGTTCTGGGTAACCATTACTAAAACACACAGGTAGGAGACATCCAATCAGCCAAAGCCACATACATAGAAGTCTGCGGTTGTGCGCTATAAAACTAGCCTGTAAGACCAAAGTGGGGTTGCTCTCTTCAGAGGTGGCCCTGGCTGGTCAGTCTGACCTCTAATGCTTGGCATAGAATAAAGCTTTACATAACTTTCACTTTGTCTCAGCCTTGTTCTCCTGGCCAGTCAGTCTAACTTCTAATGCTTGGCATAGAATAAGGCTTTGCATAACTTTCACTTTGTTTCAGTCTCGTTCCTTTGATAATGGACCCATTGATAATGGACCCAACAATATGATGTACTGAACAAAAAAGGATGACCTCAATTGAATAGTGAAAAACATCAGATAAACCCAAATTGTGATCAGTACTCTTTAAAACTGCTGAGGTCATGAAAGACAAGGGAAGTCTGAGAAACTATCCCAGACTGAAGAAGACTCTAATGAGACATGGCAACTAAATGCCAGATCAGATGTGAAGCCCTGGGTTAATCTTAGAACAGAAAAAGGACATTAGTGCAAAAGTGGTGAAACATGAATCAAGTATAGATTTTAGTAAATTAGTGATATACTATATTAGTTTTGATAAATTTATTATGGTCATATAGAATAACACTTAGGGAAGCTGTGGGAAGGATAAACAGGAACACACTGTATTATCTTTGCAGTTTTCTGTAAGTCTAAAATTATCTCAAAATAACATTTTAAAAATAGATGCATAAGTTATTTCTGAAATGAAAATATTTTCTTATCTGTAAAATTAAGAAGTTGAAGTCTCTCATTTATTTATTTTCTTATTTATTTATTTTAAAGATTCCATTCATTTACCTGACGACAGACAGAGATCACAAATAGGCAGAGAGGCAGGCAGAGAGAGGGGGGAAGCAGGCTCCCAGCTGAGCAGAGAGCCAAACACAGGGCTTGATCCCAGGACCCTGAGATCATGACCTGAGCTGAAGGCAGAGGCTTAACCCACTGAGCCACCCCGGCGCTCCTCTCTCATTTATTTTTAAAGATTTTATTTATTTATTTATTTGACAGAGAGAGACAGAGAGAGAGACAGAGAGCACAAGCAGGGGGAGCAGCAAAGGCAGAGGCAGAGAGAGCAGACTCTCCCCTGATCAGGGAGCCCGATGCAGGGCTCAGTCTCCCCCGGGATCATGACCTGAGCTGAAGGCAGACACAACTGACTGAGCCACCCAGGCACCCCTAATCCTTTCAACTTTTTAATAAATCCATGAAAAAGTATGAAAACATTACATTCTATAAAGACATTTTAAGAGACTCAACCTGGGGTAAATCTGTTATCACTGTCAGTCTAAAATAGAGTCAGTTATTGACAACTTATCAAAATAATTTTACAGGTTAGACAGCATTTCTGATTGATTAGACTGAGAAGAACAGATATTTTGGCACCAAATAGATGAATAAATGGAATAAGTTGGTGGCTAAGCAAAGTATTAGTTAAATTCCTAGGTAAAGAAGAAAAATACATTATGAATGTACAAACCTTTATAAAATAATATTGAACTAGAAACTATATATATATATTCTAAGCATATATATATTTTATATATATATATAACATATATATTTTTTACATATATATATATTTTACATATTATACATATGTATGTATAAAACTAAATACACATAGTTTGATGGCTCTAAAAATATTAATTGGTAAAGAAAGAATTCTATAAAAACTACACATAATTTTCACTTTCTGAAGCTTGAAAGTGGCTCAGATGTGCGGGAGGGAAGAGGTCTACTCTTCTACAAGTTACAGTGAGTTGGACTTGAATCATGATGTGACTACTGAATTAAAAATCCTATGAAGTGAAATGAGAAAAGCATTCCTTCTACATTTCACATACACAACAAGAGCCAGACTGAGAAGACATGATACACGTTTATTTGGTTCTGCCAAACTTCGGACATTTTTGAATACTCCAGATTGCCAGTGACACATCTGCTAAATTCTTACTTATTTTTTGGTGTGATGCTGAACATCTCCCTAAGGTAAAAACGTTTTCTTTAAAATATTAATATTTCCTTAAAATATTAATATCTTCAGAATTCCCATTTCCATTTCCATTGTTCAATAATTTGAATTTCCACAAAACTCCAGCACACTTTTCATTATAAGTGGGTCTAGCTATTCATACAACACTGTGTATTTTTTAGATTTTATAACTCAGTAGCCACAAACTTGTTAATTTATGAAGAAATTTATGAGCAGCCAAGTGATAACTTTAAGGTTCTTCAGGAAATATCCTCTGTAACTGTATACAGTCAATCTAAATCCTCATATTCTTGAGTATTCTTTACCCACACTGTTTAATTTAAGATGATCTCCCTCATTCAAGTGATTAAAGTTAGTAAGGAAAAATAATTATCATGAAATTGTACTTATTATAGAATATTGAAACAGGCAATCTTGACAAAAACCACATAATCATTCACAATATAAGAATAAATATAAGAGAGACAGAAGAGAGGCACCTGGGTGGCTCAGATGGTTTAGTGTCTGACTCTTGCTTTCAACTTGGGTGGTGATTTCAAGGTCCTGAGATTGAGCCCAGAGTCAGGGTGTCTGCTCAAGATTCTCTCTCTCCTTCTGCCCCTTCCTCTGCTCTCTCTCTCTCTCTCTCTCTCTCTCAAATAAATAAATAAATAAATCTTTTTTTTTTTAAAGAAGAAAAATAAAAGGCAATGTGATAATATGTATCTTTCCTTTAAAGAACTGACATGAAGTTAAACAGATGGGTATTGTGTTAGTCAGAGTTCTCTGGAGAAACAGAACCAATAGGGTGTAAATATATACATACATATATATCCTTCTTACCTTGGCTTCCTATTGTGGGGGTGGCAAGAGAACCTGATATTGGAGATGATTAGTTGCTGTGTTATGAGTATGGGTTGTATTTAGCTATAAAACAATCATGTCAGGAAAAAGTATGTCAGAATAGGGGAACAGGGGAAGAAAGAAAGAAGGTCTCTTCCCCTACCCACACTGAAATGTACCAGCCCCTCTCTAATCTTGTTTGTAGGGATTCTGTTGATTGAATGCCTGAAGAGAAAGGTGACATGGCCCTCAGCTTGTAACATTTTAGTTAGAATCACTAACCAACAGCTGCAGGCTTTAAAAAGAAAAACAGTTTTGAACGTGTGTGTGTGTGTGTGTGTGTGTGTGTGTATATTCAGAGAGACAGAGAAATTTATTATGAGGAATTGGCTCATGAAATTATGGAAACTGAAAAGATCTACCATATGCAAGCTGAGACCTGGGAAAGCCAGTGGCATGATTCAGTCCAAGCCTGAAGGTCTAAGAACCAAGGCAGCTGACCCTGTTAAGTCTCAGTCTGAAGGCAGAGGATGAGATGAGATGTTCCAGCTCAGTTAAGAGAACAAGTGAATTCTCCTTTCCTCCACATTCTGTTCTGTTCATGCCACAACAGATTGGAGGATGCCCATCTACACTGGGGAGGGCAGTCTGCTTTACTAAGTCCACTGATTCAAATGCTAATATCATCCAGAAACACACTCATAGGCACACCCAGAAATAATGACTAGCTGAATATCTGAACACCCCATGATCTAGTCAACTTAACACATAAAATTAGCCATCATTGTATAAACGTTTCTGGTGTTTTTCTTGTTTATTTTTACCTGTTAGTGAATGATAGGTAAATATGAGCTTGAATCATTAAAATCACAATGTCTATCTATGTATTTATATCAGAAACTCTGACTTAGTAACATAATTCTGTCCTATGAAGGTAATACATATCAGTCATCAACATTTTGAGTGAAGAGCACTTGCATTTGACTGATTTTGCCAATTTCTTGTGCCAGGATAGCTGACAAGTAGAGAAAGTAGGAAGTAAAGTGAGTTCACATACTTGCTGTTGCAGTGGGCAGGAATCTTAGAAATTCTTTGCACAAAGAAAAGAAATAATGAGAGAGGGGCAAGATGGAGGAGAAGTAGGACACCCTGTTTCAACTGGTCCCCTAAAGTGAGCTAAATACCTATCAGAACACTTTGAACACCCATGAAATCAGCCTGAGACGTAAGATTATACACTTCTGGATTTCTATGGGAGCAGAAGACATCAGTGGAGAGGGTGCACCTGGGTCATGGGTCATGGTTGATATATTCAGCTATATATCCCTTCAACCACGTCTCACCAAAATGACTAGGAGGAGGAACATCCAATGGAGGAAAAATTCAGAGACTGTGCTCTCTGTCACAGAACTATTGGATATGGACATAAACAGTATATCAGAAAGGGAATCCAGGGTAAGAATTACTCAGGTAATGGCCAGGTTGGAGAAAACCTTAGTGACAACATAGAATCTCTAAGGGTGGAAATGAGAGCCAATCTGCCAGAAGTTAAAAATGCTATCAATGAGATCCAATCTAATATAAATACTCTAACAGTTAGGGCAATCGAGACAGAGGATAGAATTAGTGATCTAGAAAACAAACTGATAGAAAAGAAGGATCAGGAGGAGTCCTGTAACAAACAGCTTAGAAGCCATGAAAACAGAATTAGGGAAATAAATGATGCCATGAAACATTCCAATGTCAAAATTATTGGGATCCCTAAGGGAGTGGAGAAAGAAGACTAGAAGATGTAGTTGAAGAAATTCTGGATGAAAATTTCCCCAGTCTGGGGAATGGAACAAGTGTTCATGTCCTAGAGGCAGAAAGGATACCCCTCAAGACCAATTAATCTAGAAAGACCTCCAGAGTTTATTGTGAAGTTTCCAAATCATAATTTTAGACAAGAGGTCCTGAGGGCAGCTAGAGGGAAGAGATTCCTTAAGTACAGAGGAAGGTCCATCAGAATAATGTCAGACCTGTCCATAGAAACCTGGCAAGCCAGAAAGGGCTGACAAGACATTCAGGGCACTAAATGAGAAGAACGTGCAGCCAAGAATACTTTATCCAACAAGGCTGACATTTAAAATGGATGGAGATATAAAGAGCTTCCAAGACCAGCAAGGCTTAAAAGAGTATGTGATCACAAGCTGGCAGTAAAAGAAATATTAAGCGGGGTTCTATAAAAAAGAAAGAACCCAAGAGTGACATAGAACAGAAATTTACAGAGACAATCTATAGAAACAAGGACTTCACAGGCAGCATGATGTCAATAAAAACTTATCTTTCAATAATCATTCTCAATGTGAATGGCCTAAATGCTCCCATAAAATGCCACAGGGTTGAAGACTGGATAAAATGACAGGACCCATCCATATGCTATCTACTAGAGACAATTTTGGAACATAAAGATAAATCAAGACTGAAAATAAAGGGATAGAGAGCCATCCTTCATGCCAATGGGCCTCAAAAGAAAGCTGGGGTAGTGATTCTTATATCAGATAAATTAGATCGTAAGCGAAAAACTGTAGTCAGAGATACAGAATGACACTACATCATTCTTAAAGCGTCTATCCACCAAGAAGATATAAAAATTCTAAATATTTATGCCCCCAATATGGGAGAAGCCACCTATAGAAGTGAACTGTTAATCAAAATAAAGAGTCATATTGATATGAATACATTAATTGTAGGGGATCTTAACATGCCACTCTCAACAACAGACAGATCATCCAAGCAGAAAATCAATAAAGAAACAAGACCTTTGAATGACACATTGGACCAGATGGACCTCAAAGATATATACAGAACATTCCACTCTAAAATAACAGAATACTCATTCTTCTCTAGTGCACATGGAACATTCTCCAGAATAGACCACATACTGGGTCACAAATCAGGGCTCAACCGATACCAAAAGATCGAGATTATTCCCTGCATATTCTCAGACCACAATGCTTTGAAACTGGAACTCAACCACAAGAAAAGTGTGGAAAGAATTCAAACACTTGGAAGCTAAAGGCCATCCTGCTCAAGAATGGTTGGATCAACCAGGAAATCAAAGAAGAACCTAACCAATTAATGGAAACTAATGAGAATGAAGCCATATTAGTTCAAAACCTTTGGGATACAGTAAAGGTGGTCCTAAGGGGGAAATACATAGCCATCCAAGACTCCCTCAAAAAAAAAAAAAAAAAAAAAAAAGGAAAAATCCAGTATACACCAACTCTCTTTACACTTTAAAGAACTGGAAAATCAACAACAAATTAAGCCAACTTCACAACTGCACAAGAAGAGAAATAATCAAGATTAGAGCAGAGACCAATGAGTTAGAAACTAGAGATAGAGTAGAACACATCAACAAACCTAGAAACTAGTTCTTTGAAAGAATCAATAAGACTGATAAACCACTGGCCAAACTAATCCAGAAGAATAGAGAGAGGACCCAAATTAATAAAATTATGAATGAAAGGGGAGAGATCACAACTAACACCAAGGAAATAGAAACAATCATCAGAAATTATTATCAAAAGTTATATGCCAATAAATTAAACAACCTAGAAGAAATGGACACATTTCTGGAAACCTATAAATAGCCAAAACTGAATCAGAAAGAAATTGACAACCTGAATAGACCAACATCTAGTAAGGAGATTGAAGCAATGATCAGAAACCTCACAAAAAACAAGAGCCCAGGACTTGACGGATTCCCTGGGGAAGTCTACCAAATATTCAAAGAAGAAATAATACCTATTCTCCTGAAGCTGCTTCAAAAAATAGAAACAGGGGCACCTGGGTGGCTCAGTGGGTTAAGGCCTCTGCCTTCAGCTCAGGTCATGATCCCAGGGTCCTGGGATCAAGCCCCACATTGGGCTGTCTGCTCAGCAGGGAGCCTGCTTTCTCCTTTCTCTCTGCCTGCCTCTCTGCCTACTTGTGATCTCTGTCTGTCAAATAAATAAATAAAATCTTAAAAAAAAAATAGAAACAGAAGGAAAACTTTCAGACTCTTTCTATGAAGCCAGCATTACCTTGATCCCCAAACCAGGCAAAGACCCCACCAAAAAGGAGAATTTCAGACCAATATCCCTGATGAATATGGATGCCAAGATTCTCAACAAGATCCTAGCTAATAGGATCCAACAGTACATTAAAAAGATTATCCACCATGACCAGGTGGGATTTATCCCTGTGATGCAAGTGTTGTTCAATATTTGCCAATCAATCAATGTGATAGGACAAATCAATAAGAGAAAAGAGAAGAACCACATGCTCCTCTAAATTGGTGCAGAAATAGCATTTGACAGAATATAGCATTGGTTCCTGATTAAAATTCTTCAAAGTATAGGGATAGAGGGAACATTCCTCAACTTCATAAAATCTATCAAAAACCCACAGTGAATATCATCCTCAATGGGAAAAAGCTGACAGCCTCCTCTTTGAGATCAGGAACACAGCAAGGTTGTCCATTCTCTCCACTGTTATTCAACATACTAGAAGTCCTAGCAATATCATTCAGACAACAAAAAAATAAAAGGTATTAAAATTGGCAAAGAAGAAGTCAAACTCTCTCTCTTTTAAGATGACATGATACTTTATATGGAAAACCCAAAAGACTCCACCCCCAAACTACTAAAACTCATACAACAATTCAATAACGTGGCAGGATACAAAATTAATGCACAGAAATCAGTTGCTTTCTTATACACTAATAATGAAAATATGGAAAGGGAAATTAGAGAATTGATTCCATTTACTATAGCACCAAGAAACATAAGATGCCTGGGAATAAACCTAACCAAACAGGTAAAAGATCTATATTTGAGGAACTACTGGACACTCATGAAAGAAATTGAAGAAGACACAAAAAGATGGGAAAGCATTCCATGCTCATGGATCGGAAGAAAAACATTGTTAAAATGTCTATACTGTCCAGAGCAATATCAACTTTCAATGTCATCCTGATCAAAATTCCACCAACATTTTTCAAAGTACTGGAACAAACAATCCTAAAATTTGTATGGAACCAGAAGAGATCCGGAATTGCTAAGGAAATGTTAAAAAAGAAAAACAAAACTGGGGGTATCACATTTCCTGATTTCAAGCTTTACTACAAAGCTGTGATCACCAAGACAGCATGGTACTAGCAAAAAACAGACACATAGACCAGTGGAACAGAGTAGAGAGTCCAGATATGGACCCTCAACTCTATAGTCAAATGATCTTCAACATAGCAGGAAAAAATATACAGTGAAAAAAGACAGTTTCTTCAATGAATAGGGCTGGAAAAATTGGAGAGCTATATGTAGAAGAATGAAACTTGACCATTCTCTTACACCATACATAAAGATAAGCTCAAAATGGATAAAAGAATTCGACATGAGGCGGAATCTATTAAAATCCTAGAGAACACAGGCAATAACCTCTTCAACATCGGCCACAGCCACTTCTTTCACGACATGTCTCTGAAAGCAAAGGAAACAAAAGCAAAAATGAATTTTGGGACTTCATCAAGATAACAAGCTTCTGCACAGCAAAGGAAACAGTCAACAAAACAAAGAGGCAATCCACAGAATGGGAGAAGATATTTGCAAATGACACTATAGACAAAGGGCTGATATACAAGATCTATAAAGAACTCCTCAAACTCAAAAAAGCAGATAATCACATCAAAGAATGGGCAGAAGACATGAACAGACACTTCTCCAGAGAAGACATACAAATGGCTGACAGACACATGAAAAAATGTTCATCATCATTAGCCATCAGTGAGATGCAAATCAAAACCACATTGAGATACCACCTTACCCCAGTTAGAATGGCCAAAATTAACAAGACAGTTAACAACAAGTGTTGGTGAGGATGAGGAGAAAGGGGAACCCTCTTACACTGTTGGTGGGAATGCAAGTTGATGCAGCCACTTTGGAAAACAGTGTGGAGATTCCTCCAAAAATTAGAGTTACCCGATGACTCTGCAATTGCACTACTGGGTTTGTACCCCAAAGATACAGATGTAGTGAAAAGAAGGGCCATCTGTAGCACAATGTTCATAGCAGCAGACAACTTTTGTCAACATGGATGGAAGTGGAAGAGATTATGCTGAGTGAAATAATTCAAGCAGAGAAAGTCAATTATTATATGGTTTCACTTACTTGTGGAGCATAAGGAATAACATGGAGGACATTAGGAGAAGGAAAGGAAAAATGAATTGGGGGAAATTAGAGGGGTACATGAAGCATGAGAGACCTAGGACTCTGAGAAACAGACTGAAGGTTTTGGAGTAGAGGGAGGTGGGGGGATAGCTGAGCCTCATGGTGGGTATTAAGGAGAACATGTATTGCATGGATCACTGGATATGGTGCATAAACAATGAATCTTGAAACACTGAGAAAAATAAAATTAAATTAGAAAAAGAAAAGAAATAATTCATGAATAAATAATATCTGAAAAATAATAAATCTAAAAAATCTAAAAGAACGAGTGGGAATAGCACTTATGGTATATTACTGTCTAATATCTGTATTCCACATTACAAGGCACATATAACACTATTTGTCTATTATGACCTATAAAAATTTAGTGAAATATGCATAATTTTAGCGATCAATAAGATTATATACCAAGCAAGTAGAAAAATTGAGTAGGAACTAATTTTCTGATTTTTGTGGATACTTTTCATAATGCCAACAGACCTGCTGACAGCGTTCATGAGTTAATCTCAGTGGAAAAGCAGACAAACAAATCAAAGCGTATGTGTGTATGGCAGTAGAGTGTGAAAGGAGGGATCGTAAGGACATTAGTAAGAAATAAAGTAAAATTCAAAAGTGATGGAATTAGAAAGACCCTTAAAAGATCATTACACTTGTTTTCTACTTTCCTGCTGTGTTCCTATCTATATTTAAGCGAAATATGATTATCTCCCCTAGTGGTCTATTTCAGTAGTAAAAAAAAAATTTAATGAATTTTCTTATAATAGACGTAAACCAAAACTGCTAAGTTTAAGCATTTTCTCTTTTTTTTAGCCATAGTGTAGGTAGCCATATTGAAAACAGTTTGAATTTTAACCTTTGGAAAATCATTAGTTTCCACTGGACCTACTTTTAGTTTTTGAGTTTCTTTTTTAAGCTGTTCAGCTATTTTTTTTTTTAAGATTTTATTTATTTATTTGACAGAGATCACAAGTAGTCAGAGAGGCAGGCAGAGAGAGAGGAAGGGAAGCAGGCTCCATGTTAAGCAGAGAGCCTGATGTGGGGCTCAATCCCAGGACCCTGGAATCATGACCTGAGCTGAAGGCAGAGGCTTTAACCCACTGAGCCACCCAAGCACCCCTAGTTCAAGCTATTTATAAGGATTTACATTTTGGAAGACTTTTATTTTTTCTTAGAGGTCATCCCCTCCCCCGAAGAAGAACAATTTTACTCATTTTTAATAGAATTAAATGTATTTGTAGTGTAAACCCTGGCAGTTGGTTTTTCTTTTCTTTTCTCTTTTTAAAAACTTATTATTTATTTATTTTGGAATTCAAGTGCTTGATTTATTCTTTGACCATGGAGGCATTCAATTCAAAGAGGGCTATCTTTTTTTGTTTTTTAATTTTTTTATAAACATATAATGTATTATTAGCCCCAGGGGTATGGGTCTGTGAATCACCAGGTTTACACACTTCACAGCACTCACCATATCACATACCCTCCCCAATGTCCATAACCCCACCACCCTCTCCATACCCCCTTCCTCCTGGCAACCCTCAGTTTGTTTTGTGAGATTAAGAGTCTCTTATGGTTTGTCTCCCTCCCAATCCCATCTTCTTTCATTTATTCTTTTCCTACCCCCAAGCCACCCATGTTGCCTCTCAACTTCTTCATATCAAGGACATCATATGATAATTGTCTTTCTCTGATTGACTTATTTCACTAAACCTAATATCCTCTAGTTCTATCCATGTCATCGTGAATGGCAAGATTTCATTTCTTTTGATGGCTGCATAGTATTTCATTGTATATATATATATACCATGTCTTGGACCATGTTGATGGACATCTAGGTTCTTTCCATAGTTTGGCTATTGTGGACATTGCTGCTATAAACATTCGGGTACATGTGTCCCTTCAGATCACTACGTTTGTATTGTTAGGGTAAATACTCAGTAGTGCAATTGTTGGGTCGTAAGGTAGCTCTATTTTCAACTTTTTGAGGAACCTCCATGCTGTTTCCCAGAGTGGTTGCACCAGCTTGCATTCCCACCAACAGTGTAGGAGGGTTCCCCTTTCTCCACATTCTCACCAGCATCTGTCATTTCCTAATTTGTTAATTTTAGCCATTCTGACTGGCGTGAGGTGGTATCTCATTGTGGTTTTGATTTGTATTTCCCTGATGTCGAGTGATGTGGAGCACTTTTTCGTGTGTCTGTTGGCCATCTGGATGTCTTCTCTGCAGAAATGTCTGTTCATGTCCCAAAGAGGGCTATCTTGAATAAACACATTACCAGCCAGGCAGTTGAATCAAGAGGCAGCCACCCCAACTTGAAGCTTTTTTATTTAAAGATCTTTGGTTGATTTAAATAACCGACTGGCCATTTTTTCTTTTCTTTTCTCTCTTCTTTCAGATCTTAAAATTTAAACTCAGCAATGAAGGGTGAACCTGTGAAATTCTAGCCTCCCTCATTCAACCCTAATAAAAACATCTCTCTCTCTTTCTAGCTGTAATCTCTTTGTGTGGTTCTAGGCATGCCTTGTTCCCTTCAGTATGTGTGCGTAATAAACCTTGTTGATGGTTATTGCTGAGGGTGTCTTCCAATAGTAGTAAGAACCACAAGGGCCAGTCCGAACATTCACTTTCTATCAATAGGCTGACACCAGCACAGAATAGTATTATATTTCATAATTAACATATCTGTCTATTGAATCCTTTAATAAATCTAAGATAAAGTAGGACCTGTTAAGTGATTTTATTTTTCTTACTGCTTGAAACATTATTTATATTTCAAGCACCCCACAGGTTATTTCATCATTGCCCATTAGTTACTTCCAATTATGCTACAAAAAGATATAGACTATCAAGGAAGTGGAAGAATGATGGTGTGGCAGGCAGAATGGGCTCTGAAAGAAGTCCATATCTTAAGCCCTAGATCTTGCAAATATGTTACATTATATGACAAAAGTGGTCACAGAGTTTAAGATATGAAGATAATTCTGATTTTCCAACTGGGGCCATGTAATTACATGAACCCTTAATGTCAGAACAGTTTCTTTGGCTAGAGTCAGAGAGATATGGCAGAAGGGAGAACTGAAAGTTTTGAAATAGGAGAGGAATTCAACTCAACACTACTGGAGGGGCCACATGGAAAGCATGAGAAAGAATTCAGCAGCCTCTAGGCACAAGACCAACCCTTGGTGGACAGACAGCAAGGAACCAGCAACCTCAGTCCTACAACCACAAGTTGTTGAAACCAGGAAACAACTGGAATACTTGGAAGTGAATTCTCCCTAGAGCCTCCTGAAAGGAATACAGTTCTGGTGACTTCTCGATAATTGTCTTACCAGACTTTAAGCAGATGCCTTAAGGTAAGCCCCACTGTACCCAGACTTCTGACCTACAGAATTGTGAGGTACTAAATAAGTATTGATTTAAAATGCTAAATCTGTAATAATTTGTTACAGCAGAAATAGAAAACTAATACAGGTGGCATTGCCTACAAAAATGATGCAATGGAGAAATCACCTATTATATCATCTTTTAATTTTCTTATTGTGTTTCCCAAGTATTACATCATCTTTTAGGAGGTATAAAACAAGTCTGGAAACATTATCATTGTAATCATTTTTTAAAAAGCTCTTTATTGAAATTACTTGAGGGGAAAACATTTCACATTGTTTAGATGGATTAGAACATTGAATTTAAGAGACAGATAGCAACACTCTAGATTCTGTCAGTATTGACCATACACACAAAATCTCAAACTATGTGTCTTCAGATGACATCATCCTAGGGGAATTTTCTCAAATAGATGAGGGAACAATATATTTCTAAGGACAAAAAGAAAATACAGCATTTGCATCCAGTTAATCATTTCACCGGGAGGACTTCCCCAAAGAATCTGGACCATCCTATTCTGCTAAAGGATGTATGACAGTATTATTTCATCGTTTATGGTGTTTGTTCCTCATTGTTTACTTGATATAGTTCTTAACTAGAACAATCCTAAAGGCAGATGTGCATGCCGAGGTTATTGGAAGGAAATAAATAATGGAGAAATAAAAAGAGTTCTTGGATTGATCATTGTAGTTTGTGTTGTTAATCTGAAAGTGAATGGCTTTGCAAAATGACTATTCTTTCTTAACAAAATTATGAACCATCAAAATTTCAAGAGTATTTCATTTTGTCTATATGAGCACAAAAAGAAGTAATAATAATCTAGAACCTGTTAGAGATGTCTTAAAAGTCTGTAACCAGGGTGCCTGGGTGGCTCAGTGGGTTAAAGCTTCTGCCTTCGGCTCAGGTCATGATCTCAATGCCCTGGGATCGAGCCCCGCATCGGGCTTTCTGCTCAGTGGGCAACCTGCTTCCTTCTCTCTCTCTGCCTACCCCTCTGCCTACTTGTGATCTCTGCCTGTCAAATAAATAAATAAAATCTTTAAAAAAAAAATCTGTAACCAGTATTTACAGGTTCATACATGACAGTTGATAAAGAGTTGTATTCAAAAGACATTGTTCATTAGGTTGTATCTATAATTTCTAAAACCAGGAAGGTGAAATAAATATTTTATTTTATAATATTTAAATTCTTATTGAAATTCTGAACAAAGTTATTTTTCACTATCACTATTCTTGTGTTAATAATTTGAAAAATTATGTAAGACCTTCATCAAAATTAAAAATAAAAAGTTTCTATTGGACCTGGATGATAAATGGTAATGATTCTTTTTTGATTTTGTAAGCATTAATCAAGTTAAAAACATTTGTAAGGAACACATAGATTTGATAGTTATTCTACAGCAATACTTCATATTGTATATAACAATACTTTACAGAACAAATGCTCAAAGGTGAACTCTTGATATATTAGCTGTTGCCTTCCTTAGACTCCAGTTAATCTTGTTGATTTTTACTACCTCTATTTTTGGTTAACATAAGTCATCCTTCTGGACATGGTGTTAAAACATTACCACACACCTTGTGAAAAAATTGAATAAATCTATTTCATTTATCTATCTATTTAAGTTATTTTATGATTAGAAGAAACAAAGACATAATTTACTGAATACACAATGAAATATAGAAATGCACTTGACCTTTATAATCCATGATGTAATAGTAAAGAAAATTGTTACCATATTTATTGAGCTCTTTTGTTGTAGCACACAACATGCATAATGTCACTTAGAGTTTCACTTGTGATTCAAGGGTGGTGGTACTGGAATGATTCTTTTATAGATGAAGTCTGAAATTCAATGAGGTCAGGTAACTTGGACAAAGTCATAACCTTAATGAGTGTGTCTGACTCTTTAACTTCATAGTATCTACCCAGAAGAGTAGGATGTCAAGGAAGAACAATCAATTTTCCTTTAGTTATTGTATATTGCCTCTACCTAGGCAAGATGGAATTTCTACCCAAGGTTCTGTCACAATGGAGAATGAGTGGAGGAAGTAATCTCAACCTTTCTTTCTACCCACTAGATCATTGCCACACAGAAGAAAGTTAACTCGCTTGGTTAGAACCTGACAGTCACTGGGCCCATGCCATGCATCGTGTGTCACGGTGGCTCACAACACCATGAGTTGAAGTTCATTGCTCATGTGGAGTACATCCTCTTGCCCTATCTTCCACTATTGAAATGAATGCTTTGGCAGTGCCAAGAGAAGCAGGCCCTTGTGGAAGTGAGTTAACTGTCTTTTGTCTCTCTCTCTTTCTCTCCACATGTCAGCCAGGTGCAGGTTTGGACAGAGGCCAAGAGATCCAGGCTGGCTTGGTGTTAAGCACTGAGGAATGAAGAAGAAACAAATCAAATTTTTTTCCTTAATTGCTGCTCACTTCTCTTTCTCTGATATATTGGATGTGCCTTGGGTTGACTCTTTTTCAAACTGCAGTGGTTAGGGTCTTATCTGCTGAATGCTTAGGGCACAAAATGATCAGAGAAGAAGGAAGCAAGAGAACTCACTGGGGTCTTTAAATAAGACCATGAACACAAATTTGGCTTTTTGCCAGAGAATTTCAAATGATAATACTGTCATCAGGGACTCACCAACAAGATCCAAACAAGTCACAATAACCCAATATTCCAGCCCTGCCACAAGAAACTAAGGCCAGATGCCCAATGCAAACTCCAGACAAGCCCACATGACCCAGTTTTTAACTGGTTTGATCCAGTTCAGATGCTGAGGATCATTACCATGTAATAAAAGCTTCCAATAGTTTCACAGATCATGTTCTTCCACACAACCACCTCCATTATTCAGAGTACCGGGGAGAGGTGCATGAGAGCCTGGAGAATATAATCTTTACAGATATGATTTTCTAGGGAGAGTGAGGGTGAGAAGGCAGCCAGCCGCAATGCACTGTGTCTCCTTTACCATAGGTTGTAGAACAGGATAGCTGGAGCAAAAGAAAGCTTGCTGAACACTGGGAATCAGGCTAGATGACGTCGTCAAGTTTACCTTGCTCCTGGTAAATATGAAGCGGATTTGACTCGTATGCAAGAGGAGAAAAAAAGAACTCCTTAAGGAAATCCAAAAATCCCTGTTGGAAAAGAGAGTTTGAGGTTTAACAGAAGGACTAAAGAAAGAAAAGAGATAGCTAGGAGGAGCCCTCCTGGGTCACCCTCGGGAGGGATCATAGAATGTGCGCATGCCCTAGACTGTACCCACTTAGGAAAATCAGAACAGGATGTGGTTCAGACTTGAAAAAAATTCCCCAAGCCACCCATACATCTATCAGTAAAGGTCCTTGATTTTTAAAGGCTCTAGAGACTTAAAAACAACCTGTGACCACCAGTGGTAGAAAAAATAAACCTCTTGAAACTGAGGCAGCTCATAGGAAGCCAGGCTTAAAAATAAAGTCCTACTCATCCCTGAAAAAACTGATGGTTGCCAGAAGGGAGGTGGGAAGGTGTTTAATAGGTGATGGGAACTAAGGATTAAATAGGTGATGTACTTGTTATAATGAGCACCAGCTGATGTATGGAAGTGTTGAATCACTATATTGTGTACCTGAGATGAATATTATACTGTATGCTAACTAACCTGAATTTAAATAAAAACTTAAAAAAAAATTACACTCATCTCTGGTGACCAGGAAGATCATGCATATGTCCCAAGACTGAAACCTTTCAGACGCAACCGAAGATTTAACCTCAAAACTACTAGTCTCTCTAGAGGAATGTGATGGGAAGGGAGGACACAAGATTCTAAGTTCCTCAAATAGTGAAAGTAGTCACTAAGCCACACAGGCAACCACCAGTAAAAGGTGAAAATGTAACTGGTTAAAAGGGATTAGGCACAACCTTTGACCAAAAAGTAGTTAATGCAGGCCCAGGATGTGACCCCTAGACAGCCAGGCTACAAGACAAAAATAAGGGGAATTTTTGAGTAAAGACATTAGAGACTGCACACTGTGGATAAAATGGACTTCACAGATTTGGTCCAACAAAACCACTGCACAAAATGACCAGATATGCCACTAAATCTCCCCAAACTACAAATTCCAGAAAAGGGAGAATATGTGTCATTATCCAGAGTTACTGCAATATATTACCTACAACTTATGGGTTTTATTAACAGATTATGATGAGATGGGCAAAGCAATAAGAGAGTCTGGGCCATGCACAAGAAGTTAAACAGAAGATAAAAATGGCCTCTGAGAGAGCCAGGTTGTTGGACTTAGCATAAACAACTATTATCAAATTTTCAAGGAAACTAAAGAATTGTTTATAGAATTACATAAATGTTTATAGAATTACATAAATGTATTATAACAATAACTGAACAAATGAAAGATGCCAATAAAGAGATGAAAATAATAAAGATAATCAAATGTAAATTATGGAGTTGAAAAGGATAACTGAAATGAAAAATTTGCCAGGGGCTCAGAAGTAGGTTTGAGTTGATAGACAACATCACTGACCTTGCAGAAATATAAGGGATTATAAAAGAATACTATAAACATTTGTAGCTGACAAATTAGATAGCAAAGGAAAATGAAAACGTTGTGACTCTGTTCCTGCCCATGCTTACTGCAGGACACTAGTCAAAGTAGTTCTGCCTTGGCAGAGTTGGGAATACTTAGCCAGGTGGGTCTCACTATCCTTATTAATCAACATATAAAATCATGCTTTTTTTCTTACTGCGGTATAGTCAGCACACCACGTGATGTTACTTTCAGATGTACAACACAGTGAATCAACAACTCTATGGGTAATGCCAAGCTCACTACAAGTGTAGTTACCATCTATCATCATACAATGCTATTACAATACCATTGGTCATTTTCCTTCTGCTGTACCTTTTATTCCTGTGATTTATTTATTCCATAAGTAGAAGCCAGTACCCTCACCGTCCTTCACCCATTTTGCCCACCCCCTCCCCTGCCTGTTGCCTTTTGCAACACCATGGATGAACCTGGTGGATATTATGCTAAGTGAAATAGCACAGGGAAAAGACAAATACTATATGATTTCACTTATATGTGGAATCTAATAAAATCACATGTTAAAATTTGGTTGATTATTTTCATTACGCAGGATAATAATTCATTAATTATCTAAAATCCAAGCTTCTTTTCTAAGACAGTTTTTGATGTGTGGTACTTTGTTTTGTTATTTTACTTGTTTTTAAAATTTTATTAGAGAGAGAGAAAGAGAGGAAGAGAAAGAGGGAGAATCTTAAGCAGATTCCACACCCAGTGTGAAGTTGAGGGGGGCTTGATCCCACAACACTGAGATCATGACCTGAACCAAAATTAAAAGTCAGATGCTTAATTGACTGAGCCACCCAAGTGCTCCCAAGTTTCTTTCCATTAGATGTTTTTATATTATGTTGAGGAGATAAGTTCCAATCATAGAAACTTAACATTTTACATGTTAATTCAAGATGAACCAGAAAGAAAAATAAATCACTACAGAAATACCACAAGCTATAGGCAAATACAGAAGTTTGCAAGATACCCAAATACTTAGGGTTCAAAGAGATGGAATATTCCATAATTAATATACAAGTAGGGTCGCTTGACACAACTGGAAATTATCATATTATGAATTTAAGTTGAATCTGTTTTCACATTAATTGTCCCATTAGTTTTCTTTTCTTTTCTTTTCTTTCTTTCTTTATCTTTCTTTCTTTCTTTCTTTCTTTCTTTCTTTTTCTTTCTTTCCTTCTTTCTTCTTTCTTTCTTTCTTTTTTCTAGTAAGATAGAGATAAGGTTTGCAAGGAAATGTTTAGTGAATTCAGTTTTGGTGGCTTAGATTGAATTTACCCAAGAATATGTACCCATCTAATTTAATTCTAGTGCCAGACCTATTTATTAGAAGTACAGGGAGTGTTGATAATATTTTAATTTTAATTTAGACTGTGAAAAGTTCACCTCATTGGCCATGGCACTCTTCCCTAGTTAAAAAATCTCACATGGAATCTATGAAACACTGAGGAAAAAGTAGAGCTAGAATGATAGTTTTGTTAAAACCACTTTCTAAAGGAAAGCTTATCCAAATTTATCTTTTCAGTTATCTGTATCAAGTAAAGAATCATTCCTTATATTGGTATTTTCTATTCACTGAGCTTTTGTTATAAATGCTTGCTATTAGGAAAGAAAAAGGAAAGACAACTGATTGGTAGGGTCTGGGTAATCTAATTTTTTCCTTCCTTTTATGAGATTTGAATTTCTATAATTACTCTGAAGAAAAAAAAATTAACAAGGGAGGGTGGATGCTCAATAAAATTACCTTCTAATGGAACTAAATAAAATCACTTCTCATTCGATAAAATCAGAAAATTAAAAGATGAAAACTAAAGGTTTCTTCTGTGTGACCTTTCATAATATTTAGGCATCTGGCTTTGTAGATCAAGTAATCAACATACTAATTAAAACTGCGTTTTTGTGAATGTCAAAACTGTCATCTGCATTTTCAATGTTATCATTATGTGAAATTAAAAGAGAAAAAAAAGAGACTGCCCATCAATGAAATCACCATTATAAAATTATCCTAAGGACTACGCAGTGAAGAAAATGGACTTGCAATCCAGTACGTGTGGGTAAACTGGAGGATGGCTCCAACATGCAGGCACATAATCCAGCTCCTTTGTCCGAAAGCCCTTGACTGCCTACCTATACAGCTGCACACCACAGAAACAAAGGAGTGATGATGGACAGTCATGCTTCTCATGGAATCACCTGATGGCTTGTTCAACTCTCCTCAGAGTTTCCCATTCAGTAGGCCCTTGGATGGAGCCTGGAGTTTGTATGTCTACAGGTGCCAGGGAATGCTTGTTGGAGGCATGTTTCCATGGTGTTTTTACATGTCTTGTGATATTCGTGGAAGACCGAGATAGTATCTCCCTCAGGACAGAGGCATATTTTTTCTCTTGAACAGGTAAATAAAATGAAATTGGTCTCCTTGGGGGCCCTTATAAAATCAGAGTCTCCTAAGTTCAAGGTTGCTCAGCTATGACACAGACCCACTGCACGTTCAGTGAGCCCCTGAACCACCCTGCCTCACTCCTTGAGAATCAGAGGTAGGGGGAACTGATGGACACATAAAGCTTTGACTCCTGAATGCTGTATATACACATTTTCCTCTCAAATCACAGCTGCTGAGGTGAAGGCACCACCAGTTGTGAACTGATTGCAGTTATGAATGTTCCCGTAATCCCCCTTCAACTAAAGGGTTACCCATCAGACATTAAACATCAGATAACAGAATTTTTTCCATTGGTCTTAGTAGTACATAAGGAAGTACGAACAAAGCATTCTTCCTTTCTTCTTTAGATGGGCTTACATCCTCCTCTTGTCTGCTACCATAACCTTGGACTTTCTAATGACAGGCGAACAAAACACTAATTAGTAACACTAATTAGTAAACTAGTCCCTTTTAACCCACTAGCACTACCTAACTCGATTTAGACCAGGGGTTCTCTCAGCTCTTCAACTTATTATGTAACTTTGGCATAGCAGCTGCCGGCTTTTCATTTTTCAAATGTAGCTACTTTCCTATCATTGTTTTAAGGGTTTCAGAAAACAAACAATGCAAATGTATATGAAAGTGCTGGGCATGGCATCCAGCTTATAGAAGAATCTCTAATGATTATTTTTAAATTTTCTTTTTGACCTTTTTGTAGCTGAATCAGGAATTGCAGTTGAGACTCACAGTGCTTCTCTGTCATATTGGAAGGTGAGAGTAAAGTTGGTGCCACTGGGAAGCAGTAACTTAAATCCTGCCCTGGGACCCTACGTTTGCCTTATAAAGCAGTTGGAGATAGAAGGCCGCTGGGCAAGGTCCTGGAGAGGCAGCATTCTCTCTGTTTTGCTTTTTGGTTCTTTTCACACTGCTGGGGATTCCCAGGAAAAGACTAAGACTGCCTGGGTCAGCACCCATATTAGCACCTTTGTCAAGTCATCCCTTATCTCTTCTTATTGCTGGGAAACAGGAGAGGATTTCTTTGGGCTGTTCACTTTCTGCTCTTTTCAAGGCTGATTTATCCCATGGAGATGATAAATGCTACATTACCTAGGATACCAACTTTATTTAATGCCTGCTGTTCTCAGAATGATGGGACACATATCCCCACTCTTCCCTGGAGCATTGGTGGCCTATCAAAGAACTGGGGCAGCTTCTTGTTGACTCTTCTAACATGATACTGGGTGGAGTGGACCCAAATCCATATTAAAAGAGGTCCACATTGATGAGAGATGTCTGTTTGGCTGCTCCTGCCTGCTCCAGCCTACAGCCATCACAGTATTCCGTAAGCATCTCAAGGGCTCCATTGCAATAACTTCCTAACTGGCCTCCCTCACTTCATTCCCATCCCTCCAATCTGCACAGTGCACAGAAATGTCCTCCTTTTCAATAGGCCCCAACACCTAGGAAACTCATTTGCTGCACTAAGGAGGCCCCCAGGATTCAGATCAGCTTTCCTATTTATGCTTCATGAAAGCGGCATAGCACTGGACCTGGTTGGTCACCAGGAAGGACTTAATGGAAATCATTACTTCAGTGCATGCACATTCCCAAGGGCAGAGGGGCAGTGGTGTGTAAGCTAACTAGTTTAAAATTTTGTGAAGTTTGTAAAGCATGTTTTTGGGGAAGCTCCTATTGAAATGTTCCTCTCCTGGTAATATTGGCAGCAAGAATGGAGTGAGTGCCTGCCTTCTGGGATGTTAGTGCATCAGTAGTTCCAGTTGGTGAGGATGCGGCCTCCAGACTAAGATGACTAGGAAGGGAGACCCTCCCAGACTCCCCAGACCTGGAGTCTAAGGCAGCAGGCCTCTGCCTCCTCTTCACTCTAGACACACGCATTAGGGTGTATCAATGCACAGAGAGTGGGAGACTTTTGTTCAGTGAATAAGGCCATGACCCAGGGAATCCAGAGAGTCACTTTTGTTGTTTTGGTTAAATAATTCTCCCTCTGTCTTTGTTTATCCTCCTTTTGCTCAGCACTGTTAATGTATTCTCACCTGTGGCATACAAAAACTTGGAAGGCTTAAAGTCCCATGGGAAGCTTATGGCACTGTTGGTGATTTGTCACCCAAATGACAGTGTTCTGGGCAAATCTTCTACAAGAACATCATGCAACAAGGTGCCCATTTCCCCAGGTGTCAATGGTATGATTTATAGAGGACACAGAGCCAGCTGGAGGTCATTGCTGGGAGGGCATCTCATACTCCAGTACTGACACAGTACCATCCTTAAAGATAGCTGCCAACTACAGATGCTGGTCTGCACATCTCTCCAAGAATTCCATTTGCCTCCTACCAGGTAACTTCTGAGTTATTGCTCCAGGGCTGGTTATCTGGTGCACACCAGAAATGATTACCCCTCACAGTTGTCTATTCTCTGGAGAACTGCCCTCTTCTAAAGAGGAGCCATGTTTACTCAAACCTGCCCCAGTGACTGACATGGGTGCAGAAGCCAAGGCCTTCCCCTATGGGGTCCTGCACATCACCTCCCTGGGAAGGGACAGACGCCAGTCTGAGCTGAGACTTCTTTTCATTTGCGAACACCAGCAATAAATCAGTTGAACCTGAATCCCCATATCAGGCTCTCCTTCCAAGAGCACCCAGCCTTAAATGAGATCAAGAATATCTTTAAAGGAAAGTGACCCCAATCTGTTATGGGATTTTGTTGCATTTTGTTTTGTGGCCCTTCTTTTCATGTTAACTAATTCTGAAATTGGGGCAACTAGAAAATAAAGGCTGTGATTTTCACAGAGCTGCATCATTGTTTCAAAAATTGCATTCCTATTCCTTAATATTCACTGATAAACATACACTAATGTACTTTCTTGCTAACACAGAACTGATCAAATGAATTTCTGTTTGAAGAAAAGCATTTGCGCTAGGTAATTATGTGCAAGATAAATTAAAATAGAATCTAGGTATCACATTATAATTACAAGATAATAACATATAAACCATTTAAAGGCAGGGGATAATTCTGTCTCTATTTATTGTCAGCAAAATCAGATAGTAGCATTTGATCTTTGTTTTCTGGCTTAACAGATTTCATTTTTGTCACCAAAGATTCCAATGTTAATATTTGTCCTGAGGATGTACATTATCTAATTTACCCATTGTCCAGTTGCCAACATCAGTGAGAACCATTTATGTATCTAGGCTATGGTAGTATTCACGATTATCTTCTTCCCGTTTACAATCCCATATTTGAAGAAGTGAATGGGAGGGAGATTGAAAAAAGTCAAAGGAAAACAGTCATATGCAAGTTATGATGTCATCTGATTCACTACTCCATAGAACGTTGTCCACACTGCCATTTCTTCCATTCCCAGGGGGGTGCTTTTTTCCTATTCTTTTGTTCAAATCAGCTTTTTTTTTTTTTTTAAAGATTTTATTTATTTGTTTAAGAGAGAGTGCACACACACAACTGGGGGAGGGGCAGAGGAGGAGGGAGAGGGACAAGCGGACTCCATGCTGAGCCCTTATGTGGGGCTCCTCAAGGGCTTGATCCTACCATCCTGAGATCATGACCTGAGCCAAAATCAAGAGTCAGAAGCTTAACCTACTGAACCACCCAGGAGCCCTTCAAATCAGCTGTTGAAAAGTGACTTACCTTGGGTAGTTGCAGGGAAAGATAGCCTTTTAAATTCTGTTACCACTCAAAGCTACTCTGACTTTCAGAATTGTATCTAGACAATGTCTCTATGCCTCATGAAATGGTTTGCTCTTTATATACATTTATTCTTCAATCATTTTCATTAATCATAAAAATTATGAGAGTGTTATTTATTAATCACTGAAAACATGAAATAAACTCAAGAGTTATGTGGTATGATGGTCAATGAGTGCTAAGGAAATAATTTTTTAATTAGTGTATATTTAGAGATCATACAAAACCTAAATAGAATTAATGATTGATTAAAAGGAAATATTTTTTTGTTGTTCAAGAAACTAAAGTTTGTATAAAGAAAAACAATCAAACTTTTAGTGTTTTTCTTCTGCTATCAATAGCTTTTATAGAGACTTGTAAAATAAGCATAACTAAAATAATTATTAGTGTATATTATTTAATGAGATGACTTATGTAAAAACTCAATACATGCAGCCCTTTATTCAATATATGGAGCCTCTATTTTCATGGTTGTTCAGATGACAATTCCAACTCCTGGAATAAGAATGGCACATCATAACAACTCAAATGGATGCTAATGGGATACAACAGTGAATGCAGTCAACCCATCCTTTAGAGGATGAAATATCTGAAATAATACATATACGAATGCAATTAAATTGTTTTGACTTATTTAACACCAAAATATGAAGGCGGAAGCCTCTAATATTCTGAGGATTCCCATATTGCATTAAAGAGTGAAACCACCATGGGTGTACGACTTCTGTAACCCATCCTCTATGGGAAAAGGATTACATCACCACTCAGAAAACTTAAATTTGCAACAAAGGACTGATCTTTCCTCAGTCACATTGCAATACCATCACACGTGGAAGTCTTTCAGTTTCTCAGCCACCCAAACTTGGTTGAGCTCCGGTACCATTTCCTCTGACCCATCTTTGATTCTGGAGGCTGACTTAGATGTCTCCTCCCATTGTCCATTATGCCTTCCTTGAGATACATTTCTTTCTATATGATCAGTGTTTTCATATCTGTCTTCCCCAGGGGATTCTCAGATTCCTAAGGTCAGCAAATGTATTTTTTTTTTCATTTACACGTGCCCAGAATTCAGCAGTGTGTGCATCCTATACATCACTCATCGCCAGTTGGATGAATGAATAACCAATCTAAAACGGAACAAAGATTTCTTGGCAAAGTTCTTCTCAGTGTCTTCCACAGAGCAGTAATGGTGTTGTTTTGACTCTTCATGCTTCTGCTGGACTAGAGTAAACAAAGATCTTGTTCATTCCAATAAAGTACTTAATTAAGAAGAGTTGTTGAAATGTCAATAAATATTCAAAAGGGAGGCTTTCTGGAGATAATTTGAAATTCAAATAATCTGGCTGTGATAAATGAGAGCTGATGGTAGAGAAATTATTAGTCACCCATCTGAATGTGCTTATTAACCCCATAGCAGTAGTTAGCACCATGTAGAGAAAAGAAAGGCTGGAAAGGCCCTGGAGAGGCTCACCAACCAACAGGCAGGAGAGGAAGGAAATCTGGCTTCTCTGCTTTTAACCCAGTCTGCTCAGCTCCAAGGGTTTCTGGAGCCCATTAGGGGACATAGATCTGTATGCACCCAACACTAGAACAAAAAGCTACAAAATACAAATATCCTGGTTTAAGTGGGGCTGATACTTTAGGACCAATGTCAGCTGGCAGCCCTCTTCAATCACCGCACCTCCCATCAACTGTTGTCCTCAACCAAATTATAGACCAAAAACCAATTTGGGAACCAATTAAGGGAAAAATAAATGTCTGTGACCTACATGACTGGGCTGATTTTTCCATTGCCTTGTGCCTTATATTCTACTGATTATCCTGATGCATTCCCATTAAAGAGCAAAGAGGGAGACTGGAGTGGGGGGAGGTAGTATCTATTATATTGCAAGTACTTCAATGACCTCTCATTACAAGATGGGGATTATTACCATTCTGTACCAGAGATAAATGAAGCTCAGAAGGGCTAATTAACTTCTCCAAGGTAACAGCCAGGAAATGATTGAGTCTAGGTCTTCAGTGTTCATCAAAGATCTGACATAATTCTTGTAACATCTTTCTAGAGCTAAAGAAATGCTAGGGCAATTGGTTCTTTCTTTTAATATCTGTGCATTATTTATCTTCTTTCCCCATACATTTACAAGTAGGTTTTATGAAAGAGTTCCTTCTACTTTTGAGACTTTCATTACCAGAAGCCATGATTTACAATGTTTATGATTATTTTCATTATGATAGTTATTTTAAAATATAGGTGTGAAGACACCAATGTATTGTTTTGCTTTGTTTAGTATGCAACTAAAAATGATACTGCACTCAAGTATAAACACCTTTCCTGGATATTAAATTATTCTTTTTTTTAAAGATTTTTTATTTATTCATTTGACAGATAGAGATCACAAGTAGGTAGAGAGACAGGCAGAGAGAGAGGAGGAAGCAGGCTCCCCGCTGAGCAGAGAGCCCGATGCGGGGCTCGATCCCAGGACCCCGGGATCATGACCTGAGCTGAAAGCAGAGGCTTTAACCCACTGAGCCACCCAGGTGCCCCTGGATATTAAATTATTCTTCATGGGTTATTTACATTAGATGATAAAGTGATGCCAAAATCAACCCTGAAAAGTGAACTATGAATTCAAACTAAAGTGAACACCTATGACTGCTAAATTTTTCCAACATTGTGACTGTGCTAACATTCAAAATCAGGCAAACATAAGGAGTATAGATTAAATCTCCTTTCTGACACACCAATACATGCTTTATTTTGTAATAAAATAAAGAAATGTCAATAAATAAAATTTATTTATTGTAATAAAATAAAGAGAATAGGGAAATCTACATATAGAGAAAATTGATTATTTGTTCCTCAGGGGTGGGGCAAGGTGCGGTGGGTGCATAGCAGGGCAATAGCTAAAGTGTATGGGATTTCTTTTTGAGGTAATGAAAATATAAATTTGACTGTGGTGACGGTTGCACATATCTGTGGTATGTGATAAAATAAAGAGATTTTATTTCCAAATGTCATCACTTATGAAACACTTTCCTCAGTATTTGTTTCTATTTCATGACAGCAGAGACAGGGTAAAAAAGAATAAATGTTTCATCCACTTTTAATTGATCTAAATGAGCCTTACTTTTTTTCTTTCTTTCTTTTCTTTTTTTTTAATGTTTGTACTCCAGCACCTTATTTATTAATTTTTTTTAAAGATTTTGTTTATTTATTTGACAGAGAGAGAGATCACAAGCAGGCAGAGAGACAGGCAGGGAGAGAGAAAGGGAAGCAGGCTCCCTGCTGAGCAGAGAGCCTGACAAGCAGGACTCCACCCCAGGGATCACAACCGGAGCAGAAGGCAGAGGCTTTAATCCACTGAGCCACCAAGGGCGCCCCCATACTCCAGCACCTTAATCGCCTTGTCTTTGGGGAGAGAACAAACTTCATCTACCTTCCTATTACTTCAGAGCTGCCTTGAAATCAGCTGCTTTTCTGAAGTTTATGCTTATTTCTCTGTAGTTTATAAAACCTTAATTTCAACAGTTGATTATAATGAATAATGCCACTCAGAGTTTCTGATATAAAATTTTGTTTTTTTTAAGATTTTATTTATTTATAAGCCTAACATAAGTCACCATCCCAGAACCCTGGGATCATGACCTGAGTCAAAGACAGACACTTAACTGACTGAGCCACCTAAGCACCCCAAAATTTCACTACTTCTATATTTTTAATTAAATATTCTCTCTTCATCTCCTTTCCCACCTCACACCTCAGTAAGACAGTAATTTTATATTTTAGTAAGAGTATTACATTTAAAAAAAAGATTTAATTTATTTTAGAGAGAGAGCATAAGCAAGGGTGTGCATACAGAGGGAGAGGGAAAGAGAGAATCTCAAGAAGACTCCCCACTATGTATGCAGCCTGATGGGGGACTGGATCTGATGACCTTGAGATCATGACTGAGCCGAAATTGACTTGGTCGCTCAACTGATTGAGTCATCCAGGTGACCCAATATCATTACGTTTTCATGGCTATCCTGATCAAAGATTTATTGTTAACATGACAAAGATGGCTGATGTTCACTTATAACTGTTGTTCTTCCATTTGATAATAATAGTAGTGTTGGAATAAAAATTACACTGCTTGTTCTCACTTTCATATAGGTACAGACACATAACTAGCTTATGGTCAGCTATGGTATGGTGCAATTGTGAGATGTGTCATTAAAAAAGGAAAGGCTTGAACTTTTGTTTCCCTTTTCTCTTCCTGTTGTCTAAAAGTCAGATGTTATAGCTGCTAGTCCAGCAGTCAGTAGGCCATGAGATAATCTTGGTAACAATAAGACAAAAGGAGCCTGGGTCTCTGAGTAGGTATGGGCTGCCGTACATACTCTGGAAGGGCTACTTCCAGATCTTTTGATTGTGATAAAAGTTGAACATATCTTATTTAAATCACTGTTATTTTACTTTAACTTTTTTGTCACCAACTAAACTCAATTTTTAGCAGCTTTATTGAGATATAATTATCATATAGTGTAACTCACCCATTTAAAGGGTACAATTCAATGGTTTTGAGTATATTCACAGATATGTGCAATGATCACCACAGTCAAATTTATATTTTCATTACCTCAAAAAGAAATCCCATACACTTTAGCTAATGCCCTGCTAAGCACCCATCCCACCTCACCCCACCCCTGAGGAAAAAATAATCAATTTTCTCTGTATGTAGATTTTCTTATTCTAGACTTTCAAATGAACAGAATCATAGACTATGTGGTCTTTTATGACTGGTTCCTTTGACTTACTATGTTTTCTTTTTCTTTTTCTTCTTCTTTTTTTAAAATTTGACAGAGAGCAAGAGAGCACAAGCAGGGGGAGCAGTAGAGAGAGAGGGAGAAACAAGCTCCCCAGCAAGCAGGGAGACCAGTGCTGGGCTCTATCCCTGGGCTCTGGGATCATGACCTGAACCGAAGGCAGACACTTAACCATCTGAGCCACGCACCAGGCGCCGCACCATAATGTTTTCAAGTTTCATCCACATTGTATCATGTATCAGTCAAATAACATTCCATTGTATGGATAGCCTTCATTTTGTTTATCCATTCATCCATTTTTGGAATTTGGGTTATTTCTGTCTTTGGATATTATGTATAATGCCACTATGTATGTAAGTAATGCTACTATAAACATCATGTTTTCATTTCTTTCAAACATATATCTGGAGTGGAATTGCTGTATCCAACTGTAACTCTGTTTTTTGTTGTTGTTGTTGTTGTTGGAGGACTCAGACTGTTTTCCAAAACGGATGCATCATTTTACATTCTCACCAGTAGTATATGAGACGGTTTCCGAATTCTCCACATTCCTTTTTTTAGAATTTTACTCATTTATTTGAGAGAGAGAACACAAGAGCAGAGTGAGGGGCACAGGGAGAGACAGACTCCCTGCTGAGGGGCTCAATCCCAGGACCCTGGGATTATGACCTGAGCTAAAGGCAGATGATTAACTGAGACACCCAGTCATCCCTGCAGTAAATTTTGAAATCAAGAAGGGTGAGTTTCTTCTTTTTCAGGATTATTTGGCCATTCTAGGTCTCTTGCAATCTCGCATGAGTTTTAGAGCCATCTTGCCCATATCTGTAGTCATCTAGGATTCTGAAAGAGATTGTGTTGAAATTGTAGATTAGTTTGAGGAGTGTAGCCATCTTAACAATGTTAAGTCTTTTACTCTATAAATGTGCGATATTTTCCCACTTCTTTAGAACTTCTTTAATTCCCTGCAACAATGTTTTATAGTTTCTGAGTATACTTTTACACTTTTTTGTTAAATTTCTTTTGAACTATTTTATTCTTTATGATGCTCTTATGAATGGAATTCTTTCAATTTCATTTTTGGATTGTCCATTGCACATATATAACAGTGTAACTGATTTTGTGTTTTGATCTTGTATCCTGCAACTTTGCTAAACTTATTTATTATTTATAACAGGTTTTTAGTAAATTCCTTAAGATTCTCTCTATATATTTGTCATTTACAAATAGAGTTAGTTTTACTTCTTCCTTTTCAACCTGGATGTCTTTTATTTCTTTCTGTTGTCTAATTGACCTGGATAAAATATTCATTACAATTATGAACAAAAGTGGCAAGAGAAAACATTCTAATTTTGTTCCTGATCTCAGTAAGAAAACATTTGTTCTTTTACCATAATGTTAGCTGTGGATTTTTGTAATGCTTGTTATCAGGTTGAGTGAGATCCCTTCTGTTTCCAGTTTGTTTGTTTGTTTTTGGTCATGAATACGTGTTAGATTTTGTCAAATGCTTTTTCCTGTATGAATCTTTAGTTTTTTATTTTTAGTTTTTAGAATTCAACAATGAAACCATTTGGATTTGGAATTTCCTTTGTAATTTTTTAAATTACTATCAATCACTTCATTTGTTATACATTTTTTTTCAGAATGTCTATTTCTTCTTGAGTAGGCTTGATAGTTTATGTTTTTCTACAAGTGTGTCCATTTTATATAAGTTATCTAATTTATTGGCATAAGATTATTCAGTTTTCCCTTATAGTCCTTTTAATATCTGTAAGATCAGTAGTAATATCTTCTATTTAACTTCTTATTCTAGTAATTTAATTAGTCTCACTCTCTTTTTCTTGGTAAATTTGCCTAAAATTTTGCCAATTTTTTCAATCTAATCAAAGAACTAGTTTTTTGTTTCATTGATCTTTCTGTATTCAAACTCAGTTCTTACTATTAGAGGTAGTCAGCTTTTTTTTTTTTTTTTAATAATTCCCAGAGCCATACTCAAAGTAAAAGTTGATGTCTTGTGATAAATCTCCACCAATAGTCATTTTTGTTTTTGATGGATGGGGAATGGAGACAGGACAGTCTATCAAAGACTCAAGGTTCTGAAATTTATGTGTTTTCCTTTAACTCAGATTTATTTACCATTTAAAGAAATAATATTATTTTTCTATGAAGATAATGTACATAAAGCTTGTAAATAACCCAATATAGTATATCTTATAGAAATAATTTTCTTCTCTTTCCATTGAGAGGCTTATTCTTTGAGAGTAGGGAATTATCAATGTGTTAAGTTCAGCAACTATTTATTCTCAGGTAGCTCAATAAGATAAATTCTGAAGGACTAAAGCTAAATAATTTTTACTTGGCTTATTCAAAAATATAAAATTTGAATTTTTATTCCAAGTCCTACTGTTAAACTAAAGGACCAAAAAATGAGCTAAGGAGTCATAAGTGAAATAGGTGGCTAAAGCTATGACCAGATACAGGTTTGATGGAAGAAGAAATCCTCTGCTAACTCAATGTAGTATAGTGGAAAGTGTTACTTGTTCAGTCCATAATAGTGAAGATAAGAATAATTGTTTGAGGAAAAAAACCTTTTGGGAACTATTACCAGAATGTGATTTTAAGTAAAAAGCTAGGTTCCAAACCGTTTGTTTTTCATTCATCTAAAACATCTAAAGCAAGGGTCTGCAAATCTTTTCTTCTAAAGATCATAAAGTCAATAGATATTACAGGCTATACAATAAGCATAAATAATGTTAGCAGTATGAAAAGAGATGTCCAAAAAGTTGAAGCATTCCTGGAAATCTCCATTTGGGACAACCGGTCCCATTGGATCTCCACCCTCACTGCCTCCTCCCTCCAACTTCATGTACTGTGAATTTTATCACAAATAAATAAATAAATAAATAAATAAATAAATGAAGGAAACAAATAAACAACAAGAAGAAAATCTTCACAAACATCTTTAATAAAGACATTAAAAAATAATGAAGAACTAGCATCCTGGAGGTGGAAGTGGTAAGTAGCCCAGAAAACAGAAGCCCTTTTTGTTCTGGCACTGGTGGTCCTCAGCATTTAGGTCAGTTAGCTGTCTGTTCACTCACTCTAAAATACAACATTTCTGCTAACATTCCAGAAACATATTCAGACCTCTAATTTAGTCTTTATATTTATAGGAAAAACCTGGTTGTAAAAGAGAACCACAAGAGATCTGTAACACAAAGAAACCCTGAGAAAACCTACCTCACAGAAGGCTATCAGTCTTAGAAAGAAATCCACTGCCATGAAAACAAACAAACAAAACAACACTGCAATAAACAAAACCAAAACATTCATGTTAAATAGATACTCTGGGGATCCAAGAAAACCTTTACTATCCTCAGACAGAGTTAAAAAAAGGCAGCCTGAACTAAGACAAAGACCAATATACAAAAGTTGATTGCATTTCCACTTATTAGAAACAAACAATCCTACACTGAAATAAAAAAGTACCATCTACAATAACATCCAGAAATATGAAATAGGGATAAACCCAACAAAGATGTACAAAGTCCCTATATTTAAAAAAAAAAAAAACTATAGCTGAAAGAAATTAAAGAAGAATCAAAGCAGTGATTCTCAATCAATTTTCCACTCCTGGGGGCATTGTGCAGTGTCTGGAGACATGTTTGGTTGCCAAACTGAGGAAGGAGGTTGTGCTACTGAAGTCTAGTCAGTAAAGGCCAAGGATGCTGCTAAACACCTGATAATGCACAGAACAACTTTGTACAACAAAGAATTATGTGGTCCAAAATGTCAGTGTGCAAGGCAAAGATACCCACACTATTAGGATGCCAGTTCTCCACACAGCGGTGTATAGAGTCAATGTAGTCTCAATCAAATTCTCAGAATCTGTGTATAATACACATGTGTGCGTGCGTGCACACACACACACACACACACACACACACACACACAAGCTAATTCTAAAATTTATATGGGAAGGTCCTATCACAGCCAAAATGACTGAAAAAGAATTTGGTAAACTGACATTATTTGATTTTGAGACTTATAAAACAACAGTGGCCAAGGTAGTGTGGTATTGACCCTAACATAGCCAAGTAGAGCAATGGACCAGAATGGCTAATCCAGAAACAGAGTGAACACATATGGACAATTGATTTTCAACAAGGATGCAAAGGCGATTCAATGGGGTAAAAGATAGTGTTTTTAACAAATGGTGCTAGAACAATTGGATATATGTGGAAGGAGAAAATGAACTTCCATTTATATTTTACAACATATGCAAGTTAACTCAAAATGTATCATGAGTCTAACTGTAATATAAAACTTCTAGAAGAAAAGATAAAGAAAAAATCATTATGACCTATGATTAGGGAAAGATTTCTTAGAAATAACAAATATATAACCCATAAAAGAAAAAAGATAAATTGGACCTCATCAAAATTTGACACTTAGGCTTTCTGAAAAAAAACTGCTAAGAGAATGAAAAGGTAAACCATGGACAGGGAGAAAAAAGTTAAAAAGCATATGTCTGATAAAGAATTTGTATCTTAAATGCATAACTATGTAAAGAATTCTGAAAACATAATAAAAAATAAACCAATTAAAAATGGACAGAAGATTGAAACAGACCTTTTTTAATGAGGAGAAACAGATGGCAACAAAACACACAGAAAGATGCTCAATATCACTAGCCAATAAGGAAATGCAAATTAAAACCAAAAGGAAATACCACCATATAGGTATTAGAATGGCTAAAATTAAAAGGACTGTACCAAATGTTGGAGAATACATGGAGGAATTAGTATTTTCAACTGGCACAATGTACAACTGGTGAAATATGTAAGTGGTAAAACAACTTTGGAAAACAGTTTGGCAGTTTCATTAAAAGTTAAACATATATCACCATCATCCAGCTATTTCATTCTTAGATATTTACCCAGGAAAAATGAAAATGTAATTCTGTGCAAAAACTTACTGGATGTTCATAGCAACTTTATATACAAAAGCCAGAAGGTGGAAACAATCCAATGTCTATCAAGAGGTGAATGGGTAGATTAATTGTGGATATCATAACAATGGAATACAACTGAACAATAAAAAGTGGCAAAGTATTGATACCTGAAACATGAATGAACCTCAAAATAATTATGTTGAGTAAAACAAGTTAGAGGAAAAAACTAAAAAAAGAGGAAAACAAGTTAGAGGAAAAGTTATTCATTTGTATAAAATTTTGGAAAATACAAACTAATCTCTAGTGCATCAGTTGTTGAAAGCTCATTACTTGCTGCTTGAGACAGGAATAGGTGTCTAGAGTGGGGTGGAGATATTACAAAGTGTCACAAGCAAAATTTTGATTGCGAGGATGTTGACTGGGATGGCAGTTTCGTATATGTCAAAACTGATCAAGTTACACATTTTAAATATGTGCAGTTTTTATATGTCATTTATACTTCAAAAAAGCTATTTAGAAAATGAAATTGAATTATTAAAGTCAATCTCTTAGAACACATAGCTAACAGACACAAAACCACAATAGGAAATGTTATACGTTAAGTATAGATCTGTTAAGTGCAAAATCTGACTATTAGGAGCACATGAAAAGAGGCACAGGACATTTTCTTAAAAAGTAATATAAGAAAAGTATTTAGAAGGCGCCTGGGTGGCTCAATGGGTTGGGGCCTCTGCCTTAGGCTCTGGTCATGGTCCCGGGGTCCTGGGATCGGCCCTGCATCGAGCTCTCTGCTCAGTGGGGAGCCTGCTTCCCCCTCTCTCTGCCTGCCTCTCTGCCTACTTGTGATCTCTGTCTGTCAAGTAAATAAATAAAAAATCTTAAAAAAAAAAGAAAAGTATTTAGAGCTAAGAGATGTAGATCTTTAGATCCAGAGTTTCACTCAGATTCTACAACACAATGAACAAAAAGACTCACTAAATAGATCTTTATGAAATGCTAGAAAGATGTCATAAAAGTTTCCTTAATTCTGGGTGGGTTGAGAAGTTAGGGGTGAGTCTCTATAAGTAAATAAGAATCAATTGACGTCACATTTTTTGTCAGTATAACTAGATGATAAAATATAATTATACAATGATTTCAAAGTTCTAGGGAGATTGCTTTGCATCCACGTCACTACCAACCTAACTACCAAGTAAACAAAAAAACAATACAAAACAAAAAAACAAAAACAAAGAAAGAACTCAGATATGCAAAGCCTCAGAAACCTTCTGTCCTCTACTCATATTTTTGGACATTGACAGAGGATGAACTTTGGCAAAATGAGGAATAAAAAAAGAGAAGACCTGGGCTGTGAAAAAAATTGGTGGAACTAATCCAGGAGTTCAATGGAAAGAAATCATAGGATGAGAACTTTGCAGCAGGTCCAAAATGCAAGCTGTCCTAATTTGTATGGAAGTCAGTTAATACCAAAAAAATACTTTCATGAAGGAAGATAGAAAAGACAACAAACAATAAATTTAATGACTGATGTGGTGAATAATGTTAGGTACACAGTCAAGAAAGCATACCATTCCTTCCTTCCTAAGTAAAAATAATACAAATTAGAAACTCCAGAATGGGTGTTTGTGGGTGACTGGGTGGGACTAAACCCAGGAAGGACTGGATGAAACATACCTGTTGAATGATTTGGATCAAATGAAGTAGTGTAGGAAAAAGTAGTTCATTATATCTGGACCTTAGGAAGATTCTTCCTCAAACAGCCCGAGGCCAAGATACAGCACAAAGAAGTCGGAACAAACTGCTTAGCTTTGCTTTGAATATTTATATACTTGATAACATTTTTCATTGTTTTTGAAATTTTAGAACTAATTTAAAGTAAAATCCTGAAGGCTGAAATGTAGTTACCATTCTGAATGGGGCAGTTTTCAATCTCCGTAACTCAGTAACAGCTGCTAGGACACCTCTTTTCTTACACGTCCAGAGTTTCACTCAAGAACCCACTTTGAAGTGAGAAAAACGATTAACTACAGAATTTTTTTTTTTTCCTTCTTCTAAGATTTATCTTTATGCCTTCAAATGAAATATTAAACATTGAATATAGCTCAATAACGTAGGTTGTTTCATTAGTTTTTGTTTAGAATCAATCTATAAACACAATATTAAATAGTAAAATATAACTTTATGACTGTAGGTAGAATGCAGATGTGTTGAACCCTGCTAATATAGAACTACAGTTAACACAAGATGAGGGGTGAGGAAAGAATAAGAGAAACTCATGAAAATATAGGGGTGTTGACATATTTATCTAAAAAAAAATGGAAGTCAAGAAACAACTAGGCTTGAAAACCTAGGGATCAGAAATGGAGATTTCAGTTGTAAAGATATTTTTTCTTAGGATCATCTGGCTACGAAGGCCACTAACTTAATTGCTATTTGGTTTTAAGATGCACACACATACACCCATACCCATTCCACACCATTTCCGTGAACTACATTTTGCTCACACATACCCTCTGCATTGCTTGCCCATGGATTCTAAATGAAACCTATTTAGGTAAAAAATAAAAGCATAGAGTGTGAGTCACTCTAATGTAAGCAGTGCCTCAATCAATAACCATTGCTGATTTAGTCCTATTGGGGTTCAATGTCCTACCTTCCAAAGAGTCAATCTTTCCTGAAGAATTTTTCCCATTCAAAGGAGAGTTGGCAATCCATGCCCTTTAAAGCTGATAAAAAGGAGGTAGGTGAGGGGTGTCTGGGTGGCTCAGTTGGTTGAGTATTGGTTGACTCCTGGTTTTGGCTCAGGACTTGATCTCAGGGTCATGAGATTGAGCTTCCTGTCTCAGGTTCCCTGCTCAGCAGAGAGTCTACCTCCCTCTCCCTCTGCCCCAACCTGTGCTCATGCTCTCTCTCTCTCGAATTTATTTATTCATAAGTAAACCTTTATGAGACTGACATGCTACTTATTGTGCTAACAGGCGCCTTCAAATAAGTAAATAAATCTTAAAACAAAACAAAACAAAACAGATGGGCAAGAATTGTAAAATGGTGCCAAATGTGTACATGGACCCTAGTAGCCCTGGGGACATGGGACTGAAAAGATTCTGGATAAAGGCCCCCAGGGCATAATTGTACTCTGCATTTAGGGAGGCTTTTTTTGGTTAATCAAAAGTGGGTTGCTTTTGAAAGAAGATTTAAGAAACTCAGTCAAAATTTGAAAACCTTTTTTTTTTTTCTCCTGAAGTTATTGGTAATTTAAACTTGTCATCTGAATAGATAGCGTTACAGCCTCATGGAGTAGGCGAGAAATGTCCTTATAGTGATGTTCCAGTCTTAGATGAAGCATTAATGTGAAATATGTCCAAGTCAGGGTCCCAAAGTAGATCAGGGATGTAAAAGCATATGATGAAAAAAAGATTACAGGGTCTGTAAAGAATTACTGAAGAATTTGTATTATTTTGCTTAGAGTAGATAAATTTGAGGGTGTACTAACTGCCTGAGGACATTTTATAAGACTAACAACCACAGCGGGGATTTTCCTTTTAACATATCTGCAGGTGAGCCAGCAGCTTTTCTCAGAGCCTACAGATTGATTTCTCAATAAAAGCCCTATCTGGCTTGAGGTGTCTGGGGATCTGAATTCATTCATTCATTCATTCATTCATTCATAGACATTGCTTGTTACTTTCTCACTGGAAAGGAAACAAGGGAAACTGCCTTTAGTACTAAAAAACTAAAAAGTAAGGACCAATACCACCTGTGCCAGAGATTATTGGTAGGTCTTCCCCCTGGTCTTTCATATAAAAATATTTCTCTCCTTAAACACTTATTTGAAGACACAGACAAGCTGGATCTCTGTGGCTCTAGGTGTCTTTTGAAGTTCAGAATAAATCATGATTTTTAAAGAAATGTCATGGTTCAGTTGTCCTCACATGCCTTCAGCTTTGAGCTTATTTCCTTTGACTTTCCAAGTAACCTAAATGGGCATGGGCATCTAAAAATACCTGGAATTAAAATAAGCACACCATTTCACCAAAAGATAGCCAAGGAAGAAAAAAAAATCAGTCTTCGTATTTAAGTCAGTTAATTCTTTTTTAATAAATTTGAATTCATTCATCAACAAGTTTCATATTGTATCTATCACTCAATTTTGCTGTTTTTTTAAATGTCAAATAATACCAAAAAATTACATCAATGTGCTTAAGCAAAATTGGGTTTTAATTTTTCTTTACAATGAAATGAAATCAACATGGGAATTGGTCATGACAGCAATCGCCTATTCCTACTAGAATAATCCTGTACTTACCTTGAACACATTCACTGACTTGTGAAGTAGAAATATGAGACAAGAATGATAAAACGTGTTTATGGAGCTCATCCTAGGGAGAGGCATGTTGTGTGAGCCACTCTCTGGGAGGTCACTATTTACCCAGGTGTTGGGAATTGAGTATTTCGGAAAACATGGCACCTTTCAATGCAGTAGAAGAGGTAATCAATCCAAGGCACACTAGCTAGTGTCCTGGGAAAATTTAATCCACCTGGGCAGCTCTTTGCCCCACGATTCATTGTTACTCTGACTGATGGCTCACATAAGATGAGAGCCAGAGTCAATTCCATGAGTAACAAATAGTTCACCCATTGTTCAGTTTTGCTTACATAAAAATGGCCAGAAATACAGACTTGTTTTCAGGTGGAGCATTAAGTAAGAATTATGAGATGGTTCATAATTTCAAGCCCGGAGATTCAAAGTTAGACATGTTCTCTTTAATCAAACACACCATGTGGGACTAACACCAGTGGGGTTATCTACTAGATGCTGAAAATGAACACCTACAGCTGCGACGTGCCTGTCCCCTTAAAACCAGTCCCAAACGTGTGTGGCATCTTGTCTGAGATAGCTCCTAGGTGAAAATGTTAATTCCAAAGCTGCACAGGGGAAAAGTGCCTTTAATCTGAATGACTGAATATGTCAAAAATTCTGGGTGCTGGCATTAAAAACACATGATACTGCAGACGTACATGTAATCTTCAAACCTAACAGGAATATTATCATGACATACTTTCTACTTCATTTATGATTCAGGGGGAAATGAACGTCTCATGGTATAGACAGTGAAACCCCTCTACAGTCCTGGGGTCGGTGAACAAGAAGAACACTTGTTTATAAGATTACTCAACTCTTATCAGTCTTTCTCTGTAAGGATTTATGTAGTAGGGCTCTTGAGTTGTCTCAAGTATATCTGAATATGGGTAATAACCAACTGTCAGAGCAAGATTCTTCTGTACATTTGAGCCCCTGTGAAGCATTTTGGAAAGACAGGACTACATAGAAAATTAACTTTTTATTATGTTCAGTTGTTGAGAAAGAAATATCATTATATCCAAATTCAACTTTTCTTTCCTTACTCAAGATGTCTGGACGTGGGTAAAAGCCACCTCACATTAGTGTCAGAGGCCTGGGTTCAGAATTCATCAATATGGCTCGCTCACTGGCTCTAGTAACTACTGTGGAGTAATGAGAGGTCATTATAACAGAACAGAGAACCAAATTCAACTCTCTTCTGTCAGCACAGAGTTCTGCTTCTCAATATTTCTCACAACTTTTAAAAATGGAGAAGCTATAAAATAATTTTATTAGAAGAAGAGTAATTTTCTTCTGAAATGGAGTAAAGCAAACACATACCCAAGAATCTCAAAAAGTTGTTTTTTTTTTTACAGAATATACGTATGTATTTGTGTGTGTGTGTGTGTGTGTGTGTGTGTGTATGTGTGTAGTTACAAACACTATTTATAGTATAGCTATTATGTTAACTTCATCGCAGTGTCTACAAAGTTGTGGATCCCAGTCTTGGTGCCAAATGCATATAAAAAGCTCAAAAGCTATTATGACTATACCATGCAAATTTATATCCAGAAAACCTTGGTAAGCAGACTGCAACTCTTCTGAGCCCCATGGGGTCTCTGCCTTTGATAGTTGGGTACCTCAACTATGCATCAAAAAATGTTTTGAATCATTTTTCTCCCAGAAAGAATTAATGTCACAGTTCTGAAAAGTATAAATTGTACACTTAAATCGGTCACTGACAGTTTTATCCATGTTCATTTGCATTTTGGGGTCCCTCTTCTGCATGTGGAGCTCACTCCTTGAATCACTGGATACAGAAAAATATACCTGAAGTATTGAAAGGGATAAGGTCTTCACAAACGTCTTTTTTTTTTCTTTAACATGTTAACAATGATAAGGCCACTTACAAGGTTTTTCCCAATCTCTTTTAACTTTTAGGATCCCTCATTGTTACCCATGGAAAAAAAAAAAAATGTCAGAGAAAAGCCCAAGACCAAGAAATCACTGGCTAATCTCCAGATAAAAAATAAAACCAGAGAGGAGCAGGTGGAAGAAGATGTTGAAGAAAGCTCGGAATGAAGGAGGGGAAAGGGTATAAAACTGGGCATTGCTTCTAGCATGAGATGTTGTGGGTTATATTTTACCAGACATTGCATCTTGAACTGTGACAGACTCCCACAAATTAAAGGTTGTCATGGCCGCCAAAGAAAAATCAAGTAGTGGTCAGCTTACGGTGATAGCCCACACCACGTGCATACTCAGGGAAGGTGGTGCCTCTATCTACCCAGAGAAAACTGGTGTCAGCTAATAGAGTACTGGAAGAGATTTTGGTCATTGGTTTAGGACAGAACAAAGAGGGTGAGGCATATGTGGCATGTTGGGATAAAGTATTAATTTAGCAGTTCTTTCCTGAATATTTTGCTTTTTTTTTTTTTTCCCCTCCAAATGCTTAACTTCACTGTGACATCTGTTTGCACAACTGTAGTCATTTCAGTTTATGGAGGCCTGTGATAGAAATATTGTTTACAAAAAATATATCATCTTTTTTTTCTTTAGAAAGATCTCATCTAAATAGTAAGTTAAGGTTGCGTCTATGAAACCGGTGCACCTTGTCTTGTTTCTACGAGCTTTAAAAAGTCCAAATACTTGATGAGGCTGTGGATCAGAAGGAACCAAAAGTGACTGTGTTTGTTGTCAGGTTGCTCTCCTTTGCCTCAAGAGAACGGTCATGAGTCACTGGGTGATGTGTGGTGTGTACTGGTCATATTCCTGCAGCATCCTAGCTAGACTAGGAGTAGTTCGATGTGCTTATGAAATATGTCAGATACAGAAATAAAGGTATGAAGATGTTTCGTGGTTTCTGAAATTGAACAGTAGAAGTGTTTTAAGCCTCAATCTTAATTCTAGGTAACAGAAGTAGTTACATCACGTAAAGGAAAATATGACATCGCATGCTGCCATGATAGCAAGCATTAAGAAAGGAAATTTTGGTAAATATACATATATATGCATATTACGCAAATATATTTTCTATCAACATACAATGTTATAAGAGTGATTGATAACGTAAAGACAAGGGGGAAAATCATCCTAGATGGTTTTACCTTAGAGTAACAAATAACCTGAGACGTCTATGCTTTCTGTTAGATATCAGGCCTAGAAATCCATACGAGATGTGGAGCACATTTTCAGTGATTGAAATGTCGACTAAACATTGCCAAAACATGCCACTGTGTTCCTGCATGACAGGTAAGCTGGATCCACTCCAAGTAAACAAAAGAATACACTGTACATCAGAGTACTTACAATAAGATGCCATCCATTTCCGATGGGTTTTCAAAAGATGGGCATTCAGACATCAGCTTGGGATCTATCTGTGTTTAAGACAACAGGTGAGCACACACCCGTGGCTCACTTCATCCACTAAACCAGTACAGAAAAAGTATGCCCGATGAAAGTAAACCCCATCACCAAATAAGCTGAAAAGCCTTCACTTAGTAAACAGAAAGGATATGAAGTGTGTGACTCATTTTAACCTAGCAATATCACTGTATGAGTTTTTGAAGTTTAACTAAGAGTTTCTTTCTGATTTTTAAACTAAAACATCTAACTTATGATAATAAAAGACACATTTTGGGATGATACTGTGTTTCACGCCCTCATTCTCAAGGCATAATATTTAGACGATGCTTGTCCCTTTCAATTAAAAAAGAAAAAACTATGACTTTCTTTAATATGCATCCTGTGTTAAATTGTCCATAGCTGCAAAATGTATATATGTATGTGTATTTGTTCGGCATACACGTGGGTACTCATACCCATGTGTATAAACATAAACACATACATCCTCATATACACGTGTATTTTATATATATGCTGAGAAAGTTCACATATATATACAATTGCGTATGTATATATGTGTGTCTGCGTGTGTGTGTCTGTGTGTGTATACAGGTATAAAAACTTGACAGGCAGAGTAATATTTCACTCAGTGTTAAATGAAGTCTTTGAAAAATCAAGTACAGTCACTCAGTTAACATAGTACAGCCAGTAAACTAAGTTGAAAAGAGAAAAAGTGAATGGAAACACGATCCTGGACCATCTGTCTATGGCATTCACATCGGTTAGATCAGGGATTTTAATTTTGAGCTGTGAAGACCTCCTCCGTAGATGGGTCTTCTTGTGCGGGATGCTTCTGTCCCCCATGTGTCGCCCATGCCCTTCCCTAGGCATGCTCTGTTTCCTGTACTGGATTCCTGAGTTGTCAAAGGGTCTTGCTGAATTCCTGGTATCACCAACACCGCCCGTGACCTCATTCATTTCATTGTGAACCTCCAGCGATGTTAACAGAATACTTCCATGAGCATCCACCTAATTGAAGAAAATACACATCGTTAGACAGTTAGCATGCCAGTAAATCTAATTTTCATATACAAACCCAGCAAGACTTATACCATGCAATCATGTCACATACATTATGAGAAATTGCACATCTGTCAAACCTAGCACTGTTTTCATGGAAAACGTCATTTTGAAGGCTTAACTACAGTTTAGAGATTTTATTTCCTTGATTTAAAAATTCTCACATAGGAGGTTAGATTAAATAAAGGGGGCTCTTCAAATTGAAATTTCCTATTATGGATACAAATTCTTACTAAAGACAAAAAGTACAAATTCATTTTAAGATGTTAACTTAGGTGTCTTCACCATTTTTCATAACTGGACACTGGATGGAAACTATACTTTCTCAATCTTCTTTAGAAATCAGCTTGTCCCCTTTTCTGACTATACAAAAATACTCACATTACCATGGAGAAACAAGCAAATATTCCTATGATGAATGGACACTCCTGATGACTTTGATGGGGGTAGATACAGACTCCTACCCAACTATGATCTCCTTACCCAATCCTGGTCCTGGCAGGAGGCCTCTTTTTTAAGATTTATATTTATGATAGACTAAAGCCCCCCCCCCCTCCCCGCTCACATTGGAGCCAAACTTAAACATTTTATTCTGTGGCAAATAAAGCTTCAGACTTTTCATGATGATGTCAATGGTCCATTTGTTTATTTGTTGGTCTGCCCTGAAATTTCCACAGAGCATACCTGAGGCTAGGGGTCCTCAATGGGGTCCTTTCTAAAGGGTCTGTCATCCCCTCTCTGAGCAATGCCAATCCGTCTCAGGGGCACATGGCCCATTCCATAGTCCCCTCGGTCTCACAGCTCTCCAGCATGCTTTATGTTCCCCCAGCTGTCTTCATTCCTTTGCTAGAGGGCCATCTTCCTTGTCCTATCTCTGTCTGTGCAAGCCCTACCCTTTCTTCTAGAACTAGATTAAGTGTCTTTGGTTTCTTCCATGGAACTTTCACAAAATTAATTATTGTGTGGAGCAATAATGTATTAGTACATATTAATTTGCACATTCCCATCTTCTGTATACTTTTTAGTTTCATTAAAGGCATTGTGCTAGATATGGAGGAGGTGAAGTATGGAGAGACGATTCCCAACTAAGAAGAGGCAGGTGCCTATGCAGACTTCCAAGCAGTACCAAGACCACAGGTGGGGTGACTTCCAGACACCAAGCCCAGACAGAGGAAAGGCTGCAAACCTTTGGGGGCCACTCAGGCTCAGACACAAAGGCACCAACACTGACTCTGAGATGTCTAACACATGATTTGGAGTACCATTCAATCATGCTTGGGAAAGGAGAGGTGTGGTCATCAGAATGTCACCCCTTACTCCCCAGACCTGTGAGTATGTTTTTTATGGGCAAAAGGGACATTGTAAACATATTTAACCTTATAAACCTTACAATAGGGAGATTAGCCTGGATTATTCATATGGGCCTAATCTAATCACACGAGCCCTCAAAAGTATAGGGTATTCTCCAGCTGGAAGCATGAGAGAAAGAGAGATGTGGCAGAAGGAGAGAGCAGAGGGATTTGCGGTGAGAAACAATGGATTCTCTATTGATAGAGGGCACTGCAGATAAAGCATAGGAAGAAAAGGGGCAGCCTCCAGGAGCAAAGACTGGCTGGGTGCTTTTTAAAATGGCTACATTTGTGGTAATTTGCTATGATAGCAATCAAAACTACCACAGGAGGAGAGAGGGAAGATTTCAGAGGAGAAATGCATTTGAGTTGGGCCTCAAAGAATGAGTAGACATTTTCCAGCAAAAAGCAGAAAAAAACCATCACAAGCAAAGGCCTGAAAAATGACAGAAGTGTTTTGAGAAAGGCAAACCAGCTGAGTGGGACTTTGGAGAGAATGGGTCCTGGCACATGCTAAGCTCACAGTTGATGGGATGGTAGTCATTCTTATCACTGTCATTACCATCTTCCTAACATTTTATAATAAGAAAATACTCCCCCTGATGAACAGGAATGCACATTAGAGTCAAGCCAGTAAGGGTTTCTGTATATTGCATCAAAGAATTTCAACTTTATGTTCCAGGTAGTAAAAAGCAACAGTGATTTCTAGGTAGAAAAGTGACATTCTTCTGAAGTACAACAGAAACTGCAGAGTAGAGATGCATCTGAGAGGAGGGAGTAAGGAGAGGGACCCCTGTTGGAGTGCACTGCACTCCTTCTGTTTCCTTTAGCGCAGTCTAAAGGAGAAATGCCAAGAGGCTGTGAGCAAGGCTCCCCTCCGGTCACTGCAGCAAATCCCAGCACTCCCAGCATGTGCTGTGTCCACATAGCAGTGGTGCTCCACAATCACCACTCTCTTCTGTCTCTTCTCAGTGAAGAGAGGGGTGGAGAGAGAGTTGCCTGCTGTCCTGGCCTTTTGGCCTTTTGGCCTTTCCTGAGCTCTCTGCAGAAACACTCATACCACCTGTGCAGGGTGCAAGGGGACAGGGTAGCAGCAGCAGGCACACATGAGCCTGGGCTGTACTGAGTTCTCCTCCATGATGCTGCCTCTGAACTGTAGGGCCAGCAGCGCCATAGTGGGGAGGGGCCCTGAAGATCTATGGTCTCCTTAGAATGGAGGACAGCCAGCCTGGGGGTGCTGGGAAATGCAAATGGACCAAGAAAACACTCAGATAATGGGGAGAAGGCCCTTCATGGAGACCCATTCTTGGGGGTAGGGACAGAGCATTGACAGTTCTGTCAGAAGCATTAGAGTTCTGCTTTTTGCTTTTGTTTTTTAATCCAGTAGAGGGAAAAATTCGAACGGGGCTTGTATCTAAAAAGTACCAGGAATGTTAGACCTTTATAAGAATTTGGAACATGTGTTCCATGTCTGTTCTTTTTGTTATCTTGCCCTGAAATGGTTAGCATTAAAACCCTTACCAAAAAAAGAAAAAAAAAAGTCATTGAAACCTCCAGTGGTTTGGGAGATAGTCCCTCACTGTAAGAAGAGGCTGTGGAAGGAGAAGTCTGAGACACACATTAAGGTGTGGCTGAAAGGGAGGGGCAACAAAGGAAAAGCCAGCAAAGGAGTGGGCACGAGACAAGCATGTCCTCTGTGGAAGTAGTCACTCTCCCTAAGAAAGGGGTGATTTGAACCCGCTTTGAAAGCTATGGGTAGCTAGCTGCTAAGACAGCAGAGAGGAGAGCACCATGGGGTCAGCTGAGCTGGCCTTTATACAAAGGAAAATTAAAACCAGTGTTCTAGAGAAGAGAAGCCTCTTAGTAGTCTCTTCTCTCTCTTTAGTACCTTCCACCGTGCTTTATGCCACATAGGAGAGAACAGGATGGTGAATGAGCTGTACGGCTCACTCGGACATCTTTTCCTTGAGAGAGAGTCAATCAGTGTATTTTAGTACTGCAATGAGTAGGTGTGATACCCTACAAAATATGTTTTTGAATTATGACAAGAAATATATTAACTTATCACTTATGGAGATTTTACAAACTGAGATCACTTACCAAATTGGCTCAATTAGACCTTATTTAACTGACCAATAGTTTAAATAGACTTTTTAAAATAGTAAGCTGATATATTTAAAACAAAATTTATCTAAATTTGAGTCAGAAAATAATCAAAGGTGGAAGATGCTTGCTTGTTTTTTTTTGTCTGTGAAATGTATACTTTCCAATAACAATAAATGATTTACTATATATTAATTTGAACCTCAGAGGACTGAAATTATTTTACTAAAGGTAGAAAAAAAAGAAAACACCAATTAACTCAAAAAAAGTTCTCTCCATTTTATGTAATATTTCAAATGCAACAAAACCATGAGACAAAAAGCCTTGTGGTCCACTTAGGAAGGCGGATACCTCATTGGAGACATGCACACAAGAGGTCCAGACTCTTGGGATTTTTCATGTAAAAAACTACTATATATCTTCTTCGTACCATGCCCTGTGTGAGGTGAGAGACCCTAACAGGTGAATAAGAAAAGACCCTTAAGGGGTCTAACAGGTGAGAGTTTCAAGTAATCAACAAGCATATTAAAAAAAAAAATACTGCATAATGAAACTTAAGCACATTTTTAAATACAGGCCAGCAATAAAATCTCTTTTTTTAGTTATAAACAATGCCATATGAAAAGCTCCCTCTATCAAAATCTAGGAGATTATAATGACTTTGTAGAATGAAATACTAAATGAGGAGAAGTCTCTTTTTAAGGGGAGAGGAATATTTTATGAGAGACTAATTCTGATCAATGTCAATGGTTCTAATGATTTAGCTTCAACTGGCTTTAAAAAGTTGTGTTTGAAAACTGTCCCTTCTCTTCCCATTAGAAAAAGTGAAAAAAACACACCACATCAACAGAACATTGTGTTCTGATGATGAATACCATGGACTCATTCAGCATCATGAGTCCATGATGGCTCATTCATGGACACACGTTCCATGACCATTTATCATATCTGAGCCACAGTGTGCATATTCTGGTAGATGCCAAGAATCAAATGCTGTTTAGCAGAGAGAGCATGGTAGCCGTGTGAAATGTAACATGCCATTTCCTAAGTGTGGAGCTTGTGCTGTGGAAGTTAGGAGAACAGAGACAAAACCAACTACTTGAAGAAGGGAGTGACAGAGGCAGAATGGAAAAGTAGTAGAAAAAAAATATCCAGGGCATGTCATGGAGAAGAGCATCTGGCTGAGGTCTTGAAGGAGGCTAAGCTGGGGATGAAGAAGAAAGGGATTCTGGAAAGAGAGAATCCAAGGCAAAGAGATGATAATGTACACAGTGGTTTTGGGAAGCACACAGGAAGAATGGAGAAAACACAAGAAGTAAGGTCAACTGAATGCTGAGTTGGTTTTTCAAGAGTTAATGACAAATTTGTTTGAATCAATATCCTGTCTTCTCAAGTCCCTTATGGCCTGTGCTGTGCATTTGGGAAAGGACTTCGTGAGGGCAGAGATCTAAGTGTGTGCCCTTGATTTTAGTGAAGGAAACCTACCTTGAGAGAAGCCTAACCCAATATCATTAATAATTGACAGAAGCGGAGGGCTCTTGGGTGCTTTGGACATTTATGGCTACCTTGCAGCTGTTTCAGGACACAGCTTGTGTGAGGTAGGTCTCAAGCACCAACACTATTTTTCACGATTTCTACTTCAGAGTGCGTGAACACTTGTAATGGAAACAAAACAATAATCTTGAAAGGAACTTGAACGTATATTGGATAATAAGAGCTTAGTGTAAATTAGTTTGGATGCTTTTGACTTATAGTTTTACATTTACATAGTTTTCATTTAAAAGTGAAGCAATGTGTAGAAAATTTCCAAAAACATTATGAGAAGATTTTCTTTTCCCCAAGGGAATTAAAGGAGTTATTAAAATGTGTTAAATCTTAGAAACTAAACATTTTAAACAAATATGTCCCCAAAAGATGCTAATCTTTTTCTATCAGCTAAAATTTAAATCTTAAAACAGATGGAAGTGGTGTTGGTGAAACACAAGACTGAAATGCCCTGTAGAGGATGACAGATGATGACTTGCATCTCTTAAATACTTTAAATATTAAATATGAATACTTCATATTTTGAAGAGTCTGTCTCATATCTACTGTAATTAGAATCAATGAGTTTAATATAGCTTTTCTTCCTGTTCTATAACCTGGGCAGGCACAAATAGAAAACATCTCATGCAGAATATATCACAAAGGGGTTTTCATTTTTTTTCTAGAATCTCTCACCAGATTAGCACTTTATTGATACTCATTCTCTAGCTGATCTTATTTTTTAGTAAGAGGAATGATGTCAAGTCTGCAGCTCTGATACGTTGGAAGGAATTGTGACTTTCTGACACTTCATGAAGTTCCAATACCAATTGGTCAACTTGAAAAATATCAAAGGCTAGTAACCACAATACATGCAACACAATCAAAGACTAATTCTTGAATATAGAAACAATTCAGGAAAGCAAAGAGGTTATGCACACATAAATTAACAGCATGATTTACATTGTACCACTGGTCTGAGGATAAACTAAGTGAATATGAGAACAGTTTGAGCATTCATGAATCAACCACTAGGTTAAAATTGCGTACAACCACTGAATATAAGGAAAATCTACCTAAGGTTTTATAGGAAGGTCAATAACACCATCATCCCAAAGACAGTCATTGGTGGCACAGATCCCTCTTGGTGACCTGCAGAGCCCCCAAGGGAACCACCCTGACATCCCTTATGGGACAGAAAATATGGACCTCAGAAAGAAAATGTCAGTGCAAATTCCTGTGGTCAGTTTAGTGTCCTCTTTCAGCCAAGGACAGGTGCAGCCCTCTGAGGGCCAGGGCTCCCATCTATAACACAGATGGACTTCCCTGAGGCTGTTGATGGCCACTCTAACAAACAACCCTGAAAGATATCACTGAAAGTGAATGAATGAATAATTATAATTACAAATTCTTGAAGGTGTTGGCCAGGTGCATAGTGCCATTTATTTTTTGCATGAAGTTTGTGATTCTTTTCTCACTTTCCCTTAACTCATCCACATTACATGATATAAGCTTTTGGGGGGATTCACTTCCATCTGAAAATTATCATTAAAGTCTTAGATGTGGGTCAGCAGTAATTTTTAATCCTTATTTTTAAGAATATCAAATATGAGTTTAAAACTATTATCTGTAAATTTGCATATCAAATTCAGACCTTAGCAGCTGATCTACAGTTATAGATTTTTTGAATATGAACATATAAAGGCTTTAACAAAGCTGCTGGGAAAACACAGAAACAAATATTTAGGAAAACAATAAAAATGGCCTTGGGAATAAAATATAATTTTTCTCTGCATCTGATTTACCATACAATATCTGATGTAAAATATTTTTCACATTCTGCTACTTTTCTCTGTGCATGTTAGAGGTGTTTCTGTTTTTGCTTTAAACTTTAAGCTTCACACTCAAGGTACCACAATAATTTGGCTGTCTAAACCATCTCATTTAGAAGAAAGGAAACAAATTTACAATCTGTTTAAATTATGAGGGAATTTGGAAAAACAGCATTGTATGTGTATGTGTGTCTGTATATCGGTGTGATGGAAACAATAATGATGTGATGAATTCCAGTTTCCTTGGAAACAGCATGACCAAAGCATATTGTGTATTCATAGTAGGATGCAGACTTATTTAGCAACATAACAGTGTGCTACTAAGTATATTTTCCAGTAAGAAATTCAGGATAATTTTGCCTGTGGAAGCTTGATTTCTCTCACAGATCCTGGGTTTCTCTGACCAACTCTATTTATGTTTTGCTGAAAGGATGGGAGCCATTTACATTTATTTAACTGCCTGCATTCATTCATGAGTGTTTGTGAACCTATTCTGAGCCACCAGTGGTCTATGGACACAGTGAATGCTCTAAAGGAGCTTCTGCATTCCTCTAAGGAACAGACCCATGACATGCACTAAGACACTAAGAGCATGGGAAAAAGCAAGGAAAGACCACAGTCTTGAGAAATGAGTAAGTTTAGCAAGAAGAATTAAGTCATAAAGACATGCAGGAGCAACTGCAGCATGTACACAGGGAGAAATACATTTTTGATAACTTGATGGGGTGCAAGAGGTAAAATGATAAAGAAAAAAATACATAGAAACTATAACATGCTTTCATTAAAGTACTGTTTATAATTCCAATGACATATTGTTTTTATTTAAAAAATGAATGACATGAAATTGCAAAACTACTTTGTAACCAGAAGGATGTAAGGATGATAGGCTGGAGGGGGTGAACCCAATTTATGGTCTCTTTTGGAGTGTACAGCCCAAGGACTTCCTAAAACAATGCACCGTCCTTGGCTACTGTTATCTGTGCCAGGCTCTGACTTTTGTGAACACACCTGCCAAGAGCCCTTGTACAGAGCACTGCTCCTCCCTCGCACTAAGGACCTTGGACTAGGGGACTATGCCAGATAGTGGGTAGATGAGAGAGGGGTCTGCCCTCTCAAAAAGAACAGTGACATGTTGGACAATATCATTTGTAATTTTATCACTAAAAGAATATTGCAACATTTTGGAAACATGCTTTTGCCTGTCAAGTTCAGAGCCAACATCCCACATGGTATTCACATGTTCTGTTCTTTTCAGAGGAAACTGGAAGCTTGTGGCTTCTCCAGTTTCTTCACTAATTTTGGTTTTATCTAAAACTTGGTGACTTTCAGGAGGCCACATTGCAGGTTATGACCAAAAGCCCACACAACTCCCACTTAAAGATCAGGTAAGTAACTTTGGTGACTGATGAGTGGTACGGGGCAGAGTGGGTCTGTGAAAGACATGAGGGTGAGTGGTCAGGCTGGTGGAGGGCCTACCCGGTTGCTTTCACTCTTGGAACGGTCATTCTTTGCCTTGGCTGTCTTTTCTGCAAGCTTCTTCTGCCTCTGTGGGCCTCTTCCAAAGAAAATGTAGTTGACAAAGGCATACTCCAGAAGGGCCAGAAACACAAAGACAAAGCAGCCCATGAGGTACATGTCAATGGCTTTGACGTAGGGGATTTTGGGCAATGTCTCCCGAAGGTGTGTGTTGATGGTTGTCATCGTCAGCACGGTCGTGATCCCTACAAAAGAAACAGAAGGGTGAGAGGCTGCAGCTTTGCAGTTCCATTCCTCACGTTTCACTTTTATATTTTCTCAAACAGCTCTAAATAGTTGGAGATAGTAGACTGAATATTATTAGGTGATCAGAAGGCAACAGAGCCTGAAACATGTATGGGCAGCAGGTCACAGCTCAGGTCAGGAAGCTGACATCTCTGTTCCCTGTGGGGCACCACTCCATGGCACCTGGCTCAGAGAGAGAATGGAGAAAACTGAGGAGAATGTGCTTTTTAAGAAAGCTGGAAAAAATGAAAATGATCCCAGAAATTAATATAAAGCACAGTGTGTCTGGATGAGAAGCTTCCAAGAAGAATGAATCTATGAAGACTCAAAGAAGAGGGTCATCTATGGCCATTAATGAGGGCTCAGTGAGTCTGCTCATCAGAAGAAAACAATTCTTACCACAGTACTCTATGAAAAAGGGGAATGAGGCAATGATTTTTAAAATTGAGAGCGGACATGATTCAGTCCTGAGCTCAAAAAGAAAGGAGAATTTCAGGGAAGTTATCAAGGACAGATGATCTCACAGAGTCCTTTCCCTCCTCAACTAAGAGTCTATACAAGCTTTTCAGAACATGCATGATGAAGGGCTAACAATTTTATTCAAACTATAGAATCTTGCCATACTCTGGGGGAATAGACTAGATACTGCCCAACTTTTTTTAAAATGTCATAATGTTGAGTTCTCTAGATAGTAGTATATGAATACTTTCTGTTTCCATAACAGAGCTAAGTCCAGTCTCTAAAAACATTGTAAGGACCATATTTTGCAATTATACCATAGTAATGGACTTTTTTTTTCCAATACAAATATCCCATATTGGATAATCTGAAGCCACAGAGAGGAGGGAACATGGCAGTGACATGACTAGAGTTTGATGAACTGAGTGAAGTCACACATGCAGGAAATATATGGATTGCTCACTTCTTGGTGGATAGTAAATATTACAACAGACTTGCTCTCCCTTAAAATATTAAGAAGTTTCAAGGAAGCAAGACCACTCCAAAGGGTCATCTCTTTTCTATCTGTTCAACTGGTGCACTGAATGCAATTATCCCTGTGTCTTCTAGGACCCAGTGGAGAGAAACACTTCCTCCTCATTGCTATGTCAGGTCTTCCTTCAAAAAGGAGACTTCTGAAAGTGAGAGCTTTAGCCATGATCCCTCAGTCACAGCAACCTGAAAAATATGATGTCACTGAGGCCAGGGGACAGGGCAGGACAGAGAGGTCAGTGTTCCCAAGATATAGGGCAGAGCTCAGACTGCCTCTACATATGATTCCACCAAAGGCACTTCTCTAAGGCCCCAGATCCCACCCAACTCTCCAGTGAGGATTTGTATTTATAAAGCATCTTAGTTTGATGTCCTCCAGATTCCCATCCCATCGTTGGAGGTAAGCATCCTTAGACTCTGTGTCTCACAGAGACAACCTCCAGACCATAGATCTCTACTTGCTCAGACCATCTGGAGGGCAAGGAATAAAGCCCAGTCTTCTGTCACTAGCACATGCTTTCCTTCCACCCACATCTAAACTGCTATGAAAAGTAGAGGAAGGAATTGAGGCACTGAGAAACTATTTTTGTGTGTACTGCAAACCATGAGAGCTTATGGAATATATGGAAATTGAATATGTCAGAATATTTTAAGGTTCCCCTTTAAAGTCACATTAATGTGCACCTGGGGACTTTTAAAATTTGAAAAATGGCAATGGGATGATTACAGTTTACAAATAAATGTGAAACCATGCAAACTGTCCAAAATTAGATGTTTTCACCATTATTCAAAAATTTTGTAATTTTGCTGTCACAACTTTTTTCCCTTCCAAACATATTTGGAAAACATGAATGCTTTGGTTCTCTCCAGTTGGCTCTTGTGGCTTTCTAGTTGACTATTTTGAGTGGACATGCATGACACAGGCTTCAGTGGATGTCCTGGGAAATGGGCTGAAAGAACACAGGGATAGGAAGAGCCAGCACATGTCACAGGCACTCAGCCTGGGAAAAGCAGCCCTGAGGAAAATGGGACAGCAACCTGGCTCAGGCACCTAAACTCAGGCTCGAGGAGTCTCTTAATAGTATGGTTTTGGGATGAGTGCTCTGTTTGGGCTCATATTAGCTCTTAGTTTAAAAGGCCAGTGAATTTATTAATTCTTTGTATAATTTTGCTTTCTATCTAGATATTGTGGGTGGTGGTGGACAATAATGATTCATAGACTTGGATGGTCCAGCCACAGGGCCCAGGCCAAAAGCTTAGCTCTATCGCTTCCCAGCAGCATGGCCTGAGACTTGATGGGTCCACACCACTGTCTAGAGCTGTTGTGAACTTTAAATGTGATGCCTGAAAACCACTGGTGATATGTTAACAAATGGTAACGACAAATAATGGTATTTATTATTATCATTAAAGAAAGAGAAATTATTCAGGAGCTTCTGGTTTTCTGGCAAGAGACCTACAGCCACAACCTTGCTTTGAACTTCTGCTCTCTAAGGGGACCTATCCAACTGCAGTATGGTGCTTTCCATGTTCTTTGTACACTGATCAAGCTGTTCAGTCCTTCTACTAATTGTTAGTCTCAAATTATTTCTCATTTAGATTATGCTAATAAAATATTATATTTGAAAAACCGCATTTATAAAGTTATGAAATAAAAATATAATTTGCATCATTTAATCAAAAGATATTTTATTTCTCTTCTTTGTGATCAAAATTATGTGGACTGAATTATTTTAGTCTAAATTTTCCCTTTTAAAAGGACCAGTACTATTCACTTCAGGGTTTTGAGGAAGACCATCCAGTTGTTCTTCTTCTTCTTCTTCTTTTTTTTTTTTTTTAGATTTTATTTATTTATTTGACAGAGAGAGACACAGTGAGAGAAGAGAGAGAACACAAGCAGGGGGAGTGGGAAAGGGAGAAGCAGGCTTCCCATGGAGCAGGGGACCCGATTCGGGGCTCAATCCCAGGATTTTGGGATTATGACCTGAGCCAAACGACTGAGTCACCCAGGCGCCTGAAGGAAGCCCATCCAAATCCCTACTTTGCAGCCTGATGACTTGTAACACTAGCAATTCAACAGATCTGCGAGTCAGCCCCTGATCAGTAGAAACATAAAACTCCGAGGTGTACAGAACAGCAGTGCAACACAGCTTTGCAAAGGACCAGCATTTCCCTTCTCAATAGAGAGAGAACTCCAGACAACTGCATGTCCAACATAGCCCTGAGCCAGAGAGGGCATTCCGTGGATATCTTTGTTGAACACCCCTCTGCACGGATCTGTAACTCTAAGACTCATTTAGAAATGAGGTACATTCATCATGGTGCAGCCGTTCAGGATGCTGGTAACAGCACTCAAAACAATTAAAAGGTGAGGTACAAGACAAGACAGGTGGAATGGAACTGTGGGAGGAGGATTTTCTCCAATTAAAGTCCCCCAAACCATGGCCATATCTTCTTAAAAAGGCACAGAGCACATTAGCATTTTAAAGATTCTGAGGGATCTCGCAATAATAATAATTAATAATAGTTCTTGCTTTGCTTTTTTTTTCTTTTTAATCATTGTTTTTTACAATGTAACAGACAAGAACACTCTGTGTGTACTGTCTATTAATACCATAGGAATCACCTGTAGTGGTTAGGGGGGAGAACCCTGGAGTCAGACTAACAGGATTAATGTCATATGACTTTGTACCAGTTATGTAGCTTCTCTGTACCTAATTTTCCTGCTCTGTAAAATGGGAACAATAACATTGCTTATTGTGCTATGGATGTTCTGCAGAGCAGATAAGGTAACCCCATTAATGGCCTTGCAGAGAACCTGGCACCTGAGTATTTGGCAAATTTCAACTTAATGATTATTGTGTTGTTCTTCAGTGTTCATGACTCTATGATATACTTTCCTTAAATTATTAGAGGTGACCTTGTGGTATGTCCCAATCCCTGCAGACCCAGGCTCAGAAACCCTGTTCTCCATAGGCAGAAGGTGGGACATAGGGAGTGAGCATGCTGGTATCCTACCCTGAGAGCAGGACCTGTTGGACTGTAGTCTGCTCAGACGCTGTGTCCCTAGGGTCACACTTGCCTTCCAGACCCCCAGGCCTCAGGTTCATCCTGACACTGGCAAATGCCCATTCACTTCTGTCTCTGTACTCACATCCGCCTCCCAGACTTGTGACATCAGTCAGAACCTGGCACTCTTCCAGTGGTGAAGCCTTAGCAACTCTGGGCAGACCATTCCTTTGTCCTAGCAAAGCCGTAACAGGATGATTTAGGTTTATAATCATAATGCTGTTCTGTTAGAAAAAGTGGAATCTACTTTCACTTACTGTAATGAGGCTGGGTTGACAATAGCTCACTTCAGATAGATTATTTAATATTGTGGAAGACAGTGTCTTACCATTAAGGAGCTATAGAGCGTGTATATCTAGAAAACTTAGAAATTCACATTTTCAGTACACCTCAGTCCTATTGATGCCAGATAATTAGTTCTCTGGTACTTATATTTCCCTAATTATCTCAATAATGACAAATTCTCCAAGGCCAATTCAATGTGAAACTCAAGAAGCTTTAGCTTTAGGTTTCTACTTGCATTGTCCCCATCCAGGCTTTGGGTGGGATCCTGTAATTTTATGTTTGTCTATTTTATATTCTCTTTCCTAAAGAGAGACTCTGAAATTGTATAAGCTAACAGGTCTACAAAATTTAGATCTGTCCCTCCAAACACATTTTAGGTCTGACTTTTCCGGGGAGAGGAAAAGAAAATAATTTAACAAAGAGTAATCTAGTAGCATTAAAAAAAAAAAAAAAAAGGAGGAGGGGGAACTTACAGAAAGGACTATTGCTACAGGATAAACCTCTGCAGGCCATTGAAAAATCCTGGAGATCTTCTGAAGGGATGTTTTTCTTATCATACCCATTAAGAATACATAATAATATAACGCTTTTAGTTTTCTGATACTTTCTTCTTCTCAAACTAGGTTATTATTCACCTAACACTTTTGGGATTAGTTACCTGATTTCCTATGTGTTAATCTAATCTCAACTGTAACTCTGTGAGTCTAAACCAGACATCCACATACACACATGCACACACATTTTCCTAGGGAAAACAGTGTCAATCAATTGGAAGTCCTGGAAAAAGATGAAAGAACAAAAACAAACAAACAAACAAAAAAAAAAACAAGGAAGAAAGAGGGATAACTGGAACCCTGAATTCTTATGGTACTCTGTAAGCTAATTTACCAGCAAATGCATTGATAATTATTTTCTATCAATTTTTAAAAATATTATTTGATAATTTTGCTTTCAGGAATTGAGCCCAACCCTATGAGAGAAAGAATGTAGGGAAAATTGCTCTTCAGCTCTATATTTTCTAAAATGTATTTAAATAATTATTTTGTCCATGCAGCTTCATAATAATTAGCTGAATAGAGAATAATGTTTTTGAAAATATAAGCTTTCCTTTAATAATTTAAAAAATCTTAGAAATATTATTGGAACCTATAAAATATACTGTACATCAGCTAATAATCCAGTTGCCAAATAACCAGTGGCCACTACAGATCACTAGAGCCTTGAGAATCACTCAGAATCTAATCACATATTTAAATGCCCATTAAATTGTGTAATTCCAATTACATGCTATAATATTTGACTATTTTTCTGACTTAAAAAAGATGAATGTCCAATTAATCCAGTCTTCTTTCTGGGCCATAGAACAATTTTGAACAAGAGATGTTAATCCTTGCTTTAAAATTAGTGTCAAAATAGTTTTATTATGCAAATATTTGGCAAGCATATTTTCGCTTTCATGGGCATGAAAATTCACATTGGAGCATTATAATTAAATTAACACATCAAGGGAATCATGCATGAAATTATTGTTTCCAGATAAAAAGTGACTGTATGGGCAAGACTGGTGTCATGATGTCAAAAAATTGTAGTTGAACTATAGCCTCTGAATTTCCTTAATACTGTAATGATACAGTTACTTTACATTTTAGATATCATTTAAAAATAGCACATACCAAGGGCAACTCTAGCCGCAGATGCATCATAATTGATCCAGAAGGACACCCATGAAAGAATCGTAATTAGTATAGAGGGCATGTAAGTCTGGAGAATGAAGTATCCAATGTTTCTCTTCAACCGAAAGCTCAGTGAGAGCCGAGGATAGGCACCTATGGTAAACAGACAAAGATTACACTGGAGAAAAGACATGGCAAGCAAAAGAGTTTGCTTTGACCTCCATGATTCAACAACATGCATTTGAAAAGCCCATGAACCACGAGGTGGCCCATGCAATTTGCTTCTATAGAAGAATTGGGAGGGAAGTCTGTTTTAGTCTATAAGAGAATAATGAGGATATTCTTCTAAAGCCAAGCATTCAGCTGAGAACTATCCCTGGGAAAACTTTGGGGAAGTTTTTAGTTTAGAATACAGAATCATGCCATGTATCTTGTTGATTATTTAATTAATGACTATTCTCTTCTCCATTTAAATAGGTGAGATTTGGCTCAAGGTTTTATTGGGAAAAATGGCTTTTACCAGTTGTTCCCTCCATCCACCTAGAGCAACACCATACACAGATACTTAAATTACTGATCCTCATCTAAAGACAACTCCGGGCTACCCTGAGAGCTGGAGAGTCACAGAAGAAGGTCCAGTCTTATAGAAGGTAACAGTCTACACTGAGATGCTCTCCTCTGACCACAGACAAGGCATTAAGGAGGGCCTCTGAGAAGCACCTTGCCCACTTTCTTGTAAGTGAATTCTAGTGCTAATCTGATCTATGAGTCCTACTTAGTACACTTTTGGAACTCCACCATCACAGAGTAAGAAAATTGCCCACTGATTGTACTGCATTTTGTCTTAAATTTGCCTTCTCTGTTTTATTTTGCTTTTCTTAGAACAAAGCAAGGGTAGGCTCCATTTCCTCCTGTCCACTTTATCAGAACCAAACCTCCTAGCTCCTGATCTAAATTCTAATGAAGCTGCTGGCAGGTCAACCAGTGAAAACCCAATGACCTTCTCTAATCACCAACTTCCTTGCCTCTTTCCCTCCCATACTCACTGATGGATGGTCCTCCTTTCCTGAGATTGCTGTACCTTGTTTCTCATGACCTCCTTCTACTCCAAGGCTGACAAGCTCCTATTCTCCTCCTGCACCCAAGTATATGCATCTTCCAGATTTCATTCCATGTCTTCTGTTTTTGTCACCATATTCTTTTCTTTAGATGCCTGATTTACTCATATGACTATTAATTCTATGTCAAAGATGAAGACTTTTATCTCCAGGCTTCTACTTTGGCATCAACTATTTTCAGCCAGAATTATATAAAGGAGAAAAGAAGTCATCTAAGAGACTTAGCACCTAAAGGCTGATGATTTGTAAAGTTTCCTCCAGTCGTTTTTGTGTGCTTGTAGAATTTCTTTTACATAGCTCTCTGATCAAATGCATATTGCATACTGTCATCAGAGCACAAACATTTTCATACTTATTTCAAATTATTTGTAAATACAATTTAAAAATCTTCCAAATTTTGCTTCAAATATATACATATGTACTCTAGTTTATAAATACATTTTCCTGAATGCTACAAATTTAGGTTATTTCCATTTTTACAAAACTATAAATAATATTCTTAAGATTATCCCTGTGTAGAGTCCTTTTTCTGTATTTGGACTTACTTCCTTAGGATGGATATGCCAAAAGAGGAATTGCTGGGCCAATGTTTAGGCTTCTGACACTTACTGCCAAATTACTTTGCCAAAGAATCATATCAGTTTACACACTACTATAAGAACTTTATAAAACTGTCTATTTCACCTTGTAAACACTACAATGTTCCATAATATTTCTTAAAAATAACTTTTGCTAATTTCTTTGGGAAAAATTGTCCTTTCCAATCACTTTCTTTAACTGCATACTTCCTAAATGTCTTTCCTCTGCTTTTAAGCTCATAAATAATCTGATTATACTATTTATTCATTTTTCTCATTTTTTTGTTCCTCTTATTGTTTTCACTTATTCATTTAAGTTCTTTTGATACCAGCCTTTGTGTTTATTGTCTACAAGCATTTTCTCAGTTGTTTGCTTTAAAACTTATAATGGATTTGAGTGGGGGACATATAAATACTTTAATTTTTTATATATAGAATTTATCCATTCCACTTTTTTCCTTGTTATTTTAAAAACTTGTTGTTAAGGCTTAGGTAAGTTCACAATAGAAGCTTAACCACAAACCTACTTTTAAGGTTGGAATTTTTTCAGTGTTCGGTATGAAGTGTACATGTACATTGATTTTTATTCCACAAACAGCCTACCAATCCTCCCAATTCCATCAATGGAATAAAGCTTCCATTGACACAGGTTTGATAGATTCTATTATTGTTATAAAACAATGTATATATGGCTCATTGGCATAATGTGCCATTGAGCTGGCTCAGAACCTCATTGTAGGCTTTCCCATCTCCAAATCCTTGGCCCTAAGCTATATCCACACATTCCTGAAGCACAGCCTGGAACTCGCTGTCAACCCATACTCCAAATCTTCTATAATTCACTGCTTTCTATGAAGGTCCAAACACGCATGTGGGAATTTATTTTCTCCAAAATGTTTCCCAGATTAACTTCAGCTTCCACTATATCTCTTCATTAAGCAGATGATTTTCTAGCCCAAAGAATGTCCTCACTGCCTCAAAATAATTGTCCATATTTCCTGCCCCTTCTGATTCACACACACTTTTCCCTCCTTATGAAATGCCCTTCCTTCTCCATACTCCAAAGTCTTGGTCAAATGCCGTATCTTCTATGAGTCCTTTCTTCTTTCCTCCAAATGAAAGTCATTACCTTCCTGAGTCATTTTCTTTTTCATTAAAATTATTACTATTTAGCAAGGTAAGATCTTCCTTAATCAGTTGTACAGTCCCCAAGGCAGAGTTTGTGAATTGATGTATTTTTCATATACTGTGATGCTTATGTAAATTTCTGAACTATCATAGGTTACCAACAAATACATTTGTATGCATGAAAATAGAAGCCTTTGGTTTATTTGCATGACTTTCTAGCAAGTGTAATACTCAAAACATTCAATACCTTTATTGAATCTTAGTTTGAAATGTCATAGCAACTTCAATATCTTTATTGAAGTAACTTCAGTGTTGGCTCTTAGTTTTCAATTTCATGACAATCTCATGCTTTACTTATCACTTGTCATTTGCTTCTCTTGTTTCAGATATGTCTCACTATAGCCACTATAATTAAACAATAGTTTCCGTATCCATTATGATAGGTTGGCTTCTGTTGCAGTAACAAAAGGATCCCCAGATCTCTGTAGCAGACAATAAGGATTTTTTTCTTGTGTTACATATCTGCTTAGTTCTGTATCTGGAGCACTGCTGGATATTGTGAGAGAAGTGTTACACTCAACGGGCCTCACATTTCCTTGCCTTACAGTAATCTTTATGTCACTGGAGAACAGTTTAGTCCCCTCCCAGGGGAGAGCAGCAAATATTTTTTGAGTAAAAATTTAATCTACCATGTTCCTCAACTTTCCATTTTCAAGTCAACTTTCTTGATATTTCCCGAAGTATACTGTCTTCAGGAAAACCATTCCCATCAGAGGCAAATATCTATACCTAAGTAATGAAGTATGACTGAGGCTGTTGGGAATTCTTGTCCTCTATAACATGGAGGCCAATGACATGAATACATAGTCAAACATTCAGAAGATCTCAAGGAAAGAAATACTAATCTGATTTCCAAAAAACCTGAATCTCTGAAAATTTGCCAAGATATAACACAGAACTTAGAATAACACAGAATTCATAATCTCTGAAAATTTGCCAAGATATAACACAGAACTTAGAATAACACAGAATTCACAATACTGAACTTAGAAAATTAAGAAACATACCATTTTCTTATGTATTTGTTCAGTAAATATATTCTACTTATTGAAATTGAAGTGTCACTTCAAATCAAAACAACTTTTAGGCATTCACCATATGCCCCATCCATTCTAGTTTCATAATTCTAGACTTGGGAATGGTGAATAGAATAGACAACACAGATGAAAAAGAAGAGAGTCTACATTCTCAACTAGCCCCAATTAATTCATGTCAGGCCCATACAGACTGACCTTGGTAAAACAGAGGTAGGAACCATGGTGGAGATACAAAAATATTTTAGAGCATGAGATTTGGTCATACAAGAGAGGTTTCATGGCATCTGAAGTGAGACACTATTCCTGGTTGAATAATTTTCTTTTTTTTCAAGCAAGGAAGCAGAAAAGCCTTCAAGACTGGGCCAAATGAAGAAAAGCCTTTCAATATGCCATGAGAAAGAGACCTCAGAGTGTTAATAAACACAAGAATTCTCAAAGGTGTTGAGACATGTTCTAGGCCAAGACCTCTGCCATTTGATATGCATCCTAAAGAACACACAGAAGTTTTGTGTAGCTCTATTAGATAAAGTCCTTACACTGCAGGGCAAATGCCATGATGTATGCTGTATCTATGGGAAAATTCCCCACATGATCATAGCTAGTGGTTAATAAAGTTGAGAAGTAGTGAGTCAGCTACATCAAGATATAGCCTTCAAAACAGCAATAGAAGCTTAAAAGTTACAACAGAAAGGCACAGAAGCCCTAAAGCCTGTGTGCCAATGCAGATGTGGTCAGGTTCCCAGTAGGTGCTGAGCCAACAGACAGAGGAACAGTCCCTGAACACAAGTGCATTGTTCCAATTCCTTGGCAAAATTATCTATTGAAGATGCTGATCTCAACCTTTTCTCCCTAGATGCACCTAAAGTTATGCCAAAAACAAGGCTCTGGATATTTAATCTAGCCTAAATTAATATTGCTCTCTAAAGCATTAATATTGCTGAGGAACTCATAAAAAATGTGGACAGAGTATCGTGTCACCTTTGTGGAGAGAGAGATCCACTCAAATGTGTCCATAAAGTAATAAACTATTTTAGCAACTGCAGCAGAGCTGACCTATACACATGTGCCTCTCCCTCTTTAAGGTGGCCACCGTGAGGGGCTCTCCCTCCATTGATTGAGAAGCTTTGTGAGCTCTCAGTGATGCTCTTGGGTTTTCATCAGCATGGTCTTTCTCAACATGCTGTCTCATTCATTTATAATCTACTTTTTCATGTTATAATTCAAAATAGAGTTAGTAATTCTCTTGTTCTCATTATGAGTCCCCTTAATTATTTTATGTTCAAAAAAACCCATGAAGGGAAGGATATATATGAAATAGGAAGGAAAGAAAGAAGAAAAATAGGACTGGAGCTCAAAAAAATTGTTTTCAGGTTGTTTCAATAGGCAATGATTCTTCTTCTGAGTCTCCACAATAAAACCAGAATGTTGTATCACATGACTATGGAGCAAAGAGTGGGGGTGTCTAAAGGATCTAGTTTCAGCCTCATGGTTTGTTTGGACTATTCCTATTAGAATAGTCCTATTAGACTGTCTTATTAGACCCTTAGTTTTCTTGTACTGAAATAAGGCAAGAATATCACAAGTGAAAAAAAAAAGATGTTATACTTCATCAGAATTATAGACTATTAATCTGCAAAAGAAACCATCAAGGAAATAAAAAGATGACACGCAGAATGGAAGAAAATATTTGCAAATCATATATCTGATATGGATCTCGTGTCTAGAATATATAAAGAAGGTTTATAAAAAAATACAATCCAACTTAAAAATGGACAAAGGACTTGAATAAACATTTCTCCAAAGAGGAAAGTGTCCAATAAGAATATAAAAACATATTATTACTTATTAGGGGAAAGGCAAATCAAAACCACAATGAGATACCACTTCACACTAGGATGTCTACAATCAAAAAGATAGATACAGAAATACTATACTATTTGGTGATTCCACTACTCAGCATTTACCCAAAGAATACAAAAATATTAATTCAAAAAGATATATGAACCCCTGTGCAAGATTATTTACAATGACCAAATTATGAAAGTAACCTAAATGTCCTTTGATAGATGAATGGATAAAGAAGACATGGTTTATACATACACTAGAATATTACCCAGCAATAAAAAATAATAAATCTTGGGGCACCTGGGTGGCTCAGTCATTAAGCGTCTGCCTTCAACAGGTCATGATCCCAGGGTCCTGGGATTGAGCCCCACATCCAGCTCCCTGCTTGGTGGGGGGCCTGTTTCTCCCTCTCCCACTCCTCTTGCTGTCTCTCTCTCTGTCAAATAAATAAATAAAATCTTAAAAAAAAAAAGATCTTCCCATTTGTGACAACATGGATGGACTTAGATGGTATTATGCCAAGTGAAATAAGTCAGACAAAGAAAAACAAATACTGTATGATTTCACTTAGATGTGGTATTTTGTTGGCTCAGTTGGTTAAGCGTCTGCTTTTGCCTTGGGCTGTGATATGGACCTGGGATTGAACCCCACATTGGGCTCTTGGATCAGCAGGGAGTGTGCTTCTCCCTCTACCTCTCTCCGCGGCTCATGCTCTCTCTCTCTCAAATGAATAAGTAAAATCTTAAAAAAAAAATGAATAAACAAATAAACAGTGCAGAAACAGATCCATAAATACAGAAAACAAACTGGTGGTTGCCAGAGGGGGAAAATGTGGTGAATGGGCAAAATGGATGAAGGGGAGTGAGAGATACAGGCTCCCAGTTATGGGATGAATAAATAGTGGGGATGAAAGGTTCAGCATAGGAAATATAGTCAATGGTATTGAAACAGTTGTACGGTGACAGATGGTAGCTACACATGTGGTGAGCATATTATAATGTATTGAGCTGTGGAATCACTATGTTCTGCACCTGAAATTAATGTAACATTGTGTGTCAACTATATTTTAATTTTTTAAAAAACAATAACAAGTGTTGGTGAGGATGTGGAGAAATTAGGATCTTCATGTACTTCTTGTGGGAATATGTGGGAATATCAAATGGTGACATCACTTTGGAAAAGAGTATGGCAATTCTTTAAAAGAGTTAAACTTAGCTAATTACCATATGATCCATCAATTCCAATCCTAATGAATTGGCTATGAGAAATGAAAACTTATGTACAGAAAAGCTTGTACGTGAATATTCAGAACAACCTTATTCTTAGTACCCCGAAGGTGGAAACAGCTCAGTGTTCATCAACTGATGAAAGATTAAATGAAATATGATATATTCATACAATGGACTGTTATTCAGCAATAAAAAGAAATGAAATGTTGATATATGACACAACATGGATGAACCTTGAAAACATCACGTTAAATGAAAGAAGCCAATCACAAAAGGATTACGTAGTATATGATTCTATTTATATAAAGTACGTAGAATAGGCAAATACACAGAAGCAGAAATTAGATTAGTGATTGCCCAGGTTAGGGGAAGTGTGTTGGGGGAAATGGGGAGTGTCTGCTGGTGGGTATAGGGTTTCTTTTTGGGTTGATAAAAATGTTCTAAAACTGAACAGTCATGATTATACAACTATCTAAATACACTAAAACTACTGAATTGTATAATTTAAATGGATGAACTGTATGTATCTAAATTGTACTTTGGTAAATCTGTTATAAAGAAAATAGAATACCTACTATGTATATTTTACTGGAAATTAAATGGCTTAATTAATATCAGGTAAAAAACATACCACCTGGCCCAAAATACACATTTAATAAACACATGTTGCTTCTTCATTTCCTTTTCTTCCTCTATGATGCATTCTGTGTTCAGGATTCTATAATCTAAGAGTTTTTACCATTGAGCATTTTTAAAAAAATTTGTACTAGAGGTTTAAATATAATTCCAGAAGATAAAGGTAGTCAAGAATTATTTTTACAAAGGAGATGTGGGGCAATGAATTTCTGAAGAAATCTGGCTTCTGTAGGAGGACATGTTTCATAGGTCAGGAGCCCTTAAAGGAAAATGATTTCGTAACAACAATATGTGATAGCTAAGCTCTCATTTAGCACTGAGAGTAAGCTTGCTCTGGGCCCACAATTTTGGATGAAGGATTAGCGTCTGGCTAGGAAACACAGATGAATTGTCTCTTAGGATCCTTCTAACAAAAATAAATGGGGAAAAAGAATGGAAATTTGTCTGTAGAATTTAAGGTTAAATTATAAATAAGATAAAGATGATAATTCCTTCTTTTAACATTTCATATAATACTTTCTCTAGACCTATAGTAGATGTTATTTATGGACCCAATGGAAATTACTTGATCACAGGAATTTAGTTTACTAAAGCATGGAGTTCACAAATGGACTTTAGAGAAAATTAAATGAATGTATTAAAAGTGTGACATGCAGACTTTAAAAACACTTGTAATTTGTCATAATGATTAATGAAAAGCAAAATAGTATTTTGAAAATTGATTTTTGAAAGATAGAAAATTCACATATCTTAACAGAAATGTTTCATTATCATTCAATTTGGGATCCTTCTCTTTTTCTTTCTTCTAATCTTGGCAGAAGTATTTTAAAATAAAGCCAGAAGATATCAGTCCAAATGTACCCCAGGAAAAAAAGGGAAGAGAAATAAAAACATCAGGTAGTTAAAGCAACATATTAAGTGATGTGTTTTTCATGTATCTAACAAAAGTTTCAGTCTTTTAGCTCATACAAAACAAAAAGTTAGAAGTAAATTTCAGATCTGACAAAAAAAAAAAAAAATACATCCCAAATTTTGCCTGTCAGCAGAATATACATTCAAGACCAATACAAAAGATGAAGTCTCAATCTGGTGATTCAGTGCTGAGTGATATTTAAGGAGCTCTTTGATTATTAGCTGGATATATTTATTGAAATCAATTTAATGCAATGTTTCTTTTAACCTGATTCCCTTACCAACTGCTATTTAAGTGCTTTGCTTATTATTTTTTTTTCTCACAGTTTTTTATTGTTACAAACAAGAGCTCAGATCTCCTTTCAGCTTTAAAGGACTTGGGTGAGTGTTTCCTCTATATAATGTTATTGGAAAAATACAGAATTATATTTTCCAAAATGTGACTGAAAAGTGTATCCTAATTTTTTCTCTTTTACTCTCATGTATTAATAGTCCAAACTAAGTAAGAATTAAATATTGAAACAAGTGTACTTTTTTCCTGAAAAAATAAAGAGGGGTAGGAAAAAAACCAAACAAACAATGGTATTTAATTACTGTAGAATAGGTAACACTTCCACTGGAAACAACTAGAAGAAAATGGACAAAATTTAAATACATCTCCCTGAAGACACTGAAGAAATAGCAAGCCAGTGAAAATCTTGGCCAAGATCTGGGAGAAAAAAGAAACTGAGAGAGGTGAGCCACATTTCAGGTAGCTGAAACATGTACTTTTAGAAGGGAAAATGAGAAGCTAAGCAGGACATTTGACAGAGTCATGGACTAAAAGAGAGATACTAGGGACAGAGAACATCAAATAGGGATTCCAAAGAGCTCTGTCCAAGAAACAAAGGTAAACCAGAAGGAATAACACATACACAAGGACAGGATCTGAACTCAGAATTACCTGTCCTGGATTGTTAATGTCTCTAGCTGCCTGACAGAGGTAAGCATAGATCCTCTCTGAGGAAAGAGGACATCATCATACACTTGGAATTATGTCCACAATTTCCCCATGGATAGTAATAACCGATTAAACATAAACAAAGAGAAAACTGTTGGACTGAAAGATAAGTGAGAAGAAAATTCCAGAGTGAATCATGAAGAGAAAATAAAATGAAAACTTCCAAAAGGGAAAGGGAGATATACAGATGATATGGGGGGAAATCCAACGTTGGAGTTGTAAAATTATAATTAAAATTGGAATCCTAGAAGAAAAATGGAGGAGAGAATAGGGCAAAGGCAATGGCTGAGGGTGCTCCAGAAGTGTTAGGAGACCTCAAGCCAAAGAATCAGGAAGATCTACAACCTCCAGTTACAGAGAAAACAGTATCTTGGTACATCATAAATACCAATGAAATTAAAAAAAAAAAGGTGGAAAAAAAACCCATAAAAATTTCCTAGAAAGAAAAGAAAAACAGATTAATTTGAAAGCATCAACTAGATCAATAAGAGTCTTCTCGATAGAAAGAGTGGAAGCCAGACACGATGAAATACTATTTTCAAGCAGAAAAAGAAATGCCAACCTGAATTTCTAGAACCATCATACAAGAATATATGACATAAGGTCATAAACAATTAAAAAAAAAAAACTAAAAGAAATGTGTGACCAAGAGACTCAGACTAAAGAAAATATTTTTAAAATGTTTTTCAGGAAAAAAAAAGTTATTTGGGCAGTGTGACTTGGAGATAAAAGAAAGAATGAATAACAAAGAAAAGAGGACATTTATAATTATATCTAAGTGAACATTTAACAACAATAATAGCATTATACAGGGTTGTAAATGTGCATAAAATTATAATATGTAGAGGAGGAGTCAAGATGGCGGAGAAGTAGCAGGCTGAGACTACTTCAGGTAGCGGGAGATCAGCTAGATAGCTTATCTAAAGATTGCAAACACCTACAAATCCAACGGGAGATTGAAGAGAAGAAGAACAACAACTCTAGAAACAGAAAATCAACCACTTTCTGAAAGCATATTTTCCTGGGGTTGTTGCCACCCTTTTAGTATTTGACTTGCTCCTTCATATACTCTTATCTGGACAAAATGACAAGGCGGAAAAATTCACCACAAAAAAAAGAACAAGAGGCAGTACCAAAGGCTAGGGACCTAATCAATACAGACATTGGTAATATGTCACATCTAGAGTTCAGAATGACGATTCTCAAGGTTCTAGCCGGGCTCGAAAAAGGCATGGAAGATATTAAAGCAACCCTCTCGGGAGATATAAAAGCCCTTTCTGGAGAAATAAAAGAACTAAAATCTAACCAAGTTGAAATCAAAAAAGCTATTAATGAGGTGCAATAAAAAATGGAGGCTCTCACTGCTAGGATAAATGAGGCAGAAGAAAGAATTAGCGATATAGAAGACCAAATGACAGAGAATAAAGAAGCTGAGCAAAAGAGGGACAAACAGCTACTGGACCACGAGGGGAGAATTCGAGAGATAAGTGACACCATAAGACGAAACAACATAGAATAATTGGGATTCCAGAAGAAGAGGAAACAGAGAGGGGAGCAGAAGGTATATTGGAGAGAATTATTGGAGAGAATTTCCCCAATATGGCAAAGGGAACAAGCATCAAAATCCAGGAGATTCAGAGAACCCCCCTCAAAATCAATAAGAATAGGTCCACACCCCGTCACCTAATAGTAAAATTTACAAGTCTTAGTGACAAAGAGAAGATCCTGAAAGCAGCCCGGGAAAAGAAGTCTGTAACGTACAATGGTAAAAATATTAGATTGGCAGCAGACTTATCCACAGAGACCTGGCAGGCCAGAAAGAGCTGGCATGATATATTCAGAGTACTAAACGAGAAAAACATGCAGCCAAGAATACTATATCCAGCTAGGCTATCATTGAAAATAGGAGGAGAGATTAAAAGCTTCCAGGACAAACAAAAACTGAAAGAATTTGTAAATACCAAACCAGCTCTACAGGAAATATTGAAAGGGGTCCTCTAAGCAAAGAGAGACACTAAAAGTAGTAGATCGAAAGAAACAGAGACAAAATACGATAACAGTCACCTTACAGGCAATACAATGGCACTAAATTCATATCTCTCAATACTTACCCTGAATGTTAATGGGCTAAATGCCCCAATCAAAAGACACAGGGTATCAGAATGGATAAAAAAACAAAACCCATCTATATGTTGCCTATAAGAAACTCATCTTAAACCCGAAGACACCTGCAGGTTTAAAGTGAGGGGGTGGAAAAGAATTTACCATGCTAATGGACATCAGAAGAAAGCAGGAGTGGCAATCCTTATATCAGATCAATTAGATTTTAAGCCAAAGACTATAATAAGAGATGAGGAAGGACACTATATCATACTCAAAGGATCTGTCCAACAAGAAGATCTAACAATTTTAAATATCTATGCCCCTAACGTGGGAGCAGCCAACTATATAAGCCAATTAATAACAAAATCAAAGAAACACATCGACAATAATACAATAATAGTAGGGGATTTAACACTCCCCTCACTGAAATGGACAGACCATCCAAGCAAAAGATCAACAAGGAAATAAAGGCCTTAAATGACACACTGGACCAGATGGACATCACAGATATATTCAGAACATTTCATCCCAAAGCAACAGAATATACATTCTTCTCTAGTGCACATGGAACATTCTCCAGAATAGATCACATTCTTGGTCCTAAATCAGGGCTCAACAAGTATCAAAAGATTGGGATCATTCCCTGCATATTTTCAGACCACAATGCTCTGAAGCTAGAACTCAGTCACAAGAGGAAATTTGGAAAGAACCCAAATACATGGAGACTAAACAGCATCCTTCTAAAGAATGAAGGGGTCAACCAGGAAATTAAAGAAGAATTGAAAAAATTCATGGAAACAAATGATAATGAAAACACAACGGTTCAGAATCTGTGGGACACAACAAAGGCAGTCCTGAGAGGAAAATATATAGCGGTACAAGCCTTTCTCAAGAAATAAGAAAGGTCTCAGGTACACAACCTAACCCTACACCTAAAGGATCTGGAGAAAGAACAAGAAAGAAACCCTAAACCCAGCAGGAGAAGAGAAATCATAAAGATCAGAGCAGAAATCAATGAAATAGAAACCAAAAAAACAATAGAACAAATCAATGAAACTAGGAGCTGGTTCTTTGAAAGAATTAATAAGATTGATAAACCCCTAGCCAGACTTCTCAAAAAGAAAAGAGAAAGGACCCAAATAAATAAAATCATGAATGAAAGAGGAGAGATCACAACGAACACCAAAGAAATACAGACAATTATAAGAACATACTATGAGCAACTCTACGCCAACAAATTTGACAATCTGGAAGAAATGGATGCATTCCTAGAGACATATAAACTACCACAACTGAACCAGGAAGAAATAGAAAGCCTGAACAGACCCATAACCAGTAAGGAGATTGAAACAGTCATCAAAAATCTCCAAACAAACAAAAGCCCAGGGCCAGATGGCTTCCCGGGGGAATTCTACCAAACATTTAAAGAAGAACTAATTCCTATTCTCCTGAAACTGTTCCAAAAAATAGAAATGGAAGGAAAACGTCCAAACTCATTTTATGAGGCCAGCATCACCTTGATCCCAAAACCAGACAAGGATCCCATCAAAAAAGAGAACTACAGACCAATATCCTTGATGAACACAGATGCGAAAATTCTCGCCAAAATACTAGCCAATAGGATTCAACAGTACATTAAAAGGATTATACACCACGACCAAGTGGGATTTATTCCAGGGCTGCAAGGTTGGTTCAACATCCGCAAATCAATGTGATACAACACATTAATAAAAGAAAGAACAAGAACCATCTGATACTCTCCATAGATGCTGAAAAAGCATTTGACAAAGTACAGCATCCCTTCCTGATCAAAACTCTTCAAAGTGTAGGGATAGAGGGCACATACCTCAATATTATCAAAGCCATCTATGAAAAACCCACCGCAAATATCATTCTCAATGGAGAAAAACTGAAAGCTTTTCCGCTAAGGTCAGGAACACGGCAGGGATGTCCGTTATCACCACTGCTATTCAACATAGTACTAGAAGTCCTAGCCTCAGCAATCAGACAACAAAAGGAAATTAAAGGCATCCAAATTGGTAAAGAAGAAGTCAAACTATCACTCTTCGCAGATGATATGATACTATATGTGGAAAACCCAAAAGACTCCACTCCAAAACTGCTAGAACTTGTACAGGAATTCAGTAAAGTGTCAGGATATAAAATCAATGCACAGAAATCAGTTGCATTGCTCTACACCAACAACAAGACAGAAGAAAGAGAAATTAAGGAGTCAATCCCAGTTACAATTGCACCCAAAACTATAAGATAACTAGGAATAAACCTAACCAAAGAGACTAAGAATCTATACACAGAAAACTATAAATTCTCATGAAAGAAATTGAGGAAGACACAAAGAAATGGAAAAATGTTCCATGCTCCTGGATTGGAAGAATAAATATTGTGAAAATGTCTATGCTACCTAAAGCAATCTACACATTTAATGCAATTCCTATCAAAGTACCATCCATTTTTTTCAAAGAAATGGAACAAATAATCCTAAAATTTATATGGAACCAGAAAAGACCTCGAATAGCCAAAGGAATATTGAAAAAGAAAGCCAAAGTTGGTGGCATCACAATTCCGGACTTCAAGCTCTATTACAAAGCTGTCATCATCAAGACAGCATGGTACTGGCACAAAAACAGACACATAGATCAATGGAACAGAATAGAGAGCCCAGAAATAGACCCTCAACTCTATGGTCAACTCATCTTCGACAAAGCAGGAAAGAATGTCCAATGGAAAAAAGACAGCCTCTTCAATAAATGGTGTTGGGGAAATTGGACAGCCACATGCAGAAAAATGAAATTGGACCATTTCCTTACACCACACACGAAAATAGACTCAAAATGGATGAAGGATCTCAATGTGAGAAAGGAATCCATCAAAATCCTTGAGGAGAACACAGGCAGCAACCTCTTCGACCTCAGCCGCAGCAACATCTTCCTAGGAACATCGCCAAAGGCAAGGGAAGCAAGGGCAAAAATGAACTACTGGGACTTCATCAAGATCAAAAGCTTTTGCACAGCAAAGGAAACAGTTAACAAAACCAAAAGACAACTGACAGAATGGGAGAAGATATTTGCAAACGACATATCAGATAAAGGGCTAGTGTCCAAAATCTATAAAGAACTTAGCAAACTCAACACCCAAAGAACAAATAATCCAATCAAGAAATGGGCAGAGGACATGAACAGACATTTCTGCAAAGAAGACATCCAGATGGCCAACAGACACATGAAAAAGTGTTCCATATCACTCGGCATCAGGGAAATACAAATCAAAACCACAATGAGATATCACCTCACACCAGTCAGAATGGCTAAAATTAACAAGTCAGGAAATGACAGATGCTGGCGAGGATGCGGAGAAAGGGGAACCCTCCTACACTGTTGGTGGGAATGCAAGCTGGTGCAACCACTCTGGAAAACAGCATGGAGGTTCCTCAAAATGTTGAAAATAGAACTACCCTATGACCCAGCAATTGCACTGCTGGGTATTTACCCTAAAGATATGAACGTAGTGATCCGAAGGGGCACGTGCACCCGAATGTTTATAGCAGCAATGTCTACAATAGCCAAACTATGGAAAGAACCTAGATGTCCATCAACAGACGAATGGATAAAGAAGATGTGGTATATATACTCAATGGAATACTATGCAGCCATCAAAAGAAATGAAATCTTGCCATTTGCGACGACGTGGATGGAACTAGAGGGTATCATGCTTAGCGAAATAAGTCAATCGGAGAAAGACAACTATCATATGATCTCCCTGATATGAGGGAGAGGAGATGCAACATGGCGGGTTAAGGGGGTAGGAGAAGAGTAAATGAAACAAGATGGGATTGGGAGGGAGACAAACCATAAGTGACTCTTAATCTCACAAAACAAACTGAGGGTTAATGGGGGGAGGGGGGTTGGGAGAGGGGCGGTGGGGTTATGGACATTGGGGAGGGTATGTGCTATGGTTAGTGCTGTGAAGTGTGTAAACCTGGCGATTCACAGACCTGTACCCCTGGGGATAAAAATATATGTTTATAAAAAATAAAATTAAAAAAAAATTATAATATGTAATGATAATAGTATATATATGTCAGAATGAGGAAATGGTGAGTTAAGATGCACAAAGGTCTCTGCAGTGTTTGGGAGAGGTAAAAAGACCATTTCACATAAATTACCAGAATTAACAAATACTTTTAGCAAGGTCGTTCAATAAGAAATCATTGTGTTCTTATATATTAGCAACAAACAAGAAATAATGTTAAAAATTTTTATCATCTATAATCACATCAGAAAATATCAAACATCTATCAAAGATGCACTAAACTTCTATTCAGAAAACCCTAAAATATTATTACTACAAATTAAAGAAGACCTATATAAATGGAGATAAAATATATCGAATTGGAAAAATTACAACAATGTGCCTTTTCACCAAATCAACTAAAGCATTCTCATAAAAAGCCAAACCATTTTCTAGGTGAAAATTAGTGATCTGTTTATAAAAATTATAAGGAAATATAAAGGGCCCAAAATAAGCAAGCCAACAGTATATAAAGAGTAAACAGGAAAGCTGATAGTGAAGAGTAAATAAAGTACCTGCTTTTCTTAAAGCTACACTAGTTAACACTGTGCGATAAGGGGTACAAAGATGGATGAATAAACACACGGTACAGAATATACAGTCCCAAAGCAGATCTATGCACATACAAACAATTTATGACAAATGTGTTGCTGCAAAGCAACGGAGCTATGGAAAATAAAACCGACCCATACTTCATGCCATTCACAAAAGTCAGGTGGACTGTAGGTCTCAATGTAAAAAAAGCACATTTTTGTAACATACTGTAATGTATAACAAACTTGCACCTGAAATGTATAAATAATTCAAATAAGTTAATGACAGATAATTAACAAAAGAGACTTGTATAAGTCGTTCACAAAAGAGGATCTCCAAATAACCAATAGGAAAGGTACGCAATCTCACTAGTACTCAGAAAAATGGAAGTTTTATTTATTTTATTTATTTTAAATATTTTATTTATTTATTTGACAGAGAGATAGAAAGCGCATAAGCAGGCAGAGTGGCAGGCAGAGAGGGAGAAGCAGGCTCTCCTCTGAGCAGGGAGCCTGATGTGGGGCTCAATGTGGGTTGGGCTTGATCCCAGGACGTTGGGATCATGACCTGAGTTGAAGGCAGCCGCTTAACTGACTAAGCCACCTAGGTGCACCAAAATGGAAGTTTTAAAAGCACAAAATATCACCCAACACCCAGCAGCTGACTTCCATGGGAAATGCTAGCAAGGTTGTTGGACTAAAGGAATACTCGTGCATTACTGGTATGAAAGTGAATTGGAAAAAGCACTTTGGAAAAGAGCTTGGCATAATCATTAATGTTCACAATTACACGTCCAGGTATACACTCAACATTTGTGTGTGCATATACTCACACACACACACAAAAAAGTACAAGAATGTTCATAGTAGCATTAGTCATAAACCTCCATCTGCAGTAGAGTGGATAAACAAAATGTGGTACACTTGTACAGCAGTATAGCAATGAAAACAAATGCACAACAGTGACATGGATGGATTTCATAAACATTATGTTCAGTTAAAGAAGAGAGTTGCAAATTAATTCAAACTGTATTATCCCATTAAATAAGGTCCAAACACACAAAATTAATTATACTGTGACAAGACATTGGTTTCCTTTGAGAAAAGGAGGGAGGTTAGGAAGTGAGGAGAAGTCTTAGTGAGAATTTTAGGGTTCTACTTTTTGACCTAATTGCAGTTATAAGATTGTTCACTTTCTTTTTAAAAATAGAGCTACTTAATGACCCAGCAATTGCACTACTGGGTATTTACCCTAAAGATACAAATGTAGTGATCCGAAGGGGCACGTGCACCCAAATGTTTATAGCAGCAATGTTCACAATAGTCAAACTATGGAAAAAACCTAGTGCCCATCAACAGATGAACAGATAAAGAAGATGTGGTATATACATATATACAATGGAATACTATGCAGCCATCATTTCTTTCATCATCATTTCTTTCATCAAAAGAAATGAAATCTTGCCTTTTGCAACGATGTGGATGGAACTAGAGGGTATCATGCTGAGCAAAATAAGTCAACCAGAGAAAGACAATTATCATATGATCCCCCTGATATGAGAAAGTTGAGAGGCAGGGCAGGGAGTTGTGGGGAGTAGGGAAGGAAAAATGAAACAAGATGGGATTGGGAGGGAGAAAAACCATAAGAGACTCTTAATCGCACAAAACAAACTGAGGGTTGTTTGTGGGTGGGGAGATAGGGATAAGGTGGCTGGGTTATGGACATTGGAGAGGGTATGTGCTAAGGTGAGTGCTGTGAAATATGTAAGCCTGATGATTCACAGACCTGTACTTCTGGGACAAATAATATATTATATGTTAATAAAAAATATTTTAAAAAATTTAAAAAAATAAATAATTTCATACAAAGAAAAAAAAAGATTGTTGCTTTCTGATAATTCACTTGGCTCTACATTTATATTTTAAGTATTTTTCTATATGTGCTTACACAGAAAAATTATAAAATCTATATTAAAATAGAAAAGAAAAAATCTATGTCTTCGTATAAAAAAATAAAGCATGGGAAAATTCTAAACATTCCTAGGAATGTCTTGCTTAATTAAGTCTTTTAGAAATCTTTAAAACTGGAGTTTGACAATTTACGTAAAAGTCTCACATATTTTTAATGAATTGGAATTGGTTTTCCCTAAGGACATTCAGTCAGATATTTTTGGCACATCCCAAATACTTCAGTAACACATGTATATTTATTATGTTTAAACAGAAATTGGGTAAAAAATGAAAATCTTTTATTGAAATTCCTGCTTGAGGGGCACCTGGGTGGCTCAGTGGGTTAAGCCTCTGCCTTTGGCTCAGGTCACAATCTCAGGGCCCTGGGATCTAGCCCCGCATCAGGCTCTCTGCTCAGCAGAGAATATGATGATATAACATTTGCTTTGTTTAATGTTTTTGAGAAAATTTTTCTAGACCACAACTTCAAAGATTTTATTTATTTATTTATCAGAAAGAGAGAGAGAGCATAAGCAGAGGGAGTGGCAGAAAGAGGGAAAAGCAGGCTCCCAGCTGAGCAAGGAGCCAGATGTGGGACTTGATTCCAGGAACCTGGGATCATGACCTGAGCCAAAGGCAGACACTTAACTGACTGAGCCACCCAGGGGTCCCTAGACCCCAACTTTTAAATGATTAAAGATTACCAACCTAGAGAAGGTTTAAAAGTTAAGGTCAGTAAAAATTTCTTACATTATTCCTAAAGTCTTATATAGAAGGCCAATATCTTTTCAGATTTCAATCAAAAAAATTTCAAAAACTAGTATGTGTCTACTTATTTTAAAAATACAACTTCAGTATTTCCTGAAATTCTACCATAGATTCCCTACTGTGTCTTACAGAAGTAGATAGCCCATTAATTAGAAATACATTGACTATAGTAAATACATGTTTTATTTTAATGGTTAAAGCAGAAAGAAAATGCCATTTGGTCTCATATCTAGGTTACAAGTTGCAGGAGGGAGAGGATCCTCCTTGCATTGTTTCTCTTTGTCTCTCTGTATCCCTTTTAATCAGCCTCCTTTTTCTTAGAAAACCTTACTCATGCATGTTTTCAGGTTTGCCTCCATCCTACAGATTATAGGTGCCGAAGAATAACCTGAGTACTCACTTTATAAACTATTTCGTTAAACAGTATGAGATCCTGACATTTGCGACAACATGGATGAACCTAGAGGATATAATGCTAAGTAAAGTAAGTCAGAGAGAGAAAGACAAATGCCATATAATTCACCTATATGTGGAATCTAAAAATAAAACAACTGAACAACAACAACAACAACAACAAAACAATGAGGAAACAGACACTTTAAGCACAGACAACAAACTAATGGTTGCCAGAGGAGAAGGGGTTAGTGGATGCACAAAATGGCTGAAGGAGAGTGGGAGGTGCACATTTCCAGTTATGGAATGAAAAAGTCAGAAGAATGAAAGGTACAGCATAGTGAATATAGTCAACAGTATTATAACAGCATCGTATGGTGACAGATGGCCGCTGCACTTTGTGGTGAGCATAGAATAATGTACAGTGAGTTGTCAAGTCATTATGTTGTACATCTGACATTAACGTGACAATGTGTGTCAACTAGACTTTAACAAAAAAATTAAATAAAACTCTGGATCAAGAAGGAATATTTATTACGGTTCCAGGACTTCCCAAGAAATCCAGTAGATTGAAATAATGAATGACATAAGATAAGCCTAATAAGAATAATTTATTTTCAAGGTGAAGGAGCCTGAATCCCATGCTGCAGGCAAGAGCCAGGCATCAAAGTGTTTGGATCTGGGTAATGGCTTCATGCAAACAGTATTGCTCAGCCATGAATCTAGCAGCAAAGTGCCCGTGAACAGGAAGGCAGAGGCACGTTTCTTGTCACCAAAGATTTCTGGGTGTTAGACAAAACAATTTTAGGGCCTTGGATTAGGAATTTGGAAGCCTCCAATCCCAACATCAGTTTTTATTTTTTTTATTTTCATTTTTTTAAATGATTTTATTTATTTATTTGACAGAGAGAGGGAGGGAGACAGTGAGAGAGGAAATACATGCAGAGTGAGTTGGAAAGGGAGAAGCAGGCTTCCCGCTGAGCAGGAAGCCCAACATGGGCCTCTATCCCAGCATTCTAGGGATATGACTTGAGCCAAAGGCAGATGCTTAATGATTGAGCCACCCAGGTGCCCCCCAATATCAGTTTTTAGAGACCTGCATAAAACACTGTTCATCAGGAACACATGGCCCGTTAGCATAGGCATGTCAAAGAGAGATGGCACAGATTCTAAAGGTGGGCACTGTGGACATTATTTGTTATCACCTGTTTTGTAACAACACTTATAGTATTAATTTGTAAAAGCGTAGAAAATGATCATTTAAAATAAAGCATAAAAAGACTAGCTTTTAAAATCTTCGTAAAAAAATGTATTATAGGTTCCCATTTCTTGGGAAACTTGGGAATTAATCACTATCCTTTCTAGCTTTACCATGTAAATTTGGTCAAATTATTATTATTATTGGGCTTCTGTTTTCCTAAACTTTAACTTGGGCTAATTTATTTGCCCACTACTGGTCTCCAGTGGACATTAGTGAAAAATGTTTAAAACAAGGTGCTATAAATTTTAATATAGCATGCCGCTGTGGTTAGAAGCTAGAGTAATGCGGTCTTGCTTCATAAAGGGGTTGATTTTCCCAAAAACCATTTGTTGAATCCTGGTAGGAACTGAATAATTACTTGTCAATATGATCTCAGTCATTTCTTTGTTGTCTTTAAAACACACTTATGGAATACAGCTCCCTCTTTCTAGGCAAAGGTGTACTCAATTTCCTCCCAGGTACAATTAAAAAATATATAATTGAATATATAATATCATTAATTTTTTATAGTATCTCTTAGAGAAATTACTCATTTGATTACAATTCAGTACATACTCAGAAATGATGGTCCGATTTTCTCTCCTCAATTCAATAACCATTCAGTTTTCAAACTGCTGACTGGGCTTGGGATGAGGATACAAATATGAATCCAAGACAACACGCACTCTTAAAGCCCTCCAATAAGCCATTAGGAGCCCAATAGTCCAGGAGAACAATGCTATAAATTTTCTAATATACAAAGATTTGGTCAGCTGCTAGAGTGTATATTATCAGACCCCTCAGAATATGCCTCATTCCTGATCCCACATATCTTAGTTAATGAGACCTAATCAGGGCTTAATGTAGATACTATTCTAGGCTTCTTGTTTATACAAGCCATGTAATCCTCTCAAAACCTAACCAAATAGATATTATTATTACTATTATTATTATTATTAAAGATTTTATTTATTTATTTGAGAGAGAGAGAGAGAAAGCATAAAAAGGGGGAGGGTCAAAGGGAGAAGCAGACTCCCCTCTGAGTAGGGAACCCTACTCAGAACTCGATCCCAAGACTCCAGGATCATGACCTGAGCTGAAGGCAGTCGCTTAACCAACTGAGTCACTTAGGCGGCTCCAAATAGTTATTACTAATATCTCTATTTGCCCTGGGTCACACTGCTTGAAAGTTTCAGGTAGGACTTAGGTTCCAACAGTCTGGCTCCAGTGTCTGTTTTTAAACTCTGTACGTATCATCTCTTGAACATATTTCATTGAGTTCTGTTACTATGGCTCGATTCCCACTAAAAGCTCCTCTACATAATAGACTATGTGACATCATCGGGGGGAACATCACTGAAACATGGAGGTCCAATGAGAAATCCCAGGGGACCAGACTCTCCTTGTTTCTCTCCTTGATGCTGGACCCAGCCCCACTCCTAGATCATGCCAATTGCTGAGTGAATATTCATAACTTGGTTTTATATGTGTTCTCTTCCCTGTAGCCTGCAACCCCATGTTACTCTGGGGATGGACTAGCAGGAGGTTCTCTACAAGGTCCCCAAATGGACAGGACAAGGGCAAAGAGGTAAAGCACAAAATTTCACTTCCATGATACTGAGAATGAACATCTCCTGAAATTTTGCACTCCATATGCCTTACTAGGTTCCTGAAACCAGGCTTGCCTCCACACATTGTCCTGCAGACTCGTCTGGCTGCCCTGTGTTTACCAACAGGCTGAAGGACAGGTGGAAACAATCACATTAAATCCTCATCATGGACTCTGCCTGGTCCAAATAAACCTCCAGAGCATTTGTTCCCTTTCTTGAGAATTCTATCAGGGTACAGAATTCTTTAATCCAGTTGACTGATCAAAATCTCATTAATTCAGAACATTTATGGAAAGGGGAAAAAAAAGTTAGTGTAAAATTTAATTTTAAAATAAATTTTAAGCAATGTGGCTTGTGCCAATTTTCATGAACAGGTCAATTAGAATAACTTAAACTGCAACCTTTTTTAATAAAGTTATTATTGAAGTGTAGTTGACATACGATATAAACCTCTTTGAAGGTTAGGAGTTTGTAGCTGACTGATGTGGAACTCTTGGCTTATACCTTGCCAGAACTTGGTAGGTGCTAGGAAGAAGACATTGCACTACATTCTGATGGGCTGATGGCTCTATGCATAGTTTATATATTATCCCCCACACCTGTAGTATCTATTTTTCCAGATATGTTTGAGATATTTTCTACCATATAAATACTTCAAAGAAGTATTTATGCAGACAAAGACTGCACTTATAAAAGAGTTGCCCCTGAGTGGTTCTGTGGTAGAGGATTCAGGAAGGCCATTCTAACTGGTTGCAATTTCCTACGGAAACACTGCGTCCTCCACACACACCTCATCCAGCTTTCTGATGAGGTTGCATGAAAATGCAGTTAAGAGATCCTCATGGCTGCATACTAAGGGCCACAACAGCAATTTTCAAGACCAAGGCAGGCACCGGCATTTAATTCCACCAAGAGAAAACTACCCTTGTGTTTGGAGCAGACCTTTTGCTCATATCACTTGGAGCATGGGAGTTTGAATCCTGATGCTAAAAGCAGAAAAATCATTTTATCCAGTTCATCACAGGGTAAGTTTCTTGGTTGTAGAAACCAAGAAATCGTAAGCCCATGTACTTGCTGGATCTTACTTTTCATCAAGATGAGTGCCTCTAGAGATTTACAGGGATATTTGTAGCACCTCTTGCAACAAAGGATTAAGTGGCTTGCATCAAAATGGACCTGACTGGTGTCTTAAACATTCAGGCTTTTGTCTATACTTGGCATGTCCCAGTGGTTCTTAGAGGCTGGGGTGGAGAGGAGGAAAGTCGACACTTGAATCATCGTTCATTTATGCAGGGACTTTTGCAGCATGCCTAGGATATTGAGGCATTACACAAGGTAGGGAAGGAGTTGGGGGTAAACCATTACCAGGACAGATCCCTCCTAATGGAGACGTACTTTTGAAGAGAGGCACAGCAGAGCTAGAAAAAGGTCAGTGCAGTCCATGGGAATGCAGAGTAGCCACTTAACTGAACCTGGGTTAGCAGTGTAGATGTGTAGGCCAGGATCAAAAAGCCTTCCCAGAGGAAATGACATCGAGATTAAGCTAAAGAATGAGTTGGAGGTGACCAGGTGAAGGGGAAGCAGGTGACTGTGGGTCACAGGCATTCCAGTCAGAGGCAACAGGTAGAGAGAACAGACCTTCCTCGAGCTTCATGAATGCCCTCACGGGACTAAAGCTAACTGCGACCTACTTGTCATGTTCAACCTATATCAACAGGAAAAAGCCAAGACGGGAGGTTCCAGCTCTGCCTCTATTTAGCATTTTCAACCCAGGGTTTGTGGTCTTTATAATACTTGACAATTTACAAAGCACTTTTATTTATTGTCTCAATCATAGTATATGGCACTCAGCAGGAATGCAAAGATAGCAAGAAAGTATTGCGCAAATTAAAATGTGAATAATTGTAATTTAATAAAGCCTCAGAAGGATAGACAGGAGAGCAGAACATACCTTCTCAGTCTTTAGATGGTTGAAATGAAAATGACAATGGAACCAAGGCCAGGGCAGATAGTATTAGGAGAGGATGATCTTGTTTCAATAGGCATCACTAACTGAGGGTGTGGCAACTTCTTGGACCACCAAAGCTGACTGTTACCCCAGAAGTGAGGAGAAAGTCTCTTACTTCTGGGAGGGGAATAGCACCACTTCCTCAGACCTTCCTCCTCCTCCTTCTTCTTCCCTCCCTTCCTCTCTTCCTTTTTTCTTTCCTTTCCTCCTTCCTTCTTGTTTGCCTCCAAGGCCATCAATGGCCTTCTATCTGCCCAGAGATGAGAGTTTCTCATTTTACCAAACATGGGTTGGTTAAATTTACCCTTAGATTTTTAACTTCTCAATAGCCGGCCCTTCAGTACCTCTCCTTGTCAGGTGATCTTTCCTTTCCATCAAAGCTTATCAATCCCTTTAGATACAGAAAAAAAGGAGTAGCTAAGATGATCAATTATCGATGGCGGTACATCTTTGGGTGACTCAAGGTTGTGATTCAGTTGTACAGTTTCATTAGGAAACCATCACTGCTTAATCAGCCAGAGAGGGGACACAAGACTCACCTGTGGCAAAGACAACATTCCTTGAGACCAGACGATGCTCCACAATAGAGAACTGTGGGAGCTCAATCCTCTCCACTCCAGTGACAGCCTTATCGCCACCACGCCAGTAAAATTCAATGTCATCTGTGGTATAGCCATCTGCCAGGAGAGAAAACAGGGACATGGCAGAAATGAAGAATCATTATTTTGTTTACATGCAAGGCTGAAGAAACTAACTAATAATGGAAAATCAGCTTGCTCATATTTGAAGTAGATTTGTTTCATGTGCTTGTCCATAAGAAAAAGTGTCATCAGAGAACTAACTTTTGAATATCTTTGGTTACTTGTGCTGTCTGATTTGCACCACCCTGGTGCTGAAAAGTAGAGGAACTGGGGAGGGTGAATGCTCTGACCAGAGTTTTGTTTGCAAATCCTAATCACAGAGAACTAGGTGGTTGCACTGAAATGAATTTAAAATATATATTAACACCACTGGAAAAGATGGTTGTAAGAAAAAAAAAACGAAAAATAAAATATAAAGAATTCTAGAAAGGCAACTCTGAAAAGCTACAGAAAAGTTAAAACACTAAGGGTGGATTTAACCAATCAATGTCTGATAACAAAGTTTCTGATAACATCAGAAACTCTCAGGGCAAAATAGTGTTCTCCTCAGCATTTTTGGGTGGCTTCATCAGGTGTTCTTGGCTATGAGGTTTGCCATCATTAGAAATGTCTTTTGCTGGGATACTCTTGGCCTTAAAGAGAGGAGTGTTTACTAGCTGGATTATAGCTCCAAGCCCAGCTCTTAGCATGGGCTTGATTACTCACTTGGTAATCAATCAATCAATGCTTCTTCAGAATGAGGAAATAGAACAATAAAATCTGGTATTTCTTGTAGCACCTAGAGTCTTCTAAAGGATTAGGTCAACTTTGTCAGTAAGGCTGATTAAAACTTACACCTAGAGAAAAATACCCTATTAGTATAAGGGACTTTTTGGTTATTTGAATGTGTAATACAATGCAAGGCAGACACTCCATATCTGACAAACAGACCAAAGCTCTGGAGATGACTGTCTCCCATGGTAAATGTCGTCTCCCTTGTCCCATCTGTTATACTCTCTCCCTGGATCATGGTGGTTCCAGCTTCTGTCTCCTCCCTTCCTTCTGACTTTCTTACATTCCATTCTCATCTGGCAGCCATGGCAATTGTTCATAACACACACATTTTATCAAGCCACTCCTCTGCTTAAACTCCTCACGTTTCCCAATAAAGTTCAAACTCCTTACAAGGATGCTGAGAATCTATAGTATTCTCTGTGTATCATGAATACATCCACTCTCTCTCCTTCACTTACTGAGCCCAGTACCCACTGGTCTTCTGGCTGTGGCTCAAACCAGCATACTGTGCTCAGGGCTTGCCTACCCACCCCCATGGGTAGGGGCTCACACATCCCCGTATTTCCATCTTCACTTAAATAAAACCTTTTGCATATGTGTGTACTCAGCTCACCAGAAAATCCCTACTTCCACTCAAAGGCTTTAACTATGGATTCTCTGAAGACAATGGCCCCATACTTTCTGAGGAAATCTCTTTGATACCAGACCTTTCTGCCCATCGTCCCCCTCAGTTCAAATGTCACAGTAACAGAATCTATATTCTCTGAGACTACACACTATGTGTTCATGCATTTGTAGTAGAAGCTGCTTCCTTACTTAGGTCCCAAATTTGCCTTCCAGAAACTTTCTTCACCTCACTGGGAGTTTTACCTTCTGGCCACACAGAATCCATTTAACTTTCAAGATAGTCCTTCACTATGGGGAAATCATCATCTTTCCCCTGAGCTTTCTGTCCTACATGCTAAATCTCCCCAGATGATTCCACCATGCATCACTTGACATGATTCCATGTCCCTCACTTTTCTGAAAGCACAGTTCTCAGAAAATTTGACAGTGATGTAGTGTGGAAGTGAGGGGCTCTGTGGAGCCAGCTCTATATGGGATGAAAACTGGCTTACACCCACCACAACTTCCCAGTATGTTTACTCACAAAGACACTCACTTCTCACCACAAATGCATTGAGTAACATTTGCAGTCATTCGCCATCCCCCTTAATGAAATCCATATAAATAAAGTTAAGACTAAATCCAATTTAGGCCAATTATAAGCCAATCTATGATAGACTAAGGTGAGTGACGACAAAAACAGTAACATCTGGATACGCCAGGAGATGTAGTTCAGGTAGCTGGCAGGACACTTTTTTGTTAAGTAATAAAGATGCAGCTCTCGTCCCTCACAAAGAAGTACTCAACACTGAATTATCAATAAACCATCTGAATACTCTTCAAATTGAGAAAATTGCCAAAATGCAGGAATAGTCTGCTTGTGAAGCTGAGTTCCTGATGGGAAATGAGTTTTACTCCAACTGCCCAGGTTCCCAGGAGTACAGCCACTCATGTGTGATGAAGCATATTGTGAGAAAATTGCATCTCAGTGTTTGTTCTCTTCTCACTGAATGGACCAAGATGAGGAGTGTTTGTTTTCTTATATTTCAGCACAGCAAGCATACTCTCTTAATCAGATTAGAATGGGGAACTCTTTTATGCTGGGTTTCTATCTCTGTCTCTGTCTCTCTCATGACAGTGTAATTTGCAGAGTGGATTAAGCCTCCCCTCTTTAAGATGGTTAAAAACTATGTCAAGAAAATGCCATATGCCTTGAAAAAGATGCCAAATAATAGCCAGGCCTGAAAAACAGTGAGTGAAAAAGAAGTACAGATACACACAGCTTTCAATTTCCAGCGTGCAGTTCTGCTCGTCCAAGGGGTATCTTCTCAAGTCCATCATGCATGCTGCGGTTGTGGTGATTCTGAAACACACAGATGAGGGCAGACAGTAAAGATGAGATCAGAAATGTATCAGGAAAACTGCTTCCAGTCAAACAATGAGCAATCCCCATATAGGACCCCTTTTCCCCAAGATACACCTGATTAACTATATTTCATGTTGTGTACTGAGTAAGTTTTGAGTACCTTATAGTCCAGATTTGTCAAGAAAAGCAACCAAAAACCCTCTAAATCTGATATAATTATTCATGTAGCCTTTTTGACTTTGGTTAAACAAGGGCAGATAAAAGGGTTTCTAAGGAAATTTTTGTCTTCAAGTTTTGTTTTGCCTCCTTGTTCAGTGGTTCTCCAACCTTACAGCACAGAGAAAACTTTTGAGTGGCAACAGCACTGATTAAATCAAGACTGAATTCTTTGTTTTTCCACGTGAAGTGTCTAACTAGTTACAGTTGCACAGGCTGCACTTTGGAACTCTCAGCCAAGTTTCTGCTTCATCCTATTTTATCATCATTGTCTGCTGGGCTGCATCCTAAAGCCCCTGAGATTCTCACCATGATATCATCTACCTTTTCAAAGAGAATATTTGGCTTCCAGGTTATTGATTATGAATCAAAATAAAGGGGACTAGCTTCCCTTGGGGTCAGCTGCAGCCATGGAAAGAACTTATATCAGGGCCCAAGGACAGTTAAGCCTCCACCATGCAATGGTTAAATCAACTGTCCATTAAGAAACAACACTTCTAGAAATGTCAAGTTTATTTCCTACTCTGTGTACAGCCTTTTAGGGAAACCAACCTACACATGGCCTCTTTTGAAATGCAATTAAGCCACTATGTTTTATACTCTTTTTCTCTAGAATGCCTCCCTTTTTCCACCTCAGTTACAGCTGACAGGACTGGGGTGGGGCCCTGATTCAAGGATAGTCAACCATTACTTGATCAAGAATCCATGGTAGAGCCTGACCTAAAAGGTAAAAGGGAGCTAAAGGGATTCTCTTCCAGGTAAGTGAATTAAAGACAGAGCAAGAATGGAGATGGCCTTGCAAGCTCATGAATTAGAGGCTTGAAATGTCATTTTCCAACTGGAAAGTGAGGCGTGAGAAAGCATAAGAGGTAGAGAAAAATGCAAATTGGATGGTTTAAGAGACAGCAGTCACTATGGCTGGGTCACAGAACATGGCCTTGCAGTGTATGTACCACATATCTCAGGGAACAGCATTTTTTTTTTTTTAAGTACATGTGCTGCTGAAGCGAGCACCAGGAAACAGCATTCTCATGGCTTATGTGGAAGAACATAACTGGCAGCCCTGGCTATACCCATTCAATGTTGGATAAGAATGAAGAAGTAAGAATGTCTCCTCCGAAGATCCCTAGACTTACCTTGAATTCCCAACCACCTTTCATGTTCCACCTTTTTTGAAGGTCAGTATTCAGTTTTCTTTAGATAGCCTTCCATATGAATATTCACCACAGACCTTCTCCTACTTTAGGCAACATGAGCAAGTTCTGTTCCTATCAACAGATCTTAACCAAAACACCAGTAAAACACCAGGCATGTGCCACTTCTGTTGGGCTTGTCTCATTTAACCTAAGTGCAGTAGTAAAGCATGTCCTTCTATTAGCATCTGGTTAAGTGACAGGTTGAGAAAAGGACTACTTTTCATTGGCTAAGAAGAGCAGTAAGGGAAAATGTTAACATATTTGCAATTATGGGTAAATATTAAATTATTCTCTACAAATGTAAGTGCCATGCAGACATATGTTGTGAGACCCATACCAATGGAGAAAGTGTGTCCTTTCCAAATGTCATAACACTTTAAATTGTCACTCCAAGGAATGGATTACATTCTATAATCCAAAGTCGACACCTAGCTCTTTGGTGTACTTTTCTAAAACATCTGACTTTCTAGCTAACTGAAGAACCAGCCTCACACTTTAAAATTCTGGCATGTTTTATGGCATATTGACTACCCAACATTCATACAAGATCTCTATAAGGCAAAACTAGAATAAGGTTCTGTTAAAATTATGAATTTTTATGAAGAAAAGAAAAAAAGATCTCTACTAGAAATCTTCAAATTTTAAAAAAGTTCCTATATATTTTGGTACCAATTCACTTGAAATTCAATAAATGAGACTACCATTTTCTGTTTGTTTTTCTTATTCATTCTCAATGCCACCTATAAAATAAATGCACATAAACAAGAACATGAACATATCCAAATTGTTTAGGAATTCACACTGGTTGTGACATTACATAATGTGTTTCATGGGCATTACTGGAAGTGTAACATGATGTTGGAAGAATCTGTAAAAGGGTTCCCAGTATACTTGCTGTCTTGTCTTTTCATTCTGGCATAAGACTGGCTGTAAAAAGGAGTTCTTTTCCAATTTACTTGACAAATACATTAAAAAAAAAATATATATATATATATATATATATATATATATTTACTATTCTTTTTCCTAAGGAAGAAATAACATAGAAAACACTCTCCTGGTGGAAAGTAGGACACAAGAGCCTACTCATGTTACAAAAAACAGGGATGACACAGTAGAAGGAAAGAGGTCTGTGTGCCACTGGGACAGAAAGGCAAGAAAAAGGAAAGGTGGGGGGGGGTGCCGAAAGATCAAGAAGGGTGTGGCAGGCCAGAACAGCTCCCTGAACCATAAAACCTTCTTCCAAGTTGGCTAAACTCATGCCTGGTTTGGGGAGTGAATTTTTTTCATGAATTGACCAAATTTTGAGTCTTGGGGCTTTGCAGAAATTGTAGGAGGGAATTTGAGTCTGTGGGACTGAGAGCTCAAGCCTAGTTAATGGACACGAACCAAGGGCAGGGAAGCCTCCCTAATATCCACACACAACTTTTCATATTTTTCCCAATAAACTTTCTTTGTCCTGAGAGGAGGATTTAACCAATATCAAGCTCACTTCTACAGCCCTCTGTAATCTGAGAATTTTACTATTTCTAAGGATTAGTGACAGGGTCATGAGAAACATGACTGCCTAAAGATTTCTGCAGTATTACTCTTCAGTAGATACTTTTTTTGGGGGGGTGTCATTGTTTCTTTTTTGTTTACTGATTGAGAGAGAGCAGTGTTTAGAGTATCTATAGCTGTAATTTATGCTTATGATAGAAAAGCAGAGAAAGATGGTAGTCAAGAAAAAGTGTCTACCTCTCAGTATGTGCTTTCTTTACAAATAATCATACTTTGAGGGTGCTGAAAGTAGAATGTTTAAAAAAAAAGATAAGAGAAGTAGAGAAGTGATAGAGGACTGGGAAACACTATAGAAAAGGATGTTGATTTATTACCTTGTTGCTCAGTACAGCATGGAATCATATGTGTACTTCATGTAACATTGGTTGAAAGTTCGCTTTGTACCCAGCTCTATGCTCAGCCCTTGAACATCCATGCATTTAATTAATAACCATACTATGGAAGTGTTATTATCATTCCCCTTTGGCAGATAAAAAAAACCAAGTCTCAGAAAGAATAAGTCCGATGGCCACATATACAAGGCTACTAGATGGCAGATGCAACTTTCAGATCCAGCAAGCCAGAATCCTACATGCTACTCCCTCTTTGATATCTCTTCTGCCTTAAAGTGTGACATACTGTATATTCAGCTTTTAGAAGCCTACTCAGGGAATGAAGTTCTTGTTGAAGCTCAAAGAAGGTACAGAAATTTGTAATTATGTATACGCACATGCATATGCATATATAATATATATACACATAATGTATACAATGTACACACACAGAGTTCCTACACATACATACAGTATTCTCATTATATATGTGACAATATATAAATATAATATGTAAAAGAAAAAAATAAATATTCTACATGCTATACCTGCAGTAACAGTAGTGATATTTAACTTATTGTGGAATAAGATAGAATTTAGTAGATAGTCTTGCTTTTATAAGTGATATATTCCTAAAGTTATGTTTAACAGTCAAAAGTATAAAAATTCAAGGAATAAACTCAAAGCTTATAAGGGTATCATTATCTCCAGCAAATTTAAAATCCTATGATGTGGTAACAGCCATCTTAGGACATCATCTATAAACACTCCTGTGTGTCCTTTGCCCATACAGTTGAGTGAGGAAGCCCGAGTCAAGGAGACCCATGACTTAACATGTTGAAGGGTTTTCACTTTGTCTCAATTATATTAAGATTATGAGATGTACTTTGGTGTCAGCATTTTTAAATTTCCACCAATTGTAAATAGTAATAAGGGCAGATGCGAACTCCTCATGTCATTGCACAAATGCAGAATTCCCCACAGACCACCTAGAGAGGCTCCTGCAGAAATGTTTCTGTTGACTGCTCAGCACACTTATTACCACAAAACATTTGCCTGAAACATCCATTTGTTGGCCAAGGTGCAAAGATACCTATTGCCAATGTTGTTGGGAAAGGTGGGCTATGGGCAGAGTCTGGGGTCCTTACAGCGAAATCATTAAGCTTTAAGCACAATCTTTTCACCATCTTGTACTAAACTTTTAGATTCATGGTAAATGCCAGGCAGGACAGAAATGAAAATGTCCTTGACTAAGCATTCTCAGAGCCCTTCCAGAACTAAAGTATCTCAGCCTCATCTACCTGTCCTCTCAATGAATGCTCTCATTACACTCAGAACTATCTACAGTTGGAACATCCAACTATTTATTGACTTGTAGGTCCCTTTTATTTCCTCAGATGAGTCTGAGAGCAGGGCTTTGTCTCTTCTATAAACAGTCATTTCTCCAGTGCCTGGAATATCTCCCACATGCACACACTGGGTGTCCCATGAACAATCACTGAACAAAACAAAGACTTTGAAGATATGGGGGGTCAGGCAAAAGCAGACAGCATGGGACTCAGGAAGTAGAAAGGGAAAGAGATAGCTTAGCCCTTCTTGGCTTTAATCCCCAAAATCTCAGTGCAAGAGGGGACAATTGCCCTCTCAAGCATTCTAAGCAGGAGCCCTGGCCCTGTGCAGTTACTGACTCACTGAGAACTCCATGGGCTTACTGGTCAAGATGCTTAGTGACAGACACCCCCTGAATTAGTAGCCAGATAGTCTCTCTGAATCCTTCTGCCACATGATGATTTCTTAGCAGGTCAATGTTTATGCCCATGAGTTTTATGGCTTGGCCTACAAGGAAGATGACAGCAAAATGCAGCCATCAGTAGAGTCCTGGCTCTCTGATCATAATCTTGTTAAACTAACAGGGCCCAGAAGCAAGTCAGCAGCACCTCCTGTGTACAGACCTCTGGCTTGCACTTGGGATGGCTGCAAGTCTGAGAACTCTGGGCAATGGTTATATCTATGCTCATGAGATAGCAGCACATCTGGACTACTGTTTTATAGGTAATCATTCAGCCCTTTGCAACAGCTCCGTGGTAACTCATAGTCCTCTTTTTCCTGGTTCTCCAAATGCCAAGTTCTTCAGGCATTTTTCCAGGAATAGGAACACAGATGCAGGGTTAAGAACCTAAGTCAAATAATTCAAACTAAGTATTATTCTAAAGCAAGTGCTTACTATTCAATGTCGAGAAAACACAAGGCATAAACCAGCATTTAAGTTATTCTAATTTTTGTTTTGTTTTATAAAAAAATATAAAAAAGTACATTCACAGGGATGCCTGGGTGGTTCAGTTGGTTAAACCACTGCCTTCAGCTCAGGTCATGATTCCCGGAGTCCTGGAATCAAGTCCCATATTGAGCTTCCCCAGCTTTGTGGGGAGCCTGCTTCTCCCTCTCCCTCTCCCTCTGCCTCTTCCCCTGCTTGTGCTCTCTCTCTCTCTTTCTCTCTGTCAAATAAATAAATAAAATATTTTAAAAAAAAAGGAAATACATTCACAGAACTGTCTGAAAGCCGTCGCTATGTAGATTCTTTGGGCATGTTGCTGGGAAAGTCGTTAGGTTAAGTTGATTTTGTTGGCAGCCCCATTCTTTCCTTGTTTCCCAATATCCACTCTCTTAGCCATGTCATTTGAAATTCTTCTCACTGAAAAGAAGCTGTCTACCCACCTCCTGAATAAGGGCCAGCTTTGTGACTGGCTTTGTCTGACAGAATATGTGGAAGTGACAATGTGTCAGTCCCAAGCTTAGCTCCCAAGAGGCATTCTGTTTTTGGTCTCCTTTTGTGCTTCTGCCTTTGCTGTGAAAAAACCATGCCCAGATGAATCTGCTAGTCCTAGGTGGACAATAGCCATGGGGAGCAGGATGGAGGTGCCTACTCATCCCTTCAGAGACCACCCACCCGAAGGTCTGTGAGTGAGCTAGCCAGGACAAGCAGAGATACTCATTAATCACACCGACACACTAGTTATGAGCACTTACTATCATTTGGCATTGAGGCTTTCCAGCTATTTGTTACACAGCAACATTGTGGCAATAGATAAGAGATACAACAATCAACACAGGTGACAACATACATAGAAAAGCATACATTCTCCTATTAATAAATGGAAATCACAATCTGATACTTCTCAAGAGTGTCATAAGATAGCAATGCCCTTTGTAGACAGCATTTTTCTAAAACAGGAGCATCTATCTCTCTGTTTCAGGATAAATTCACTATCATTGTAGAAATATCAATGTTGGTGAAATGAGTAGTCACATCAGGCAAATGAGACAGGCTCTGATGCATCTCTTTGTGATTTTCAAACCACATGGTCATAAAGCAACACAAAGGCCAAAACTGCTAGGAGTGCTGAAAACCAAAACCAACAGAAAGGTGTATGCCAGGTCCTCAATCATCAGCCAGGAACAGAACTGTTAGAGTGGATGATTGAGGAAGTTCTTAAGGAGAACACTACAGGGTCAACGCTCGGAAAAAGAAGGGAGGAATCAGTTTGAAGGAACTGGGAAAGTACTCCCCACCTATCTGGGTCTGATTAAGTCACTTGGCAGAGTTTCACCTCCAGAATGTTGTTCAAATGGGTAGACACTAGCACATGTGACTATTTTACATTACATTTTTAAAGTAATTAAAAATGAAATAAAATTTGAAATTCAGTTCCCCTGATGCACTAGCCACATTTCAAGTGCTCAATGGCCACATATGGCATGGCAACTACCGTATCAGATGGTACAGATTATAGAACATCTTCATCACCATGTGTAAGTTTCCCATGGAAAGGGCTAGAAAACAGCATTGAGCCAGACAAGTGACTGGTCTGGCCTTGCCTGCTAATCCAAACCCCCAATTCCTCTCTCTCTCTTTCTCTCTGTCTCTCTCCTCCCTTCTATATCTTCAGAGGACACAACTCTGGTTGGAAGTGGTTAGGGAACACAGCTGAATGCATGTAACCCACCGACTCAAAGAAAATCCATTGCTACTAAAGGCAGATATCTATAGGACTTGGAAGCCACGCATACCAGAGTGGAAGGTATCACTCAAGACTACGCAAAGTATCATACATTGCACCTGACTTCAGGGCCTAGTCAGTTAACCAGGCAGTCAGAAGTGAGGGTCCTACTCTGAATGAATGCAATTAGGCATAACAAATGGAGCACATTAACCAAATTTTCAGATTTATACCCTAAGGGTTAAGCCTTCCAAGGTGAGAGTGAGGCTGAAGGAGACTGAGTTCACCATATCTATAGTCTCACTAAAAAATCACTTTGTCTCTAGGATATATCCCACCCAAGGATAATCATGAATAAAACCAAGAAGTGTTCTATGAAAAGTATGGAAGTGTGAAAAATGAAAGTTGAAATATTTGGAAGATATATGTCTTGTAGTCAAAAGGCATGAATGCATATGCTCTCTTTAGAACAAGAGCAGGGAGACACAGGGAAAGAACAGCCTGAGAAAAAGGCATAAATAGATGCTATTAAAGCTACGAAAAAGAATGCTGGGATTCCCAGCCTTAGATACTGAATTGAAATTTATACTGAAAATAGATAGTAGAATTGACGCAGCTGAAAATAATTTAATAGTGGGGATGTCTTCTTAAAACTTAATGGGCATACAAGTCACTGAAGGATTTTGTTAAAATGCAGATTCTGAGCAGAAGGTCTGGGGTGTGTCTGTAATTCTGAACTTCCCAGATGATGTTGCTATTCCTGCCTGGGGACAGTAGTTTAAAGTGGAAAGGAGAGGGCAAACTTACAGAACCTTCCTAAAGGTAGAAGAAGACAAAGCTTTGAAAACAGAGAGAAGATGATAGGTATAGGACAGAAAATGGGTATGAAACAGCTTTATTAGACAAACAGAGCAAAAAACAAACAATATACAAGTCAACAAATTAAACATGAAACAGTAATTAATTTTTTTAAATTGCGTTAAAATATGCATAAAATTTACCATTTGTACCATTTTTAAGTGTACAGTTTAGTATAAAGTACATTCACATTGCTTGGAACTCTTAGAAAAAGATGGGAAAAGCCTCATGACATTGGATTTGGCAATGATTTCTTGGATACGGCAT